>NC_143478.1:83580287-83912787 GCF_027475165.1 Benincasa hispida | reverse complement strand
TGACCTAGGATTTTCATCGCATTCGATCATCTTGTTTTATGCTGTGCTCAACACCCCTTTAAAGCTACTCGAGAGAGAGTCTAAAGAAAGAACCTAAGACTTGAGAGAGCTAGGTTAGAATCTAGACTTGAGAGAGCAAGATTTGATCTGCATAAACAAGAGATATGGACTTAGAGATAAGCTCTATTTGCCAACCTGCATCGCATGCACCCTAGAGATAGGTATGATATTATGTGGTCACCTTATTTGTGTGTGTGTCATTTTGTCATTGCATAAATAAGAATAGAGGCTTATGTGTAGGTCCTATAGACTTATCGCATATATCGCATGCGTTCTAGCATTAGAAGCCGTAGCATTCGTATCGAGAGATGGTTTACTATTGTATGTGTGTTAAATGATCGCATAGCATGAACGCATTCTAGGAAGTGTTAGCTAAAACCCTTCTCAACCCGTTCACCGCATACTCACCGCATCTTTCGTTTTATCAACTCTTTTCAAATCTCCGCCGCATTTTTTATTTTTATTACCGCAAAGAACATTCCCAACAACTACTTGATTTATTTGGTTACCGCAAAGTCTTCTGAGAAATTACCACCACATATTATTTTCCTAAGTCCCTGAGTTCGACCCTGGACTTACTAGGAAACTCAGTGGGGTTTACACTTGCATTCTGTAACTTTGAAAGTTATGCTATACGATGCACGCACGGTTCAAGCCAATAGATATACAATAATGTCCTGACTTGACTCAATTCATGCAATACTACTTCTAGATATGCGTTAGTCATGGATGTTCTAGTAGTATTCTGTGCATTGTCACAAGTTTCCTTACGTTGGAACCATGTATAATTCCATCGCAAGTTTCTCGGTGTGATATGAGGTTGAACACAGGGACTGTTTGAGGTTATTGTGTTATGTTTATGATACATGTGACTAGGTTTTCCAATCTTTAAAAGTATAGTTTGTGCAAGTATATAAAAATTGCGATAAAGTAAAGGAAAGTAGTAATAATGCGATAATAAAATAAAGTGCACTAAACCTAAGCTAAGATGGTACAAGATACATGCTTCATGATACAAGATACTGAGGTCAAGGTTGGCTGTGAAGATTCTACAAAGATCATGTAATGCGGCGACAAGTCTTATGTATGAAATAGAACAGAAAGATAACTAATATAACCATCGCAAGTTCTTAATTACGTTGAAGTGATAAGTATGGTTCAGATTTTCCCTTAGCGTACACCTTTTAGTGATCGGCCGCGTTCCCACATGTCTGTGGTGAAATAGAGACGAACGTAATGAACGCAAGGTTACTTCCTTTTTTGGAAGTACTACTCGCTCTAGTTAACGCATTCTTATGACCTTCTCTCCATAGATCAAAACAACATCTTCACTTCTGCTCTCACAAGTGAAGATGCCATCTAGCATGCCTTAGCTAAACACAATTTATCTCTTTAACACAGATTAAGTACTCGTTAAATTCATATTAATTACCAGGGGATTAAGAACACATCATGAAGAAAGTGATGAACGAAGGAACGGAAATAGATAGAAAAGTGGTGATGAAAGCGATCAAGACATTCAATATATCTATTTAGCGTCTGATACATGGTGTGTGAATGCAGAGATAAAGAAGATGAACTACAATGATGAAAAGAGATAGAACAGATACAAATAGCACCAACATCTCGACACCGATTTGGATGAAGATCTGCTTACCGGATTGGATGGATTGGATGGATTGGACGGATGGATGAGCTTCCCTCTCAGGCTTGCTCAACCGGTAGCAGGGATCTGAGTAGAAAGCTTCTCGGCGAGGATCTGGCAGATGAACACTGAGACTCACCTCTCGGCCTTGCCTCTTCTTCCTTCCGGATTTCTTCAGTTTATCACTCAGCTCAGCCTTTTTCTCAATATACTAGCAGAAATTAGCCCCGTATCGAGTAACCTCTTTTTCTGTGAAGTCCATGGGGTATTTATAGGTGAAGTTCTTTGACTCCGGCCTTGTGGTCCCCACTTGTTGTTACAGAAATTCCGAAGATGGAGGGATATTATTCCTTCTATTATGCAATCAGACCATCGAATCAGCATAACCGTTAGTTATACATGTGTCACAATCCTCCGCTTTTATGTTGCTCAGCTGCATCTTTCGATCGAGTGTTTGTATACGTTGTTGTTTTTATTACCGTATGCGGTTGAAAGTTAGCTCTAGATCGACTGTCGCATTGCGCCGTCATTGCATTAATCGTCATTTTAGTGTTAATTGACGGGCGCAATGTGATAGAGATGCGTTGGTCAATTCTTCTTGAGCCTTGATCGCAAGCGGTGACTTGGTTTCCTGCAAAACAGAGTAGAAATCTCCTTTTCTTCCATCTTAACGATGTTAGTGGGTGTAATTGCAATAATTCATAATTTTGTATTTTTAAGCTAATTTCCATACAATTGGCGCATATTTAATCTCTTTTGGCCGCAATATCTAGATAAGGCAGTACAAATAACTTATATTTCTACAAGTTATCACATTCCACTGAGAAAAATTGAGTGCTCAACACATTTTCATCATCGCATTTCATCCATAATTCAACCTCATAAAATAACGCATCAAGTTTTTGGTGCCGTTGTCGGGGACTTCGACAAATCAGTGTGCTAATGGTAATTTTTTTGATTTCTTTGCAACTCTCAATCTCTAGCAAATTATGACCTGGAGATTGAGAGAACATTTCGATGCAGACTGAGTGACAATCGCCAACAACAAGACAGAACCCCAAGAATGGCGGAACAACCGAAAGCAAGGGTCGTAAATGCGAACAACATAATGGCCAACCCCATCCTTCTGGCGAATGAACGCAATAGACCCATTTGGGACTATGCATCGCCCAACCTCTACGATTTCTCTCTAGGAATCATGAGGCTAGCGTTAGATGGATCGAGGTTTGAAATGAAGCCGATAATGTCACAGATGATCCAGGCTGCTGGGCAGTTTGGAGGGAGGCATGGCGAAGACCTGCACGCTCACCTTCGGAGCTTCATAGAAATCTACAACACTTTTGTGTTCCTGAATATCTCCACCGAGGAAGTTCAACTCACTCTGTTCCCATTTTTCTTATGCGATCAAGCAAGAAAATGGGCATATTCTCTCGAACTGGGGGTGATAACCTCGTGGAAACAAGTCGTCGAAAATTTTATGAAGAAGCATTTCCCACGAACCGAGAATGCTAGAAGAAGGAAATTAATAACAAATTTTGATGAAAAAGATGACGAATCGCTCAGCGATGCCTAGGCGAGGTTCAAGAGGCTGGTAAGAGACTGTCCACGTAATGGCTTAACAAACTGCCTGCAAATGGAGATTTTTTACCAAGGACTGAATCCCTCTTCGCAGATTGATGCCAATGCGGCAGCCATTGGTGGTCTGCTAGACAAAACATATGAGGATGCAAAGAGTTACTTGATCACATTTTCCAAAAATCATGAGGATTGGTGGGAAAGCGATTAGAGATTAAGAATAAAAGATAATGACGTAAACAACGGGGCCATCGCATCCCTGTAAAACTAGATGACTGCGATGATGAGTTTGATTCAAGGCATCATAATTAATAACACGAGAGCGAAGAAAGGGCAGGTCAACGCAATTGCTCAAATGACCATAAGTTGTGCCATTTGCGGTGACGCTCATTCGATGGAAGAATGCCCAGCATACCCGCAGTCAGTATGCTTCATAAAGAATAATCCCTATTCCGATACATACAACCCCGGGTGGAGAAACCACCCAAATTTTGCGTGGAAAAATCAACAACAAAGCTTTCAACCAGTGGCACAAAAAGGAGGGCCACCCGAATTTTTCCTGCAAAACAACGATCCAACGCATAGTCAAGCTAGCAGCTCGCAAACACCGCAATCTTCATCCTTAGAGAGCTTGTTGAAGTAGTCCATTGAGAAAAATGAATCAGTGCTTCAAAATCAAGCAACATCCATTAGAAATTTCGAAATTCAACTGGGATAAATTGCAGGCGAGCTGAAAAATAGACCGCAAGGAGCGTTGCCGAGCTCAATTGAGCTTTCTCGCAATGCTGGGGGTACCGGGAAGGAACAACGCTTAGCAGTCTCCGTGCTAAGTGACAAAATGACTGCAGAAGTAGGGGAGGAGCCCATCGAAACCAACTTGAATGCGGTGACAATCGAGGACCCGTTGACCTATAGTTCGGAAAAGCCCGAGAAAATAAACCCTGAAGTTGCGTCCATCCTTAAACCTCCAGAACATGAGACAGAAGAAGTCCAGCTACCACTAGCTCCGCAAAGATTGAAAGAAAAATAAAATGATGAAGACAAGATCACAACAGAGGCAATAATGCAAAATGCTATGATCCCACAAAAAATGTGTGACCTAGGAATCTTCACGATACCATGCTCCATTGGAGCGGTCTACAGTTGCCAAGTGTTATGTAATCTTGGGGCAAGTATAAACATGCCACTATCAATCTTCAAACAATTGAATGTTGTCACACTCACGCTGCTTGCGGACAGATCCCGAATACATCCTGAAGGAGAGTTGAAAAATGGCGCAATCTCAATTGATAAATTCATCTTGCCGGCAGACTTCCTCATTTTGGATTATAAAGCGGACGAAGATGCGCCCATCATATTGGGACGACCATTCCTTTCGACCGGTTGCGCTCAAATTTATGTGCACAAAGGGGAGATTGTAATGAACATTCATAGGGAAAAGCTCCGAATTAAGGTAGTTGAGATGCCGGGAGATCGAGAAAAGAGGGAAAAGCTATCGTGGGCGTGCAAAGACCAGCTTGGAATAAGTAGTCCCTGAGTTACCTTATGACTCAACCTCATCAGGGACGTATACCTTTTGAATATCCTTTCTCTACATCAATACTTCATGAATTTTCATCATCTTAATTTTGTCTATTATCGCATATCTACTTTTTTTACTATTCTAAAAAAAAAAAAGCGATCGTGCTGAACAATTGCGGTAAAAGATTTTGTTTTGTTTAAAATCATTTGACCATCTCGTTGTTTTTCCTGCAATGATCGAGGCAAACAATTGCGGAGGCGCTACACGGAGAAGCAACTTATCTTATTCCATCACTGCAACCTAAAGATAGGAGATCGCCACAAAGTAAGATGCGTCAACAAATAATGCGGACGACAGCGCAAGTTTAGGGGTTTTTTCTTCCTTAACTTTATTCCAAATTCTGCACTATCGCATCGCATTTTAATTTTAAAAGTTTTATCACCGCATCCATTTTGATTACCGCAATCATTTAACATGGATAAATTTAGTAAGTCACCGCATGCTATCTCTTTGCCAATTATGATTTCAATGATGAAACACATGCTTCTATTTTTTTCATATATGCTAGAGTCAACTTAATCTTAGAGAAGTCCCCTCTTGAAATATTTCTAGAAGTTGGAGGTCTGCTAGCTCTCTTTCAAACTCTTTTTACGTAGCTTCTTAAGAACATCGCATGACTTCTTTCAATATTTTGGCAATGAGGATATTGCCGCATTTTAAATTTGGGGTGAGGTATTTATTTTTCGACCTTTCTATTTTTAGCTTTATGGAAAAAAAATTATTTGAGAATAACAACTCCACTGTCAATGCAATGGGGAAACCCATGTTGATGAGAATTAAGTTGTAAAGGGAATTTACTCGTAGTTGGATGTCCACATGACACACGTGGGGGCAAGCCAAAATGAAAGTAAGTCGCCAGGATCAACGCATAAATAAATGACCGCAACTCCGCTGCCAAGTAGGTATGAGTTTAGTCTGAGAAAGAGCGCATTGCTCGTAGTTGGATGTCCAAATGACACACGTGGGGACAAGCCAAAACGAAGGCAAGGCACTTGGATCAGTGCAAGGTCAGAAAAAAATAATGATGTCAAGAAATATGCAAGAATAAAAATCATTTGACACCCCGGTGGAAAAGTTTTCTTTTTGAAATAAATCATGCGATGTCCCGGAATTTAGTAAAGACCTTTTGAAGATTAAACTTGCGGTCCCTAGGTTTTAGAAATATTTTAAGAGGAGACTTGAATAAGAATTGAGAAAATTTTGGTGTATAGGTTTTGAATGAAGTATCCTTGAGAAATCTAGGAAAAGAGAATTGCGGTCGACTGACTAAAGGAAATCTTTAGCTTATGCTTGAGGACAAGCATTGTTTAAATTTAGGGGTGTGATAACGGTCAGAAATGCACGTTATTATAGTGCTAAGTTCTTAAACAATATTGGCTTGTGTTGATAAAATATGTTAGATTGCGTCCAAAAAGTATTAAGTTCATAACATTGCGGTCGCATGCATTCATCACATAGAAACAGTTAATTTGTGTATTTTTATGCAGAATATGCGGTGACGCAAGGTGAAAAGCACGATCGCAAGAAATCAACGATCAAGCGTAGCATTACCGCAAGGCTTTGTGGTGATTTGTGTTCGCAAACATCTGCTCAAGAAGGATTACCACATAGAGCTGGCGCAACTTGGTGGGTGCATCTGGGTGAAAGTCATAATTAATCACGATGGGGCAGAAAGCTGATGACGGTCAAATCCGAATTAAGTTGACAAGCCACTAACGATAACAAAGTACACTAAGCTTTTCAGTGACAAATATTCAGCTCATCAGTCAGAGAATTAATGCCATCCCATCTGTGCAATCATAATAGAGAAGTCGCCATTCACCTCGAAGCTCTATAAATACCGAAGGCATCCTTCAGAAAAAGGTTCACGAGTTCAGAGTTCAGCCAATTCATAGTTTAGCCTTGTCCATAGTTTTCCTTTTTATTTTAAGGCAGAGAAAGAGAAGAGTCGAGATGCCGGAAGATCGCTCAGGGCAACTCGAGAGAGAACTCGGAGGCGTAGAAAGCAGAGAGCGGGCCGACTTTCATGAGAGCAAGACTATCTTTTGAACAAGAGTAGAAAAGGCAGTGTAAAAGCTTGAGAAGCAAGAGATTTCTACCTGACACTTTATTCTCTTCTTGCATTGTTATTTTGTACTTTAACTTTATATTTATACAATGGAAGTTCTTATTCTACATCTGTTCACTCTCTTAACATGCATGAGTAGCTAAACTTATCGAATGGGTTGAGAAGAACTAAGCTAACATGTCCTAGGATTTTCATCGCAAGCGATGATCTTGTTTTATGCTGTGCCCAACACCCCTTTAGAGCTACTTGAGAGAGAGTCTAAAGAAAGAACCTAAGACTTGGGAGAGCTAGGTTAAAATCTAGACTCGAGAGAGAAAGATTAGATCTGCATAAACAAGAGATAGGGACTTAGAGATAAGCTCTATTTGCCAACCTGCATCGCATGCACCCTAGAGATAGGTATGATATTATGTGGTCGCCTTATTTGTGTGTGTGTCATTTTGTCATCACATAAATAAGAATAGAGGCTTATGTGTAGATTCTATAGACTTATCACATATATCGCATGCGTTCTAGCATTAGAAGCCGTAGCATTTGCATCGAGAGATGGTTTACTATTGTATGTGTGTTGCATGATCGCATAGCATGAATGCATCCTAGGAAGTGTTAGTTGAAACCCTTCCCAACCCATTCACCGCATACTCATCACATCTTCTATTTTATCAACTATTTTCGAAACTCCGCTGCATTTGTTTATTTTTATTACCGCAAACAAAATTCCCAACAACTACTTGATTTATTTGGTTACCGTAAAGTCTTCTGAGAAATTACCACCGCATATTTTTTTCCCAAGTCCCTGAGTTCGACCCTGGACTTACCAGGAAACTCAGTGGGGTTTACACTTGGATTCCACTGAGAAAACTTGAATGCTCAACGCATTTTATCCATAATTCCACCTCATAAAATAACGCATTAGATAGTCTGCAATATATTGAGAAGATAGGAGTGGAATTGAGGCATGCAATCGATAGAAATTTTGCTAAAAATTTTGGGTTGAAGAAGGTGTTCTTCAAGTGGGTTTCTGCTATGAGTTATTCTCCAAGTTCCCTTAATTCAAGCTTATTTTGAGTCCCACAACTCAATCTATAGCTCCAAGAGAATAGTGGGAAAGAACTTGAGGTGGTCTACTCCAAGATTTGGAGAAGTTTGCAGCTGAGGATCAAGAGTTGAAGAAGTTCTACAAAGGTATGGCTTGAAACCCTCTTGTTCTAGCTTGAAGCATGCTTTAGTTACTACCAAAATTAATGAATTAGAGTGCTTATTGATCCTTGTTGCTTTCGCTGCTTGCTGATACAATCCTACAAGTGGTATTAGAGCATAATATAAGAATTCAATTTGGTTTAATTTTGGCGTGGTGGGTGTTTTTCATGAGTTATTTGAAAATGGTGCACTGATATGGTTTTCTGAGTTTTGGCATTTAATTTCTCTTTGATTTCTTGATTAAATTTGTAATTGGCTCTTGTTTGATGAGCTTATATATGTTCTCAAGAGTCTGTAATTTATTTGGAGTCATTAGAGTTGAAATTAAGATGTAATTGAAGAAACAATTTGAAGAAGGCCGAGTTGCAGATTCCAGTTTTTCAGCCTCTGCTCAAATATTGTCGTTGAGGTATAAATGCTAGACGATCGTGTAGCTACGGGAGCTAAACAATGAGAAGAAATGCTAGACAATTGTGTAGCTATGGGCATTAATTGTTGAAGTGATGTGCGCTAGATGATTGTGTACCTGCGAGAGCTAAACGATATATAGAGGCGCTATGCGACAGCACTGCACGATAACTTTGCATAAGAGCTAAACGATATATAGAGGTCGTGTAGCTATAAGCGACAGCAAAACGATGTGAAGAAGTGCTATGTGATAGCACTACACGATCATGTAGCTCTGTGCGCACGTTAAACGATCAAGAAGAAGCATTGTGCGATGGTGCTAAGCTATCGTGTAGTTTTGACCGGCGCTAAACGATAGCTGATAACTGGTAGAAATAAGTTATTAAAGCTCAAATTATTAAAACAATAGGGGAAAGCGATGTAGAAATAGGCAATATTATGATTGAATGCACCAAACTAAAAGAAATTGCGATCACTAATGCTCATCGCATAAAAGCAGTTAAATTGTGTTATTCTTTGCAGGTATAATGCGATGGCGCGTCTGAAATTGTGATCCAAGGCAATGCGATGGTGCATTTGAGTTTGCGATCCAAGAACACCTCAAAGATGAGCGCATAAAGACCTTATATAAAGGCGACAACATAATAAAACATGATGAGACGTAAAGCTGATAACGGTCAGTTCTGAAATACAGTTGACGACCTTTAAAGACCATATCATTGCAAATACATTGAACTTCCAGTGACTTTCAAATGGTGCAACAGGGTATGAAAATTAATGCTGCCCATTCATGCAATCATTGGTGAGAAGAACTGCATCGCCTTGAAAGCTATAAACACCCAATGTTACAAGCACGAAAGAGGAGCGCAGGGAGGCGAGGCGAAGCCGAGGAAAGGGAATTCTTGAAAAGACATTAATTTTCGGAGAGGTCGAAAGACTGCCGAAAACAGCTTGAAGGAGAGACACCCAACCCTTGCGAGAGCAAGATTCTACAAAACGGAAAAGAGTTGAAGTGATAAGAGCAGTGCAAAAAACCCTAGGAAGCAAGACATTGCTTACCTGGCTTGATACTTCTCAATCCATTTATTGTTTTGTGCTCAACACTTTATTTGCAAAAATGGAAACTTTATTTCAATTTGTGTTCAGTTTCTCCACACCATGCATGAGTGACTAAATTTGTGAATGGGTTGAGAAGTATTTAGCTGGCGTGACTTAAGCTATGCACTGTATGTGGTCATCTTGTCTTTTGTATGCTTTTTCATCATTTGGAGTGCTTGAGAGAGTAGTCTAAAGATAGAATCCAGGCTTGAGAGAGTCAGATTAAATCGTGTAAGCAAGACTAGAGACATAGAAATAAATTCTATCTGCTACATTCCATACACATCGCATGCATATTAGAAATAGGAAATGTGGCATTATACATTGAGAAATATAGTGCTTAATATTTGTGTATAGCATGATCGCATGACATGTACAAAATCTTAAGAAATGTTAGCTAAATCTCCTCTCAACCCCTTCATCGCAATAGGATCAGAGAGTCTGTCGCATATCTATTTAGTAATCCCTACATTCGACCCTGGACTTACCAGGACCTTAAGAAGGCTTATACTTGGACTTTGTTAGGAAAACTTGTATGAACATTGCATCCACACATCCCTACATCGCATGATAAATCAACGCATCAAGTTTTTGGCACTGTTGCCGGGGATCACGTTATAGATTGTTCTAACATCAAACCTCTTTAATCTTTGCAGCTTTTGACCTTTGTTGTATTGCCATTCCATTTGTGAAGGAAGAAGCAAGCGTCGCATGAGCGAAGGACATATTCCTGAGATCAAGTACAACCCAGAGATCAAAAGAAATTTTCGCAAAAGGTGAAGAAACAGACGTAAATGACAAGGAAGAGTTCACAAAATGGCTGAACAACCGGAGGAACGAGTAGCAAATGAAAACAACATGATGGAAAATCCCATTCTACTGGCAAATGATTACAATAGACCATTCGTGACTATGCGTCACCAAACTTGTATGATTTCTTCCCAGGAATCATGAGACCAACATTGGACGGATCAAGGTTCGAAATGAAGCCAATAATGTTACAAATGATACAAATAGTAGAACAGTTCGGACGATGGCGTGGTGAAGATCCACACGTCCATCTATAAAGCTTCATTGAAATCTGAAACACTTTTGTGCCCTAATATTTCCTCAGAAGAGGTTCGACTTTCATTATTTCCATTTTCACTATGCGATAAAGCAAAAAAATGGGCTTACTCTCTCGAACCAGAAGAGATAACGTCATGAGAGTAAGTTGTGGAGAAGTTTATGAAGAAGTATTTCCCTCCCACAGAGAATGCCAAAAGAAGGAAATTGATCACCAATTTTAAACAAGAAGAAGATGAATCTCTCAGTGACGAATGGGTGAGATTCAAGAGACTAGTACGCGACTGCCCACACAATGGATTGCCGGATTGCATCCAAATGAATATTTTCTATCATGGACTCAATTCTGCATCGTGATGCGTTGTGTTAATACGATGAAATAATGGTGTGGAATGCGATGGTGGAATGTGCGTTGTGCATATATGTTTTCTTAGCAAGACCCAAGTATAAATCCTACTGAGTTGCTTGGTAAGCCCAGGGTCGAACACAGGGACTAAGGAAACAGTATGTGATGGTAGTTTTCGATTACTTTATGGTAGCAAATCAAACAATGCATTGGTTGGTGGGTTGTTTAAAGTATAAAATCTATGCGACAGATTTAAGAAAAGAATTAATAATACGAAAGATGCGATGAGTATTCAGGGGAACGGGTTGAGAAAGGATTTAGCTAACACTTCCTAAGATTGCGTTTATGTTATGCGATCCTGCTACATACATACAACATCAAGTCATCTCTCAATGCAAATGTTATGGCTTTTAGTTTTAGAATACATGCGATGTATGCGATGTATGCGATGATGTCTATAGGACCTATGTTTAAGCCTCTATTGTTGTCTATGCGATGACGAATGACACACACATACACAAGGCGACCGTATACTACTGATAACTTGTAGAAATACAAGTTATTTATGCTGCCTTATTTAGATATTGAGGCCAAAAGAAAAGGAATATGCGTCGATTTTATGAAATGAGCTCAGAAATACAATAATTATGAATTATCGCAATTACACCCACTCACATCGTCAAGATGGTAGAAGAGGATATTTTTACACTGTTTTGCAGGAAACCAAGTCACCGCTTGCGATCAAGCCTCAACGAGAAACGAAACAATCCATCTCTATCACATTGCGCCCATCAATCAACAATAAAGAGACGATTAACGCAATGATGGCACAATGCGACAATCGATCCAGAGCTGAATTTTAACCGCATGCGGTAATAAAGGCAACACCGCATGCGAGCAACCGATCGAAAGATGCAGCTGAACAACGCAAACGGGGAGGATTGTGATACGTGTACAACTAACCATTGTGCAGATTTGACGGTCTGATTGCATAAGAAAAGGAATATTTATTCCTCTATCTTCGGAATTTCCATAACAAGAAGTGGGGTCCACAAGCCAAGAGTCAAAGCCTTTCACCTATAAATACCCTCATAGATTCAGAGAAGATATACTTGATACAGGTATAATTGATACGAGGGCTAATTGCTGCTGGATTATTGAGAGAAAGGCTGAGTTGAGTACTGATCGGAAGAAATCCGAGAAGAGAAGAGACAAGGCTGAAAGGTGGGTCTCAATGCGAATCTGCCAGATCCCTACCGTGAAGCTTTGTGCTTAGATCCCTGCTACCGATTCAGCAAGCCTGAAAGGGAAGCTCATCCATTCATTCACTTCATCCACGCCAACAAGCAAATCTCCATCCAGATCAGTGCTAAGACGTTCACGCTTATTTGTATTTTTTTCTAACTCTATTTCATCAAGTGTATTTCATCTTCTTAATCTTTTCATTCACAAATCATGTATCATATGCTAAATAGTTTTATTGAATGTCTCGATCACTTTCATTACCATTTTTCTGTCTATTTTCATTCCTTAATACCTTGGTAATTAATATGGATTAGACGAGTAACTTAAACTGTGCTAAAGAGATAAATGTATTTAGTTAAAGCATGCTAGACGGTATCTTCACTTGTGAGAGCAGAAGTGAAGATGTCATTCTGATTTGTTGAGAGAAGGTTAGAATAATGCGTTAACTAAAGCGAGTAGTACTTTTAAAGATGGAAGCAACCTTGCGTTCATTACGTTCATCCCTGTTTCACCACAGAGATGTGGGAACGTGGCCGATCACTGAGAGGTGTACACCAAGAGAAAAGCGGAACAGTACTTATATCTTTAACGCAATTAAGGAACTTGCGCTGTTTATATTAATTATCTTTTCTATTTCTGCTTCGTAGATAAGACTTGTCATCACATTACACGATCTTTGCATAATCTTCATAGCCAGCCTTGACCTCAGTATCTTGTATCATGAAACTTGTATCTTGATCATCTTAGTTTAGATTTACTTTATCGCAATTTACTTTAACGCAATTTATGTTATAACGCAGTTTTACTACTTTACATTATCGCATGTTTAATTTCATGTACACAAGATCTTTATTCTTTTTGGAAAAAAACCCCTGGTCGCATGTATCACAAGCATAACGCAATAACCTAAAACAATCCCTGTGTTCGACCTCGGATCACACTGAGAAACTTGTGGTGAAATTATACTTGGTTTCAACGCAAGGAAACTTGTGACAACGCACAACATACTACAAGAACATTCGTTAATAATGCATATCTAGAAGTAGTATCACATATCATCGCGTAAAATCTATGTCACAACAAGTTTAGAACATGGACTTGAACTTTTCATGCATCATTGTATAGTTTACGTCGTTACAAGTTTATGGTGTCGTTGCTGGGGACTGGTTAACGGTTTATTGTTTGAGTGTGTTTGTGTATTTGCAGGATAGATCTCATTGTACTGGTTTTTCAACGCGGAGAGTAGCTTGACGGTTTACGAGTATTGGTGTTGAACAAGAATTCGAAGCTGACCCTGAGATCGAGCATACCTTTCGTGCACGGGCACGTCAGAATTAGATAAGGCGAAAGAAAGCAGCGAGTATGGTAGATAATAACGATAATGCGGTTCCCGTAGTAAATCAAGAGGCTGTTAGGCCAGCGTAGGATCCTGTTTTCCTGGCTGCTGATCGCAACATCCCCATGAGGAATTATGCGGCACCCAACCTGTATGATTTTTCGCCTGGGATTTCGAGGCCTACTGTTGAGGAGAACGCAAGGTTTGAAATAAAGCTGGTCATGCTACAAATGATCCAAAATG
The DNA here is from genome assembly GCF_027475165.1 of Benincasa hispida. Classification (NCBI taxonomy): domain Eukaryota; kingdom Viridiplantae; phylum Streptophyta; class Magnoliopsida; order Cucurbitales; family Cucurbitaceae; genus Benincasa; species Benincasa hispida. Next base: position 83,898,916 of record NC_143478.1, on the reverse strand, counting down.
CAGGGCAATTTGGGGGTCTGCAAGGTGAAGATCTGCATGCCCACTTGACCAGCTTTGTTGAAATGTGCGGCAACTTATCACTACCTGCTGTAACCCCAGAGAGTATTAAACTGTATCTCTTCCCTTACACCTTGAGGGATAAAGCCAAGATGTGGCTCACTCATTACAGCCGAACGAGATCATATTATGGGATCAACGGTGGAGCGATTCATGAAGAAGTTCTTCCCACTGGCCGTCAATGCAAGGCGATGAAAGGACGTGCTGAACTCTGAAAAAATGGAGAATGAGACCCTGAGCACCGCCTGGGTGTGATTTAGAAGATTGGTGAAAAACTGCCTGCATATTGGGATACCCGATTACATTTTGATGGAGACATTTTATAACGGCCTGAATAGATTGATGCAGGCTATTGCTGATGCCTCCGCAGCAGGAGGTTTTATGGACAAAACGTATACTGAGGCTAAAGTCAGCCTTGACTGCATATCATGGAACATGGATGATTGGATTGATGATGGCTATGGAGGCTGAGGCGCCGAATGAAGAAAGATCGAAACTGCCATTGTCCCTGTGGAACAATGACCACGTTGGCTGCTCAGATGGCCGCGGTGACCCCCATCCTCTAATCGATGGCAATCAATCATGGTGCCATCTCCCAACAATCAGCGCAACCTGCTGCACCGACTCAAGTGGCTGCAGTAAGTTGCGTTAATTGTGGAGGAGCTCATGTAGCAGAAATGTGTCCATCGAATCTCCAGCAAGTATGCGCCATCCAAAACAACCCTTTCAACAACACTTAAAATCCTGGCTGGAGGAGCCATCCTAACTTTGGGTGAGGAGGCAATCCTAACCAAGGGGGGCCAATCAACCATCAGAGTGGAAATCAAGGAAATCCTCATTTTCACCATAACTCGAACCAGGGCAACCAAGGCAATTGCATAACCAGCAACCCTCATCTTCAAACACCTCTAGAAGGTCATTGGTGGCCCTGCTGAAACAATATATGGAAAAAAATGACGCAGTAATGCAAGCGCAGATGTCTTCAATTAGAAACTTAGAGATCCAAGTGGGCCAGTTGACATTTGAGCTGAGAAATAGAGCACCAGGGACATTGCCCAGAAATTCAGAAGCCCTGGGATCCAATGGAAAGGAACAATGTCCCCATACATTAGGCAGGCAAGCCGGACCGCCTGCAAGGATGCAGATTACACTCATTCAAAGAAACGCATCTTTCGGTCCATATCTTACATCTATGTTTAATGCTTTCTTTAATTTCTATCTTATTGAATTCTTGAATTTTGTCTTTACTTCTGCATTTAATTCATTTCATGAATTTATGAATTGATTCTTCATTAATTTCCTTTGCATTTGTTTCCGTACCGTCTTTAATTCTTTGAACTTTTTCTGTAATTAATGTGTTAGTCTTTAAATGGTGAATGAATGAGAAATAAAGAGAAATATATTGCCGCAAGTCTTAACAACTTGCGTTGATGAATAATAAAATAAAATAAATAAATGAAACAATTAACAACAAAGTATGCAAGGAGATGATGGACGCATCTTGAACCAAGCAAGACGCGTTTTGCGTTCATCCAACTCAAATGCATTGAAACCGAGGGGTGTGTTGCGCACGTATGTGTCCTTTGCCCGTCCTTAGCTAAATGCGCTATGTTGAGGTATCCTCCAGAAATGTGTTAGTTATGGGGTGTATTGTGGGGGTGTATGCGTTGTTGCCCATCCTCGACGAAGATGCAGTTGCGTTGGTGAGCACATTGCGTTAATCTTTATCTTGCGTCCATTCGAATAAAATATTAAAGAAAATTCTTTTTGCTTTTGAGAAGTCCACTCGTTTCGTATTCCAAAGCAATAATGACTCTGCAGACGAAAGGACGTTTTTCTGAAATTTCATAAATGAGGGAAGTTTGAACGACGGGCCTTTTGAGCTTCTCGAGGCCTGTCACCGCAAAAATCGCGTTGGGCCCACTACAGCCCAACCTATAAATAGGAACCCTTCCCCATCTGTGAGATTTTTACCACATTTGCACTCTGAAACAACCCTAGCGCCAAAATACAGAGCCTTCTTCTTTTCCTAGCATCCCAATGATTTTCCAGTTCTGTCGAGCTTATCATCCATGGCTGACCAAGCTTCCAACCAATCTGCCTCACCATCAACCCCTTCATCTGACCAAATCGCCATGCGAGAAGCAGCATTCCTTGCTGCCAGTCATAGGCTTGCTGCCCAACCCCATACCGTCTCAAGAATCGCTGGTAGAACCCGGAGAAACCCATTGTCTGTTTGGCCTCTTCAGTTCAAGAGAAGGCACAACACTGAAAATACCCCAGTTCCAAATTTTGCTGTCTCAACTAAGAACGAGAAGAAGAGGCATGATGACAAGGAAGTGTTTGGCAACATTCTGAATCATTTAGAGCAAGGAGGAGGATTACCCGAGGCAGGGGTTGTAAACCAACCACTGTCCACGGAGGAGGTGATGGTGGTTGTAACTTAAGAGGCGACGGTGGCTGAAGAAATGGTGGTGGCGGAGGCAGTGGTGAACAAAAATGAGATGGAACTGATCCATTTACAAAGGCCCTTCTAGCTAAAATGTTCGAGGGTCACCTAGTGGGACTAGGACTATAAAATATATAGAACTAGGGCTAGTGGGAGAAATATTGGGTATCTGATGCCCTAGTTTGTTGTATTTATTCTCTCATTACTCAATATTGTATATATATATATTTGTATATATGTAAAATCCACTAGAGTTTTTGTCCAAGTAGGAGTTTGTTGGGTTGTATGTCCTAAAACTCGCAGTTTGTAATGTTAAACATATTCTATTATCAATAAAGATGTTATGATGTTTATTCAATAAAATTGTTGTTGAATATGTAAATTTCACTTGTAAAGACTAAATCCAATAAACTAAAGATCCATGGCTATTATATGAATACTTGAACTTTATGTGGCGACATAAAGATGGATTAAGTTCCGGTCTATAGTATATGAGTAAGATTGGGTACTTTATTCTAGTAACACATTCGGATGTGGTCCACTCTGTAGTTGTTACAATTTGTTGTAAAGTGCTACAAACGAAGTGATCCTGATTTATTCATGTAGTGACATGAGGAGCGGAGGCATCATATACAATGAGTTTGCATAAGATCGGACCAAGAAATAAGTCACTTTTAATTTATAACGCTATTTACTATTTAGGACTGACTATTTCAAAACGATAACCTAGGTAATTTGACCTTAATCCCAAGCTAACTATGAACTCCTATTTATTTAGGATTATCCTTAGATTTGCATGTGTGAGGGTTGGCTCAATAAGCCTCCCATTTCAAGGGTAAGATCAGATAGATAGCTGGGGATATAAAATGCAAGACGAAATTCACTCCTACCCATTTTAGGGATAGTAGAGAAGTTGTTCTCTTAAGTGATGACTCTGAGTCTTGAACAAGGGGCCCCACCCTCTCATTGGCCCGAGAGGGACTCGGTTTAGTGATTGGATTACAAACCAATTGTTCATTAGAGGATCAGTGAGACTTAAGGAGCAAGATGTAATCTGGGGGGTAAAACAGTTTTTAACCCAGCCGATATTATGAACAACCTGTGAAGGGTTAACTTACGAATCATGATTATATCGAGTAGACACAATATATTTACAGTGAGGAGAGTACAACTATTGAGCTTTAGTGGAGTGACCCGATAGTTAACAAATGGTGGCTAATTAGGTTAAAGAGTTTAGCCGGTTAATCTCATATCATTAGAGTCCATGATCTGTTTAATTAATTATTTAATATTAAATTAATTTTAAAATTAATTATTAGAATTCATTTTCAAATTAAATAAAATTGGTCAAAATTGCAATAAAAGTCAAAATTATTGACTAGGTAAAATATCCAATGAAGGTCAAAATATTGACTTTTGACTTTGAAAGTCAGAAAGTCAAAATTGTTGAATTTAGACTTTGAGAGTCAAACTTTGACCTTTGATAAAGTTAATGAAAAGATCCAAAAATTGTGAGTGAGAAATTCCAACATTTGCATTGCTAAGTGTTGTCTTCAATTGAAGACACTTGCCTCACTAATCCCACTTTGAGTTAGTGGATTTTATAGTTTCAAATTCTTAGTAAACTCAAAGTTACATATTTTGCATAAAATGACCTTTGAAAGGAAGAGTTTTATGAATTTTAAATCTCTTAGCCAATTGGATTTTTATGAGATTATTTAATAATCTAAAACCTATTTTCTCACAAAAATCTTTAACCTTTTCCTCTTTAAATTAGTCATTCACCGGGTCCCACCATCCCGTTTTAAGGCCAGAGAATAGTTGGGAAGACTCTCGTGGTGGTCTACGAACCATTCGTGAGGAGATTTGAGCTAATTTGGAGAAGATTTGAGACTACAAAGGTTGTATATATTCTTTTTCTTTATTCTTAATTTAATTGCATGCTTATGCTTTGAAATTAACCTATTAGAGTACTTTAAATCCGTTATTTCTTCCGCTGAAAATGTGTTCGTTCCATTAGATACAATATAAAAAATATAGGTTATATGTTACATTTCATATAACATATAGTTTAATATATATTATATGATAAAGTAGTTATCGTATATTTTATATATTAAATGATTCATAAATAAATTTATTATTATTTTTTTAAAAATCAATTTTGGGAAGGAGTTGTAACTCCCTCCCCCTCTTTCTCTCCATTACGTAATAATGTGTGGTTAGTTTTTCTTCTTTTTCCTCTGGTGTGAAGACACAGAAAAGACAGTGAAGAGAAATACATAAGAGTTCTGTAAGATTCCTTCCTCTCCTTCATTCTCTTCTCTCAATTTTCCCTCTTTACCAAAATATCCAAAGTCCACAAATTATTGGGTTCTCATTCCTGAAATACCAACGTTTCCTTCACGGTGGTGCCCAATTGGAGATTGAGGGTTTTTCCAGTGAAGATTATATCTTCAAAGGTAAAGGTTATTGAACCAATTTTATTCTTCTGTATTTTTGTTTTTTGCATGTTGTAAATTCCATTTTTTAAATGCATAATTTCTTTCTTTGTGAAATCTAAATTCTGTAAATTTTGGAAATTGGGATGATCCGCTTCCACTCAAGGACCTCTAACCAGGTTCCTTCAGTTGGACAACGTCGAAAAACTCATGGTTGAGGGAGACCTTTTTGCATAAGGTTCAGGAGAGAGAAATTGAAGATCTTAAGCTGCGTATAACTCAACTACCCACTTTGACTCTTGACCCTAAAATCCCACGCACATACATACGTGCGCACACCACACATACATGCACACATGCACACATACACATACCCACCCACCTACTGCCACTTCACCCCCCACCCCCGCCCCATCGACACCCCTACACATGCACCCACATGCACACGCCCATGCACGCATGCTCGCGCACGCACACGCTTAATAGTCAGCTTGAAGGCTCGTACAAACCCGTGTATCTCACCCTTCAGGCTCTAAATAAACACACACACACACACACACACATGCACACACACATTATCTGTAACCAAGAAAAACGCACACTATACCTTTTGATCGTTCGAGCATTTCATATATCGAAAATTCATCTCTATGAAAGATAACCACAACTCTACCTTTGTAGGGTCCTTCAGTGATCCATTAAACATATAGGGATTATACTTCTTAAAATCCCTTAGATGGTTGGCCTCGGCAGACAGATCCTGCATATTCTGCTGTGAAGCAAGGCCTTGGGGGGCAGGAGCTTCCTAAGGCGGTGCTCGTCGAGCTAACACCTTCTCCATTATACTCTTCAATTTTTCCTTTAGTAGAACTGTCAATGTAGTATGATCAGTCAGGGTAACGATGCATCAGAGGGTGGGTGTACTAGTGTCTATTCCTCATTCTCTACAACAATTTTGACAAGTATGTGACGTCCATCCCTTCCAGTTCTACCTCTATGACCATCCCTTTTTGTACTTCGACGTGGCAGCATTTCCTATCATTCTAACCTCTTTTAAATTCTTAGTTGAAGAAAATAGTCTAATACTACCTTTAATAAAAATAGGCAAGGTCATGCACTTAAAATTTTTAGAACATCTTAATTAGAAACATAACTGATGAGGATGAAGGATCTGTAGCAGCCATAAGGGATATATAATGTAGACTTACATCGTAAGTCAGTCTACAGAACCTAAAACATTGGCTCTGATACCAACTGTAACAACCCGATATTTCGAGATCTCTAACAAGAGTCGTTACTTCATAAGAACACATTCACATCCAAAATATTTTGACCATTAAGCAAAATTTATTAAACCATGGATGACAATCTCAAATCAATTTATTTATATATAAAAAAGATAAACAATAAACAAAACATTAATTCGTGGTCTTCTAAAATAATTTGGAAAGAAATCAATCAAAACAATGAAATAAGATTTTATGTCCAACATTAAGATCTAGTTTAAAACATTCAAATAACTTTTTTTTTTAAAAAAAAAAAAAAACCTAGACTGAGCAGAATCGATTTTTCCTATCCCCATGTGGCTCTGTATGGGTCCCATCTATCATTAGTCGGCCTGTTTCTATCATTAACCTATTTCCCTCTTAATCTCCACACACACATGCGCACGTGCAGGTGCACATACGCACACGCATGCTCACACACACCATGCACGCTCGCACACGTACACACATGCACATGCACATGCACGCGCGCGCACAGACACACACACACAGAAGCACACATACACATGTACAGGCATAAGCACATGCGTGTGCGCATACATACAGCACAACGCACACACACACGCACATACACACGTGCACGTGCATGCAACACACACACATACATAGAAGCACACACGCACACGCACAGGCGCAAGCACGTGTGCACGGACACATGCACACACACACACACACAAAATTTCCTTCTCCTAGCTCATTAATTCTATTTTCGATCCAAACTTCAAAACTAAAAGGGAAGAAAAAGTTAAAACCATAATTTTCCCTAATTAAATTAATTCAGTTTTTCCTTAAATTGAATTAAAATTCCAATTTTTTACAAATATCCTTTAAATTATTTATCTTGCCTCTAAATTAAATTCTTAGCCCCAATTTATCCAAAATAATGCCTAAATATTTCAAGATAATTTAAAGAAAGTTACATGAAAATTCAGGTGCTACATTCTTCTATCCTTAAGAAACTTTCATCCTCGAAAGTTTTAATGCTAGAAGAGCTTAGGATATTGTAATCTTATCTTGTACTCTCGTTCCCATGTTGATTCTTCGAACTAATGGTTCCACCATAACACTTTTACCAAAGCTATCTCCTGATTGCGTAGAGTTTTCACCTCCTTTGCAAGAATTTGAATAGGCTCCTCCTCATAACTCAAATTTTCATTCAGTTGCAAAGGCTCATAATCGACAACATAAGATGAGTTTTCTATATGCTTCCTCAACATGGAAACATGAAAAACACTATGAATTGTAGAAAGAGACGGTGGCAAGGCTAATCGATAAGCTACAGAACCGACCTGTTCCAAGATATCAAATGGCCTAATGAAACGAATGTTTGACTTCCCTTTTCTTCCAAACTTCAACACTTCCCTCATATGAGCCACTTTAAAAAATACCTTATCACCTACCTCAACCTTCAGGTCTTTACGCCTAATATCAATATAACTTTTCTACCTATTTTAAACTGTTAGCATTTGTACTTTAATCTTCTGTATCGTTTCATTGGTAGTTTACACCAACTTTTGTCCTAAAAATTTGCATTGACTAACCTCATCCCAATAAACAGGGTACTTACAACTCCTCCTATACAGGGCCTCAAATGGCGTCATGTCAATGGTGGCTTGAAAGCTGTTATTGTAAGCAAAATCCATCGAGTGCAAGTGAAAATCCCAACTCTTTGAAAACTCCAATGCACACGCACGTAACATATCCTTCAAGGTTTGGTTTAAACGCTCAGTTTGACCATTAGTCTGTGGGTGAAAAGTTGTACTGAAATTCAACCGAGTTCCCAATGATGATAGGAGACTCTTCTAGAAATTAGATGTAAAGCGAGGGTCCTTGTCAGATATGACGGACACTAGCACCCCATGCAATCTCACCATCTCTTTCATATATAACTGTGCCCACCTATTCACTGAATACGTAGACTTTCTTGGGATGAAATGTGCTAGCTTAATGAGTTTGTCCACTATAACTCATATCATTGTATACCCTTTTGCTATCCTTGGAAAACCCACGATGAAATCCATAAACGCATTCTCCCACTTCCATTCCGGTGCACTGAAGAGCTACAACAAGCTCAATGGCTTCTGTCCCTGGTCTTTCACTTGTTGGCACACCAAACACTTACTGACAAACTTACCTATTTCCCTTTTGATGTCATACCACCAATAACATCATTTCAGGTTCTGATACATCTTGATGCTGCCAGGATGTATTGAAAATGGGGAACTATGAGCTTCTATCAATATTTCATTCTTAATGTCACTATCCGTAAATGTCCTTGGTAAAGGAGACCACGATCTAGGGATACCGAGAACTCATTGTCCCGACCTAACTCTATCTGACGAAACCTCTCAACAAGTTAAAGATCACCCTATTGTGCATTAATAACCCTCTATCACAAAGTCGGTTGTACTGCCAACTATGCCAATTGTGCAGTGACCTCCCCCACAGCTACTACAATTTCAGCTTGCTCAAAATCATTACGTAAAGGTGTCTGTCTGGTAATCAAAGCCGCTGCATGAGTTGTTTTTCTACTAGGAGCATATGCTATTACATTTGCGTTACCTAGATGGTAAAAGATTTCATAGTCATAGTCTTTCGCCAACTCTTGAAGGAACTGTGAGGTCCATAGTGGAAGTAGGGATCATTCCCAATTTTAATTAAATTACATAATCAAAATTACAGTATAGAAAAATATGCTTAATCACAAATTTACAGCATGTTTCTTAATAAAATAGAGAGAAGAGAGAAGGATTAGAAATTGACTTACCCTTGAAGCCAAAATTTTCTTCAAGAAAGCCTCCTTTCTGATCACGAACAATCACGAACAAAAGGACCTTCAACGAGGACACTACAACAACAAAAATTTCCTCTATATTCTTTGTAGGGGAAGAGAATCCTCAAGAGTCGTGGGCTCTCATTTCTTTTGGAAAGATGGAAGAAAGATTTAGTGGGGAGAAGAGGTTTATTGGGAGAATATTTTACGATCCAATCAATCACACAACACACTGTCTCTGTGAAATCTCCTAAGAAAGATGAAATCTAGGAAACACCACCCCACTTACCACGTTAGACTGAGAGAATTTAGGAGAAGGAAGTTATTTTCCTCCCTTTAATTTCAAAAACTAAATTAAAATTAAAATTAATTTGAAATTAAATAATAATTATTATATATATATATAATAACTAACTTATTATATGTATATATAACAATATGTTATATCAAATATAACACATAATCTATAGTTTTATATTGTATCAAATACAATATAACCTATGATTTTAATTTCTCTCAATGATACATGGTATTTAATATAAATCACATTTATACTAAATTTAATTACATGAATCTCATCCATATAACTAATATTTGAATCATATTCAAATATAATGTATCAAATACATTATATTAATTATATCATATATAAGTAATTTAAATTGATTATATCATATATAATTAATTCCCCCAACTAATTTGAACAATTCAAATTAATCCAAAATTGATTCTCAATAATCCTTGTTGAACTATAGAGGGGACCTTATGGACCTGTAGATTGAAGGTCCAATGGTACTCGAATAATTAATTAAACTCCTTCAATTAAACTATCCACATCCATTAACTGTCGGTCACTCTACTAAAGACCGACAACTGCACTCTTCACACTACAAATATATTTCTATGTCCATTGGATATACCCAGCCAACAGTTCGATGACCATTTACAAATTGCTCGTAAGTACAGCTGACCAAAATTACTGTTTTTTCCCTATAATTATATCTAACTCCTTAAGTACCACTAATTTCTCTAATGGACGATAAGTCATAGTCCAACTATGACCAAACCTCTCTTAGGCCAAGAGAGGGTGTGGTGCCACATTGTTCAAGCCTTGGAATCAGCCCTTAAGGGAGCAATTTATCTTTCAAGCCCCAGAATCAGCCCTTAAAGGAATAATTTATCTACTTATCCTGACATTAGGGAATGAGTGAATTCCACCTTGTGTAGTTGTGTTCTCAGCTCCCGAATCAGACGAATCCTCAAAATGGTAGGCTTATTGAGTTGACGATCTGTCCACTCCCACCCATACAAATCAAAAGATTGCCTTCATAGGTAAGAGTTCACAACTCACTTAGGATTTAAGTCATGTCACCTATGGCCATCCCGATGAAATATAAGTCTCTATTATTAACGATATTATATAATGAGACTATTCATTACATGGTCCGATCTTATACAAATCCATTTGTATAGAATACCCCCGCTCACACGTCTCTACATGAATGATCAGGATCAAATCATTTATAGCACTTTACAACAATTGTAACATCTACAAAATGGGTTATATTCATAGTGTCACCATGATAAGGTACCCAGCCTTATCCATCTACTACAAATCATTTGAGTTATCACTTAAACATGATCCACCTGTTTGTCTCTAGATACATGTTTAAGCTATAGATGATAACCTTGGGTGTTAGTTTATTGGTTTGTGGGTTTAATGTTACTAAATATATATATAAAAAAAAACATTAGTTTATTGGTTTATGGGATTAATGTTACTAAATGTCAAATAAAACATCTCATATTTTATCAAATAAATAAAATTGTTTGTCCATTACAATTATAAACTACAGAACTCATGAGATTTAGGGCATCAACCCCAACACTCTAGCCATTTGCGCTATCTCATATTCAACTCCTTCTGAGTGAAAAAGTATTTCAAGCTCTTGTGGTCTGTGAAAATCTGTATTTTCAACCCATACAAGTAGTGTGTCTAAATCTTCAAGGAAAAACCCATTGATGCCAACTCTAAGTCATGAGTAGGATAATTCCATTCATGGTTCTTCAACTGGCGGGAGGCTTCAACCACTTTGTCATGTTGCATAAGCACACATCCCAGCTCTTCTTTGAAGCATCATTGTAAACCACAAAACTACCTGATCCATATGGCACTGTAAGGATTGGGGCAGTAACAAGTTTCTGCTTAAGATCTTGAAAACTCTCCTCACAAGCTTTGCACTACACAAAAAGGGTTCTTTTTTTGGTCAATTGGGTCAAATAAGTGGTTATGCGAGAGAAATATTTAACAAATCGACAGGAATAGCCCACTAAACTGTTTGTGGTTTTGCGATGTGCGCTAGGAGTGTATTACTAGGAGTGTATTTAACAAATTGATGGTAAATGACTTCTCTAAATGAGAAGATTAGGTGATGCATCACACTCTCTCACCAATGCATACAAGCTTTACCTGAGCTAGATCCAATTATAAATCTAATTCAGGCTCCTAGTAAGTCCAGGGTTGAACACAAGGATTTAGATTAGACTAACACAGACCTTGCATTGCAACAGATGTAGAAGGGTTCTAAATAAATGCTGGAAAAGTTATCTACACTATTTTAAGTAAGATGAACACGAAAGAGTGTGGGTAGGGACGAATATGAAAGAAGCTTGTTTACAATCAAATGTATGTCAATGCGTAGGGTTTCTGTTTATCTAATCAATCAACATTTAATGAAAATGCCACATGTTCCTATATCTAGGGTGTATGTGTTGGTTACAAAAAACAGTGAAGCAAAAGTATTTTTATCTCTAAAGTTATTGTTCGTTCTGACTTGATGCCTATCTAGCTATCCTATTCTCTCGAATGGTTTGAGCTGAGATAACTTCAACCAAATAATCAAAATGATTAAGGCTTTAGAATTTTAGCATGCATAAAGTCACAAATGTAGTTAACATGGTAGATTGTAAGCAGAGGCAAATGTGATGGATCAAATGCACGATTTTATAAAGAATGAAATTGTCTTTACAATAACAACACTTAATCGCATGGAATGATGAATGGAAATAAAGTAAAAAAAAAAAAAAGAGTCAAGCCGCAGAGTTCAATTTCTTGTCCTCTTTGGCTTGATCTTAGTGTGTGTACAACCAACTTGTTAAAGAAATGAAGAAAAGTTCTCTCTCGAACTTGGTTCTCTTCAATTCTCCTTGATCAACAATGGTAATGGTTCTTTTCCTCCTATGTTCTTCTTGCAGCAGCAAAACTACTATAATCTAAGCTCTAAGACGCTCTATCTATGTTATGCTACTTTTTTAGGTTGCAGGTTTTCTATTTATAGGCGTTTTTTCCTCAGCAACTTGTGATATGACAACATTAATTTCCATGCCCTGGTCAGCTGTCTGCCATTTTAGTTGCTTTTCAGACGCCGACATTCAGATACTCATACTTACAAGTGGTGATTTGATAGGAACAACACGACCAATATATCTTTTATGCATTAGAATCCTTCAGACTCATGCCTTTGCATTAGTTGAGCCTGCGACACTTAACGAATTTAATTGAAATCCTGAGATTAGATGCGTTAGTGACGCAGTTTTATCAAAAAGAATGTTTTTGTAAAGGCTAGTAATGTTTGAAGAATTCCATACATTTTCCTTTAAGATAGAGGAGATTTTATCTTTAAGAATCCTGATTGTTCCAACTTTTGAGAGACAATAACTTGAGGTTTTCTTTTATGAAGTTCTGACAGAGGAGTTTGTTTATTACGTCCAAAACTTATACAATTTTTTTTTAGTGGAAACGCATAAACTCATACCTCCCTCACCCCCAAATTTTGGAGATCAACAAGGTCCTCATTGCTGAAAGAGAATTATAAAAAATGCTTTGAGATTTTCAAAAGGAGGTTTAAGTTGAGACTTGCATGCGTTAAAGATAAAACATATGCTTGATTTTTTAGATAAGTTCATACTTGATTTTTCTTAATGCCTAACTCTAGACTTAGAAGTTTTACATTAATAATATCATCGAGGTATTAAGTTAGAGCACAAGATAAGAAAACAATCAAGGAATTAAGAAAGGTATACATAGAACAAATGCAAGGATGAAAAATGAAATATCTTATTCAATACATAAAAGAATGCATTGAGATTACTCATACAAAACTAACTTCTAAAAAGACTAATTAAAATTCATAAGACATAAACAACACCCCCAAATTCCTTATTGTGTTGGTGCGTCATCCCTGGGTTCAGGTGCAAGGTCTTCATCCATGAAGCGTAAAGGGTTGACCAGGTGGGCAGGTAGAGGAGGTAAGGCAAACATCCCCATCAGAACTTGATTAATGTATTGCGTTGTAAAATTTAACTGGTCCTGCATTCTCTGTGTTTGCTGCCACATATAATCCTTTAGTACCACATTCTGACATTGCAAGGTTTCCATCTGCATGTGGAGTGCTTCCATGGATGCGGCTAACGGTCTGATTTGTTCCCGGATGAACTCTTTCAGCTCATCCACGTTGGTTTGCACTGAAAGTAGGGCTTGGGTTTCATGTGCCTCCTCAACTAGGTCTTCTGAATGTTGTGCGTTACTAGTTCCTAAACTAGTTGGTTCATAGATGGTGGATGGAGGGATGAAGAGGGCAAAATAGGAGATTGTAAAGGAGAAGGGTAGAGGCTAAAGGTCTCGCCAATTTGATCTTCATTTGTGTTAGCTTGATGTGGTCGAATCAATTGGCTCATCGACTGGTGAAGGTAAATTTGATCTTCATTTGTGTCAGCTTAAATCGAGGCACGCTTCTTCATGGTCCAACACTAGCTCCACTTCAGATTCTTCATTTACGGAAGCATCATTGCTATGTTCCACTTCTCAGACGCGTTTTTTCTTTATTATGCGTTTAGAGGGTCGAGGTTTTGCTCTGTGGTTCTAGAAGGTAAGGCATGTTGGTTAGGTGAACCACGGAGCAAACGCCTGATTAACTTGATGTCCATATGACCATCGAACTCTTCATGGTCATACTCTAGAGGGATGCTCGTGGTTTCACACAACGCACAAATAAGCCATAGGAAATATAGTTGGCCGCATGGCTTCCCCTTGATGACTTTGATCTGATCTACTATAATTCTTCCAATGTCAATGGGGATGCACTACATAATACAGTAAATGGCCAAGACGCGTTCTTTGGAGATCGTCTCATCATGTGTTATTGGCATGATACGATTCTTTATCAAGCAAAGCCACAGGTTCGTGTCTAGTGTGAGATTTCTGGAAGCTAAGATCATAATACCCATTCTTGAAATCTGCCTTGGCTTTTAGGTTCGGCCACTACTCTTAACGCATCCTTTAAATGATCTGGAGTTGGTTGTTCTAAGATGCAGTTTCCTTTTGCATTCGGGTTATCATTTACGTTTAGCACTTAATTAATCCTTCTAGAAGAGAAGTGAACCAAAGTGTTATCTACAAGGGTCGCATCCTTCTTCTCATCGAATTCACTCATATAGAAGTGGCGGACGAGATCAGGCCATATTCTTATAGGGCCAACACATAGCTGACACTATCCCATTGCATCTACTGTATTTATTATGTATGCAAGCAATGCTCAGGGAAGAACCTTTTCTCTGTCAATATGTCATTAAATTGGCGTTTTCTTCCCTTCAATTGCCTTAGTGATGCAATTGTCCTTGCTTTTCCCAACTTCAAACTTCCTCCCCTCACGAGCTAGTCCCTTTAACTCCTTTTCTAATTCCCTTTGTAGGGATGTTTTTCTTTACCCTTGACATGTAGGCCTATACTTCTCGAGCCTGGGTTCTGTCATACTTTAGTCAGAGCAATGTTCATGCATTACACCTACAGGGCCAAGTGCAATATGCTCTTCATCCTTATCATCTTCATCAACATCATCCATAATTAATCTTCTTTTTCTTTTTGATGGCCCATCATTCGCATTAGATTATCGTAGGTGTGATGCGTCAGGGCTAACTTCTCTCTCTCTTTCATCATTTTCTTCTTCTTCCAATTCTTCTTCTAACAAAATTGCATAACGATCAGCCTCATCCATTACCTCAGTTGATGTGTTGGTTGGCTATAGATGCATCATTTAATCCATCTCGTCCATCTGCCTAGGGTCTAAACTAGCTAATATAGGTCCAGAGACATCTTGCTTATCTCTTGAGTTAATTCTATGGGGTCTGTTGGGTTGTGCTCTAATGCAGGACTGTCAGAGCTAGGAGGGTTGCTAGTGGGTTCAGGTAAGGTGATAGATGGGGTGGTAGAAGGGGTATGCGGCGAACCAGGTGAGGAGATGATGATGGGTGAGGATAGTTGAGTGGTTAGCTGGCTTGGCCTCCCACAGAAGGAAAAATTATGGCCAATGGTTGAATGGAAAGGGGGACCAATGGACACATGGCAGGTGATAAAGCGGTGCAGAGATGCTTCTGGACTTGGTCATGTGTCGAGATAAAAAAGGTGATGTTTAGGATGGTTGTTGGTAGGGTAGGTTTTCTATATGGTCGCGTGGCAGAAGATGAGGTAGGTCATTTAAATGCAAGCTACTGCGTCGACTTGGCTGGTGTAGGTTGGGGTTTTGGGAGTGAAGGGTTTAGGTCTGGTTGAGGCTTGAGGTTTTTGGAGGGTTTTAGGCGATGCCAAAGCGCGAGTAAGGGTTATGGCTGAAGCAGGTTTTAAGGCCATTTTGGGTTGGACGGCCACCGAGAAGCGAAAGATGAATCGTCTTACTATCTGGCTAAAGTAGAGGGCTTCGACATGGGGGGAGGGGAAGAGGCAAGGGATAATGAAATGGACGAAGAAGCAAATGAGCTTACCGGCAAGTCTCTGACGAAGCTCATCGATGATTTTGACTGTCCGAGGCATCCGACTTTAGGAGTGTGATAGATGAACAGAGCATTAAATGAAGTGACTGCTTGGTCGGACGGTGAGGGCTGGGCGATTTTTTTCTTAAACATAGAGGGCTCAAGGAAGATGAAGAAGAAAAAGGCAAAGGGTTTGGGAGTTCTTTTATAGACCAACCTAGGAGAGAGA
Organism: Benincasa hispida; assembly: GCF_027475165.1. Lineage (NCBI taxonomy): Eukaryota > Viridiplantae > Streptophyta > Magnoliopsida > Cucurbitales > Cucurbitaceae > Benincasa > Benincasa hispida. The sequence goes on along the minus strand of NC_143478.1, from coordinate 83,882,877 downwards.
GACGAAAGGATAGCTCTGATGTGTCAGTCAATTAAGATGTTTGGGTTGCCCATTAATTGCGGATGTGAAGAGACGTGTCTTGGGCTTCCAAACACTCAAGTGGTTAATCCCCCCAAAGAGCGTCTTTTTAACCTCTAACGCATGGCTATGCGTTGATTTAATCCTAACGCATTTACTTTTCAAGTTGGTTCAAACAGATTAAAAAATAAGCATTTTTTAAAATTAATTAATAAAAAACAATCAAAGAAAGGAGAAATTCAAACAAAAAAATAGCAAATCAATAGCATAAGATACAGAAAGCAAAAAACAAAAAAAAAAGATGATGAAGATGAAGCGTCCCAGGAATATGTGTCTAATCAAACGCATGGAAGCTTCAATGCGAGCTTCAGATAGCTTCGCACAACTCGAGGGATGATTTTGATGTTCTAGATTTTCTTCAAGGTAAGGCTTCACCCACTGCCCAATTACCTTGAATATATCTATACCATTGATAACTTGTAGTAATACAAGTTATTTATACCATTTTATTTAGACTATGCAGCACAAAGAGGGAAAAGTTGCGTCGACCATATAGAAATTGGCTTAGAAACGTGAGAATTATAAAGTGTTGTAAGCACACCCGCTAACCCCATTGCGATGGAAAAATGGAATGTCCAAGTCTTTGTTTTGCAGGAAATAGGTCAACGCATTTGACAATCGCTCGAGGATAAAAATGAACAATGCATTCACACTGCATGTGGCAATCATTCAAGAACAAAGAAAGAACAACGCAATTGCAGTGCATGTTACGATCGATCATGGACTCAAACGATCAACCCATTTCCACCGCATGTGGCAATCGATTAAAGATCAAAACAATTACACCGCATGCGGCGATTGATCGTAGATGTAAAGAGCGACGCATTCGCAAGGATTTTTGACATTGTACAGCTTTTCTGTTGTATGATTCTGACAAATTGAACGTGGAGCAGAGCGGACCATTCCACTAAGCCATGGCAGGAATTATCAGATTTTTAGAGCAGGACCACTAATGCAAAAGGAGCCAAGGTCTATAAATAGCTACCTCAAATTCAAAGAAAGGAGGCTGGTCTGAAGAGACAATTTAGAGAAAATCCGGGAGAAAGACGAGACAAGACCAGAGGTAAGTCTTTGGAGCAAGCAATTATTTCCATTCCCGAAGAAGAAGCTCTGTGAAAAAGGTCACTTCTACCTGGAGAACAAGCCTGAGAGGGAAGCTTTCTACTTCATTTCTACAACACGTCAGCAAGAAAATCGTCTCTGATCGGGATCCGTGTCAATACATTGACACTCTTTCCATATTTGTTCTTATTTTCTATTCATCTACTATGTTCATCTCTAATCTTTCATTCACTATCTGTAACAAACGCTTATTCCTAGATTTTAATATCATTATCGTATACATCATTATCTCTCTGTTCTTTTCCATACATTCATCATCCATTTTCTTCATCATGTGTAACTAATCCCCAGGGTAAGGGGAATGATTAAGCGAGTAAGTTAATCTTTGTTGAAGAAATCAGTTGAGTTTAGCTAAAGCATGCTTGTGTTCTGCCTCTCGAAAGAAGGTTGGAAGAATAAGCGAGAATTATTTCCAGAGATGGAAACAACCTTGTGTTCACCACGTTCATCCCTGTTTCACCATAGACATATGGGAACGCGGCTGATCACTGAAAGGTGTAAGCGAAGGGAAAGCAGAACCTTAGTTGCATCCTCAACAAGATTGACGAACTTGCGATCTCCTTCCCTCAACCCATTTTCTTTCTGACACATTTCACAAGACTTGCCACCGCATTCATCAGATATTTTTACACATCTTCACAGCCAGTCCTCACCCTGTATACTTAATTGTTTATACATTTATCTTTTACCGCATTTTATTTTATCATCGCAATTTACTTCACTGCAAGTTATCTTATCACCGCAATTTATTTTATTGCACTTTATTTATCATCACACTTTACTTTTATTACCGCATTTTACTTTCCAAATAAATTCATTATTCTTTTTGTTTAACCAGGCGCATATACCACATTAGTATCACATTAATCACAACAATCCCCGTGTTCGACCTCATATCACTCTGAGAAACTTGCGTTGGAACTATACTTGGATCCAGCGTAAGAAAACTTGTGAACGTGATAAAGGAAAATAGGAAGTCAATTTTACTCGACAACCAACTTCCCTTGGACGTGGTATGCGATGCATGTTCCTAAGATTATGCATTGATAGTCATGCGTTGATGGTTATGCGTTGGAATGAAAATTGCATTAATGAATGTATCTGATGACCATGCATCCTGCCACAAGTTTTCTTGCGTTCACGCCAAGTATAACATGAATGCAAGTTTCTCGAGTAATTCGAGGTCGAACACAGGGACTTGTAACTATATGTTTGCGATGATTGTGCATGCGACGGTTGAATAAAAGAATGGAGGGGATGTTACTAAGTTAATCCTACTCCTACTCCTGTCTAATAGACAACGCAATGAGAATTATGCATGAAAGGTAAAGATGCGACAAACCTTGACATGAAATAAATGTATGGGAAAGTAGATAAAATGCGGAGATGTTTTCATTGCAAAACTTAAAAGTGATCGCAAGGGCAACCCTAGTCAACGCAAAACTAATGTGATCATGCAACACTCATACAATAGTAAACCACCTCTCGGTGCGAATGCTACGGCTTCTAATGCTAGAGCGCATGCGATGTATGTGCAGAGGTGTCTATAGGGCCTACACATAAGCCTCTAATTCTTGTCTATGCGATGATACACAAACAAAGCGACCACATATCATTATTCCTATTCCTAGGGTGCACGTGATGCAGTATTGACAAACAGAGCTTATTTCTAAGTCCCTATCTCTTACTTATGCCGATCTAATCTTTCTCTCTCGAGTCTAGATTCTAACCTAGCTCTCTCGAGTCATTAGGTTCTTTCTTTAGACTCTCTCTCAAGTAGCTCTAAGGAGGTGTTGAGCATAACATAAGACAAGACAAACGCATGAACTTGGTTGACGCAAGATTGTTACTATCCCTAGTGAATAACGCTTACCTTGCTTAATGCGTCCAACCACTTACCCTCTTGGGCAATTGATTGTTGTTGACTTCACTCATAGACAAGCAATGCATTAGCCTATAGACAGGCGTTGCAGCAGCTTTACACTGAGCAAATAAGATTACTTACATACTCGCACAACACACACCTTTCGATGGGTTGCTACATGCTTCATATCCCTAATCCACATGACTAAGTATGCAATACCCAAGCAATCCCACTAAGTGTTGCAATGAAAGTAAAGATGCTAAGCAAGAAGATGGAGATGAAGTCAATGGAATAGAGAAATGCATTGAAAACCACATTGTATTAATTTATTAATTCAAAATGTCATACAATACAATATAGGAAAAGAAAGGGAAAAGGAATGACTGGCTGGAAGCATAACTTTGCTTCCAGCGGATGTGCGATAAGGCTGCCGGTGGTGCCATGGAAGGGTGAAGGAGCTGAATCTCTCGAGATCGAGCTCCGGTTAAAGGCTCCGATCATCACTCGGAAGGGATGAACGAGATGAAAAACTCTCAGCCACCTTCTCACGCAATTTGTCTGGATCGCGGGGAAAGTCCCCCGATTCACAAGGATCCTCCCCCGCATGATTTGGATCTTCGACAGCATTAATTGGACTGCTCTGAGTCTGACGTTCGGCGCGTCAATCCTTTTTGAACCTCTGCCACCAGCGGCGCGGTAGGTGAAATGTCAGAATCAGCTTTGGATTTTCTCAAGGTAGATGCGTTGATACGTTCATTCCACCAACCTCGCGTTGATCCCATTAGAATGCATTGTCGCGTAGCCACAATCATTCAATGGTCGCATTCGTTTAACACCGCAACTCTACATGATGACCGCAATCACTTAACGAGTGCAACTCCCATGCGATAGACGCATACGGCATATTATCGCAACATTCATGCGTTGATCGATGCGTTTGCCTTGCGATGGAGTGTTTCTCTGCATGCGGTCGTCTATGTGGTGGTCCGGTTTTCTTGTCTGCATTCATTTCCTGCATTGGCTACAAAAATAGAACATTGAACGCATAATTAACTCAAAGTAATGGGTTAGCTGAGATTCGCCATGCTGATCGACGCAAACTCCTTTTCTCATGAATTCTTATCATGATCGACGCAATTTTTGCCTAACAACCTTCATAATTCTAAGTAAAAGAACTAAGATGGCATGCATTTCTGCATGTCATCAACACACACTACACGAATGCATACTACGAACGCATATCATTATGATCGCATACATTTAGAACGTAGTATCGTATTATCATTGTCGCATACGTCATCAACAACCCTAACAAGTTGTTGACGACCAAACAACCAACGCATATAAAATTTCCATTACAACCATCCTTTCGTGTGAGTTCCACAACTTCGTGAGGAAAGATCGTTTTTACAATGAATGGACATGACCACCTAGATTTCAATTTTCCTGGGAACAATTGCAAACTGGTTAAATAGCAAGACCTTTTAACCAATGTAAAATTCTTTCTTACTGATGCATTGGTCATGCTAATGCTTGGTCTTTTTTTTTGTAGATCATGGCCTTTTCATATGCGTTAAGCCACCATTCATCAAGCTCATTGAGTTGCAGCTTGCGATGTTCACCAACAATCTCCAAATTAAGATTTAGCTTCTTCACTGCCCAAAATTCTTTGTACTCCAATTACAATGGTAAGTGGCATGTTTTTCCAAATACCAAAGAATAAGGAGACATACCTATTGGCGTCATGTTGGCAGTTCTGTGCCCATAGTGCCTCATCCAACTTCGGTGCCCAATCATTCCTAAATGCATTGACCACTTTTTCCAATATAGATTTGATCTCTCTGTTGGATACTTCAGCTTGATTGTTGGTCTGGGGGTGGTATGCGGTAGCGATTTTGTGATTGACATTATATTTAGCAATATGATATGGTTAATGAAATGCGTACCTTCGTCACTTATTAGTGCCCTGGTCGTTCTAAAGCGCGTGAAAATGTTTCTGGTATGAAATTTTGAAATAGTTGCCGCATCATTCTTGGCACACGCTACAGCCTCGACCCACTTTGATATATAATCGACTTCTAACAAGATGTATTGTTGTCTACAAGACAGAGGGAAAGGTCCCATGAAATCAATGCCCCATACATCGAACAACTCAACTTCCAATATGTTGTTCAGAGGCATAGCATCCCTTGATGAAATATTTCCAATGCGTTGGCAGGGATCATATTTCAGCACAAACTCTTTAGCATCTTTAAAAAGGGTGGGCCAGAAATACCCACTTTGAAGAACTTTTGCAACAATTCTTTTTCCTTCGTAATGACCCCCATAAGAAGAGTCATGACATTCAACCAAGATACATTGCGTTTCAACTTTCGGAATGCATCGACGCATAAAGGAGTCAGGACCTTGCTTGTACAGAAACAGTTCATCCTAGAAATAGAACTTCTTATCATGAATAAGTTGTTTCTTCTATTGCGCATTGAAGTGCTCAGGAAATTATTTTATGGTTAAATAATTACCAATGTCAGCATACCATGGTTCCCTGTCTTCAATTTTAAGCAAGCGTTCATTAGGGAACGCATCTGACTTTAACTTGTTTTTCCTATATTTCGTTGTTTTCCAGCCTTGACAGGTGATCAGCCACCTGATTCTCAGTTTCTTTTCTATCTTTAATCTCTACATTAAATTCTTGTAATAGCAGTTCCCATCTAATTAGCCTTGGTTTTGTGTCCTTTTGTCCATAAAAAACTTAATAGCGGAGTGGTTCATGTAGATTGTTGCTGCCACACCAACCAAATATGCTCTAAACTTCTCAATATCAAACACTACCACCAACATCTCCTTTTCAATTGTGGTATAATGTTCTTGGGGCTCGTTTAATGTCTTTGACACATAAGAGATAAGATGTATCAAATTTCTTTTTTTCTGCCATAACATGGCTCCAACTGCTACATCAATCGCATCGCACATCAAAATGAAGGTTTGCGTCCAGTCCGGGGCTATCAGTATCGGAGCTGTTGTTAACGCATACTTCAATGTATCAATGCGTTGATGCGATCTTCATTAAATATATAGGACCTGTTTAATTCTAACAATGTGCTCAGAGGTTGCGCAATTTGAAAGAATCCTTTCACAAACCTTCTGTAGAAGCCCGCGTGGCCTAGAAGCCTTGTAGTGCTTTAACATTTGCAGACGGGGGAAGTTTCGCTATGACGTCAATTTTCGCTTCATCAACTTCCAATCCTTCTTTGGACACTTTAGTCACCATGAAGTGACATTTCTCCCAATTCAGTACAATATTTGTTTCCTCGCATCATGCGGGAACAACCTCTAAGTTGTCTAGACAGGATCGAAAAAAGTTCCCAAAAATAGAAAAATCATCCATAAAAACTTCAAAGGTCTATTCTATAAAGTCAGAGAAAATCACCATCATGCATCTCTGGAAAGTCCTAGGAGCGTTACATAGCCTAAAAGGCCTACATTTGAATGCGAATGTTCCAAGGGGCACGTGAACGTTGTTTTCTCTTGGTCTTCAAGGTCAATAAGGATTTGGTTATATCTAGAGTATCCATCTAAGAAACAATAAAATTCTTTGCCAGCTAGCCGTTCAAGCATCTGATCAATGAAGGGAAGAGGGAAGTGGTCTTTCTTTGTCAATGCATTAAGCTTCCTGTAATCCATGCATATTCTCCACCCTGTGACAGTTCTCGAAGGAATGAGTTAATTTTTACTGTTAACTATCACGGTGGTGTCTCCTTTTTTAGGGACGCATCACTTCTTTTATTATAGGATTTAGCCTGTGTTGAAGCTCGATCAATCCAATTTTCCCTTCCTCTAGCCGAATCTTGTGCATGTAGTAGGATGGGCTCATGCCACGAATATCAGCCAGCGTCCACTCGGTTGCATGCATATGCCTTTGCAACATCTGTAAAAGAGAACGCTCTTTAGGCTCAGAGAGATTGGCTGAAATAATCACAGGAAAATTGTTATTGGATCCAAGAAAAGCATATTTTAAATGATGAGGTAGAGATTTTATTTCCAGTGCTGGTTTTTCTTCTAAAATGGCCGCGTTGGTTTGGTTTGCCACGTATTCAGACTTAGCGGTTCAAATTTTCTTATGGTTTCCCCCAACATATGGACCTCGCAGATTTGGTCCATTTCTTCTTCATCAGGCAACTCAATTGGACTTTTAAGTTGACATTGTTCATCCTCTGGGAACTTGATAACTGTTAGAAATGCACGTTATTACAGCTCAAATAAGTAAAACAATGAGAGAATGCTACGGTAAAATAAGCAATATCATGTCCGAAAGCGCTAAACTGAAAGGAGTTGTGATCGCAAGCGCCCATCGCATAAAAAAAATTAGTTTACTTGTTTTGTGTAGAAATAATGTGATGGTACATAAGAAATTACGATCCAAAGGAACAAGGCGTCAACACGCTTGAAGATTGCGATCACAAGACATGAGATCGTGAGAAGTTCCTTAAAAAGGCGGCTGCATAAAGACTGCAAAGCGATAGCGCATATGCGTTGGCAAGGAACAATGCGACCGCATGGCATGCGTTGGCGAATGAGAAGTTGCAATCCTAAGGAACAAGGTGTCAGTGCGCTCGAAGATTGCGATCGCAAGACATGTGATCATGGGAAGCTTCTTTAAAAGGTGGTCGCATAAAGACTGTGCATCAAACTGACAGAATAATAAATCATGATGGGACGGAAAGCTGATAACGGTCGAATCTGAATTTAGTTGACAAGCCATTAAGAGCCACACTGTAGCAAGTACACTCAACTTTCAGTGACCATTAATTGGCACATCAGAGCAGGGGAATTAATGCCGCTCATCATTGCAATCATTCACAAGAAAAGCTGCTTCACCTTCAGCTCTATAAATATCGAAGGCCACCAATGTAAAAGGGGTTACGAACTTAGGAGTTAGATAGTAGTTAGTCTGTTCACGCACATATTCGTACATATATTTAGGGGACGGAGAAAATCAAGGAGACGAGAAAGCCGAGAGATCATTCCCGGACAGATCAAGAGATTGCCAAAAAGCGTTACAAAGGAGAGAGGGCCAACACTTGCGATAGTAAGAATACACATCTTAAACAGATTTAGAGTGAACAAGAGTAGTGTAAAAGGTCGCGGGAAGCAAAACATTGCTTACCGGGCTTCTTATCTCTCAAATTCATTTGTTATTTTCTATTCAGTACTTTATTTATAGAAAATGGAAATCTCATTTCAATCTATGTTCAATCTCTTCATACCACGCATGAGTAGCTAAATTTCTGAATGGGTTGAGATGTGCTTAGCTAGCATAACTTAAGATTTACATTTTATGTGATCATCTTGTCTTATGTATGCATCATTCATCCTTTGGACATACTTGAAAGAGTAGTCTAAAGATAGAATCTAGGCTTGAAAGAGTCAGATTAGAATCTAGGCTTGAGAGAGTCGGATTAGAATCGCATAAACAAGAAATAAAGACTTAGACATAAGCTCTATTGTTATCTACATATCGCATGCACCCTAGAAATAGGAATTATTGTATGCGGTCACCTTGTTTTATATGTGAATTATTCATCATCGCATAGACAAGAGTAGAGGCTTAGAAATAAGTCCTATCGACTCTTTTGTATATATATCGCATGCGTCCTAGAAATAGGAATAATGGCATTATGCATTTAGAGATGTAGTACTAATATTTATGTTTAGCATGATCGCATAGCTTGTGCGTAATCTTAGGAAATGCTAGCTAAACCCCTTCTCAACCCCTTCATCGCATACTCGTTGTAACTCAACACTTTCATCACTTTGCGTTCAACTCCGTCACATGGGAAAAATCTTACTCAAACACTACCCACTTCATTTATTTATCACTGCAATAAAATCAAAGAGTCTGTCACATATTTACTTAGTAGTCCCTGTGTTCGACCCTGGACTTACCAAGAAACCTAAGAAGACTTATACTTGGGTCTTGTAAGGAAAACTTGCATGTTCACCGCATAACATATCATCGCAAACTCACACCATAACGCATCACAACTTAAATGCATCAAGTTTTTGGCGCCATTGCTGGGGACTTGGCAGCTAATAGTTTATTGAGTTTTGTGATTTCGCAGGCACCCTTTTTATCTTGGGTATATTATAGCTTGTGCGACCAAGTTGTAAACAATATTTGAAGTGTAAGCGATGCGCCGAAAGCCAATATTGACCTCGAGATAGAAAGACTATTTGTCACATGAGCTGAAAGCAGTTATAGGCGCGTGTCAACCAATATGCGACCAACAATTGCCAAAAGTTCCAATAGTCGGGACGAGTCTCTTGACCTAAGCAGTTGAGATCAATCTCCTGCATGGAAGACTCCTTGCAGTTGCTTCACTCCAATTTCTCTAGGGACGTCTTCTACTCTATCTTTACCTTGCTTTCCTAGTTAGTTTATTTATTTGATTATTGTTTTTGCGGTTTCTTTCTTGGATCTGGTGTGCATTCGCTCCTTGTAGATGCGATAATAATTCTCCTCGGTGCGTAGTTTCAACGGAAGAATCCTCTCCATCATTCAACGCATGGCTATGACCGCATGAATTCTAAAGTATGGTCGCAAGTGTTATTCTACTCAAAGGTTCTTTTCTTGTTATCTTTTATGCATTATCCTTTTGAAATTCTCTTTTGTCAGCTTGCCTACTTTTGCGTTGATAAATTAGCATCCATGATGATACTTATAATTCACTACATTTACTAACTAAACATCGCAAGGCTCACCTCACTTGATAGCTTCTTCAAGGTTTGACAGTCTAAGTTTTATCATGTCTAATCCTCTGCTCAAACATTTGTTACCGCATTTCTGATGAGTTTGTTTTTAGCTTTTTGGCAAGAGCGTTGCCACTTTCTAAGTTTGGGGGTGGCAGTGGTCCGGGCAAATGCATCCATCACATTACGATACTTTGAAAATAATAATAATAATAATAAATGAAAATGGTAAAAAAAACTCCATTGTCAGCACAAAGGGGAAACCCATGCTGATAAGAGTTAAAGTTGTGAAAAGGCACTTACCCGTAATTGGATGTTTCACATGACACCCGTGCAGGTAAGCCAAAACGAAAGTAAGTGGCCAAGATCAATGCATAGGAATAACTCCTTTGTCTGGGGCAAGCCCAAACTAAGCTAAGGCAAGAGTTGAGGTGAATATGGCATGCAACCGAAGTTGGATGTCCGCATGACACCCGTGGGAGCAAGCCAAAATGAAGACCGTAGCCAGGTTCAACGCCCAACTCCAATAATATATCGCAAAGCTTTGAATTGTTTTAAATGAACGCATTGTAAAAAGATAAACGCAAAGTTTCCAAGAATGGGTTAAAAAAAAGCTTGCTGTTAGCACAATATATACCGTAGTCCCCAGCAACGGCGCCAAAAACTTGATGCGTGGAAAATGAAGAGTAAATATGCATTCGTCTTATGATATGCGTTTGTTCTCCATGTGTCGATGGTCATGCATTGGTCTAAGAAATATGCAAGATGCGCTTAAGAATATATGTGATGACCATGTGTTCCTGCCACAAGTTTTCTTGCTCTCTCGCCAAGTATAACGAGATCACAAGTTTCTCGGGGTGATCCAAGGTCGAACTTAGGGACTTATAACTAAATGTTGTGAAGTAATGTGTTTGCGGCGAAGAATAAAAGAATGAGGGAGTTAAAAGACTATGCGTTATTCCTACTCCTAACTAAACAGATTAAGCAATGGAAGTATGACTATGAGAGTTGTTAAAGACGCGACAACTGTTAACGCGTAATAAGACACATGAAAAAATAGATAAAATAATGGAAGGGATAACTTCACCGCATCATTAAGCTTGATCGCAAGGGTAACCCTAGCCAGCACAAGTTATGCGATCATGCTATACACAAATATACGCATGTGATGATATGCGAAAATGTCGATAGAACTTATGTCTAAGTCTCTATTCTTGCTTATGCGATCTAACACACATAAGACAAGGTGACCGCATACCACCACATCCTATTTCTAGGGCGCATGTGCTGTGTAAATAGCAAATAGAACTTATTCCTAAGCTTCTACTCTTGCTTATGCAATCCAATCTGACTCTCCCAAGCCTAGATTTGGTCTTTAGACTACTCTCCTAAGTATGTCCAAATGATGAATGATGCACTCATAAGACAAGATGGTCACATAAAGCATGGTTGAACATAAGATTATTCCTATCTCTAGGAACACTGCATACTTTGCTTAGTGAGTTCCACTACTTAGCCTCTCGGGTAGTTAGTCGCCGTTGATGAGCTCATAGACAAGCATTGTGACCGCTCATAGACAAGCGTTGCTACACCCTCACACTAAGTAAAGAGGATTTACTCACTATACTAGCGCAACACACACCTCTCGGTGGTTTGCTACATGCTTCATATGTCTATGTCGCATGATTGAGTATGCGATACTCTTGCAATCTTACTTAGTTCATTGCAATGAAAATAAGTGATGATAAAGAAGAAGTAAATGAAGATGGAGTCGAAGGAAAAAAAAAAGATGAATTGATTACAAAATGTGTTAATGTCTTAAGCCAAAATGTAATACAATACAAAGATAGAAGAGAAATGGATGGCTAGATGTAGGTAATCTCTTGCTTCCATCAGATATGTGTCAAGGCAGCCGGTGGTGCCATGGAAGGGCGATGGAGTAGTCTCTCTCGAGATCTATCTCCGACAAAGCTTCGGTTGTCACTCGGAATGGATGAATGAATGAAGAACTCTCAAAGAATGTCTTCTCACGCTCTCATCTTTTATCACAAGGATTTTCCTTAAGGCAGAAGCTCGGATGCCTTGAATTTGGGCTCTAAGGCTCTATTTATAGAGCTCAATCACCGACAATATTAATGGTCCCGCTCTGAATCTCTGCCACTAACGACATGATGGTCCAACTCTGAACCTCCGCCACTAACGGCGCGGTAGGTGAAATGTCAACATCATCTTTTTAGTACTCCCAGGGTATGCGTTCATGCTCTTTTTTGCCAAAGTACCACCGCATTCCACCAACCTTACGATCACCCTTCTATCATGGTTATTACTTTGTAGCCGCAACGTCCATGCGATGAACGTACACGATCAATAGCCGCAACATCCACGCGATGGACGTATATGCGATCACCCTTGCGATGGTCTGGGATTCACCGCATGCGATCGATTTCTGTGAACACAGAATAAAGCATAATATTGGGTTAGCCAAGATTTTCAATGCTGATCGATGCAAGCTCACTTTTCACATGAATTCTTAATATAATCACCGCATATTCTACTTGTTAGCCCTCATAATTTTAAATAAGAGGCTACAATAACTTGTATTTCTACCAGTTATCAGAACTTCAATGCGTTCAACACATTAAATTTTACTTCCTAGTCGTTCATGCGCATAGTAAGCTCTCCCTTGTGCACGTCTATCAATACCTTCCCAATGGAAAGAAATGGGCATCCAAGGATGATTGGAACATCTCGATTTGCTTCATAATCTAAGATAATGAAATCTGCTGGGTATATAAACTTGTTGGCCTTCACCAAAACATCTTCAATCTTTCCTTTAGGGTGTGTGATTGTCTTGTTAGTGAGCTGGAACGTCACAGAAGTGGGTTACACTTCACCAATTTCTAGCTTCTTGAAAACTAAAAGGGGCATGAGGTTAATGCTGGTTCACAGGTCGCACAACGCATAACCCACATCTATCCCTCCAATTGAACAAGGGACTGTAAAGTTTCCCACATCCTTCTGCTTCTTAGGAATTTTGTTATTGATCAATGCATTGCATTCCTACATCAGTGCCACGACTTCCAACTCATCGACTTTATTCTTCTTTGTTAGAACATCCTTTAAGAATTTTATTGTAAACCCCAAATCCTATATTCTCTACATAAGTATATTTAGCCATGAGGATAGTATGTTAAATAAGTAATAAGTGAAATTTATGGTTTAATACAAGGAAGTAAGAAGAAAAAAAGAGAAGAAGAAGGAAGAAAATAAGAAAACGGGAACGAAGAAGATAAGTGAAGAGAAGGAAAAAAAAAGATCAATTAATTAAAATTAAATTAAGTCTTCCCGGACGAAATGCACTAAACCCATTAGTGGGCGAGGTGGCGGTCAATAATTTCATGCATGAGAAGGCAGTCAGATTGAATAAAAAGGAATATGAAGTTCAAAGGCTCGATTTAGGCAAGTGACTCGTGCGATCTAAGTGAAATTAGTGCCATTTGAAAGTTGAAAGAGTCTAGTTTTTGTGGTAGGGTTCCAGAGAAGGATCACACATGAAGAAGGTTGAAAAGTGAAGAAATTGCAAAAGGGCCAAGTTTTCGGATTATCGGTGCCAGTGGTAAAGATTGGAAGCTCCAGGCCAAACCACGAGGAATTTAGGACTGAAATTTTAAGGTAAGATAGTTAACTCGATTTGTGGAAGGAAGTTTTTTTAAATGAGTTCTAGATTTCGAGTTACAAATTTTTGAAGTTGAAACAGGAATTTGTTACGTAAGCAGGCAGCTACTTGGGAAGATCAAGCAAGCAGCTCACTCGAGGGATTGAAAGCGAAACAAGGATCATGTAGGTCTCACTGGTCACTTAAATTCGCTGATTTACTGCCTAGTCTCGCTACATTTTATGCTAAGTCTTGCTGATAATGTTAAGTCTCGCTAAGAATGAAAAAGCTCGCTAGTTTTGTGCCTAGTCTCGCTGATTTTCATGCTAAGTCGTGCTCATAAGATGGTCTCGCTCATAAGAGGTCTCATTCATGAGGACGATCTCGGCTAGATAATGATAGTCTCGCTCATAAGGATAAATGGTAGTCTTACTAGTGTTGATGATCTCACTAGTACAATCTCGTTAGTGATGATCTCACTAAAGAATGTCTCACTAGTAAGCAAACTATTTGAAACACCTTGATGAGAATCCTAAGGAAACTAACAAAGGAAATTATACTGTTTCAGGCCAAGAGGAGCTGAGAGAAGCCCATAAACCATTAAGAGCCTAGACGAGTAGTGAGTGACTAAAATTAACTTAATCTTTTCAATGTTTTGTGCATAAAAGACCATGTGATTTCAATGATGTTTGATGATAAGTTTATATGTTTTCAAGCAACCAAGTTTTATGAATTGCATAGCATTTCTTCTCCAGCATATATATTTTATCGCATGCCAAGGTTATATGTTAATTCATTACAAAAGCTAAGTATCTATGATGATGTTGGGATTGGTGTCCTAATTCTACCGAGACTCGTTGTTTGTAATGATACACATTGTTTTATGAATAAAATAACTATTATTTCATTCTGCCATTTACTCATATCCAATAAACAAAGCCCCATGGTTATCTTATGTAAACTTAAGCATGTATATGTGATATACAAGTGGATCATGCCTTAAGTGATAACCTAAATAGGTCTATAGTATAAGGATTAAGGTGGGATACCTGATCCTGGTGACACTACGAATACGACCCGCTTTATAGAAGTTTCAAGTGTTATAAACTACTACAGATGGTAGATCCTGACCATTTATGTGGAGACATGCGAGCGAGGGTGTCCTATACAAAGAGTTTGTATAAGATCGGACCACGAGGTGACTAGACTCTATATATAACGCGGTTGATACTAGAGTCTTACATCTCACCTAAACGACCATAGGTGACACGACCTTAATTCTAAGTGTTTTGGAAACTCCTGCCTTTGAGGGCAGTCTTTTGATTAGTATGGGTGAGAGTGGCCAGATTGTCAACTCAACAAGCCTACCTTTTTGTGGACTTGTCTGATCTGGGAGCTAGGAATTCACTTACACAAGATGGAACTCACTTCTTTCCCAGAGCAGGGATAAGTAGAGAGATTGCTTCCTTAAGGGCTAATTCTGAGGCTTGAACATAGTGGCCACAACTTCTCTTTGGAAGAGAGGACTCATTCATAGTAGAACTATGACTTATGTTCATTAGAGCATTCAGTGGTACTTAAGGAGTTAGATGTAACTACAGGGGTATAATGGTTATTGGCCGAGTTGTACTTATGAGCAATATGTGAAGGGTTGTCACACTGTTGATTGGTTAAGATGGACACATAATATATTTGTGGTAAGGAGATTTTAGTTGTCGGTCTTTAGTAGAGTGTCTGATAGTTAACGGATGGTGGATCTCGTGACTAAAGAGTTTAGTTAGTTATTCATGTACCGTTGGAGCTTCGAGCTACAGATCCATAAGGTCCCATTGGTAGCTCAATGGATTCAGTTGATGATCAGTTCTTGGTGTTGATTTGAAATGTTCAAATTGACAAGAGGTAATTCAATTATATTTCATATGATCGGTATGGTGTATGAGATACATCTAGTGGAGGATTAATGTAAATGAGATTTGCATTAAGTTCCATGGAATAGAAAAAGAGCTATGGTTTATATGTTTCATGAGATGAAATATTAAAACTATAGGTTATAAATATAGTATGATAAGTTATTTATCATTTATATTTATAATAATATTAATTATTGGATAATTATCTCTTTTCCTCTAGTAACCAATTGAGTGGGAGGTTATTGGTAGTTTCATGGTAGTTTCATGGTAACCATGAGATAAAAGGAAAAATGTTTTTCTAATTTTAGTAAAAACAAAAAAGAAAGAATATTGATTTGAGATTTCCAATCTCGGAAAAACTCTCACGGAAGTTGTCAAGTAAATTGGATTTACTAAGCGACAGCTTGGAGTGAGCTAAACGATTGTGGAGTGTTAGTAGGCGATAGACACTCAGCTAAGCGATGAGCTAAATGATCCCATAGCTTTTGCTAGACGATCGTTTAGCTTTTCCTAAATGATTGGGCATTGACCTATACAATAGGTTCTTCCATCTCCCACTTGCTCAATTGTTTACAAGATTGTGTTTCCTCCTGTTTTCTGCCTCAAACCAAGTCCACACAGAGCCCACCCTCTGGATTCTCACACTGAGAATACCAAGGTAGCCTTCTTTGTGGTGTCATACTCAACTCGAAACTGTCGAGGTTCTGTGGAGGCCATTCCTGTTGTTCGGGGTGTTCATGACCTAGGCGATCACTGAGTTTGAGTGCGCGGTGTTTGTGCTGTGTAGCGGTCGTGTTGGACGAGCATTCGTATGTAGCTATGTTGCTGTGATCGAGCGTTAGTGATCAAGGAGCTTGTAGATGAGTTGACAAATGTGTGTTATTCTAGCCCTTGATCATTTATATAACATGCTGTAATTTATATATTTTATGTTACCGTATGTTTCTGTTTTGATTGTAATTGTAAAGTTCATATACGATTGTAATTTAGAATGATGTTTCCGCTGCTCATGGAAATCCTTGTGTTCGATTTCCTTCAGATGAAGCATGTGTTTTTAAGATAAAAGCTATGTTTCTACAAATGCTATGCTAAAGGGTAGGATTGAATGATTCTTAATGTATATGTTTTTTAAGCATGATTTGTTTAGTAAGTTGGATACTGAAGGTATAGAAGGTATCCAAAAAAGTACCTAAAGTTTTGACGGTACTTAGAAACTCTATATGCACGTAGGTAGTTCTGAATGAGAGGATGAAGTATGGGTCTCCTAGGCCATATACCAGTAATCTGAGGCTGAAGTATGGGTCTCTTGGTCGGATACAGACATTGGGAGCTAGAGCGATGTATGCTCATTCTCAACTAAGGTTTGAGATTTATTGATGATTGATGAGTTTTTCTTCAAAAAAAGCATGAGATTATGATTATGTTTATGTTTTATCAGAAGTTACTTGAAACATTTTCCAGTATATTTACATGTGTATAATAATGTGAAGCATGGCATAATATGATTATATAGTCACTTACTGGGCAACTAGGTCACAATTTTCCTATTTTTTTCTTTTTCCAGGTAGCGGTCAGATTCCTCAAGGTTAATCTTGCTACTACTTGCCACTGAAAGACCCGACTAGTTAAAAGAATTTAGATTAATGGTCTATAACAATGTACGCATGTTGTGAAGGGAGTCAGGGTTTTGTTAGTAAAGTTTGGGCCCAGTTGTAAATATTTTATCTGTAGATATTGTGTTATGGTTTGTTAAGCATCTGATTGTATGGAAGTTAATGTTGAGCCTTCTTGATGTGGGCTAATTATATAAGTTAATAATGTTCATTAGGTTGGCACTTCAAGAGTTAAGTAAGTAAAGGTAGTAAGTGCTGGTGATAGGCCTAGTAACTACTACCGTCACATCTTCTTCCAGGTTAATAGGGTAATCTGGGAGAGGGTGTGACATTTACTTACATTGGCATTTGCTCCAAGGCTTCTATAAAAGGAATGTTAATGTGCAACTGCCTTAGGATTTCAAGGAAATGCTTGAATTGCTGCTCATCATTCTTCTTTTGCAGGCGTCTAGGAAATGGTGCACTCAATTGTACCAAAGGTGCTTCTACGTTAGACGTGTTTGGTTCAGAATGACTTGTAGCTTTAGGCGTTCTTTCTTCTCAATCTTCAAATGCCATTATGTGTGTTGTGTGCTCATCTGCTGAAGGATTGTTATTTCTTGGGTTCATCTTCTTCTCCACTAGAGGTCTACCACTTCGCAATGTCACCGCATGACATTGCTCCTTTCCATTATTACTTCCCAGAGTTTCTGTATTGCTAGGCAGCACTCCTTGCGGCCGATCCTTCAGTTCACTAGCAATATATCCCACTTGCATCTCCAAGTTCCTAATAGATGATGCCTGGCTCTTTAACAATGTGTCACTCTGGGCTATATACTCCTTCAAGAGATTTTCAAGTGGAGATGTTGAACTCGACGCCTGATGACCTCTATTGAAGGATTGATGCTGAGGTTTCTGTGATGACTGGAATCCAGGCGGCAATCCCTTCTATTGTTGGTTTGTCCCCAGTTGATGTTGTTCTTGCTGGTGACCTCCCCAAGAAAAATTTGGATGGTTTCTCCATCCAGAGTTGTAAATGTTCGAGAGTGGGTTGTTCTTGATAAAACATACTGGCTGCAGATTCTGTGGGCAATTAATATAGGAGTGAGGTTCTCCACAGCCCACACAGCTAACCATGGGTTGTACAAATGCGTCCACCTGATTCACCTTTTGAGTGTGAGGTGCATTTCCTAATGATAGAGTTTGCAAAAGGTTTGTCATGGCAGCCACCTGTGCAGAAAGTGTGGCTATTGCATTTGACTCAACATTGTTCACATTCTGAGAACGCCTTCTACTGTCTGTTCTGGCATCGTAAGTATCGTCTACCCATTCCATGTTATGTTTGGCAATGTGATCTAATATTTTCTTA
This sequence comes from Benincasa hispida, assembly GCF_027475165.1. NCBI lineage: Eukaryota > Viridiplantae > Streptophyta > Magnoliopsida > Cucurbitales > Cucurbitaceae > Benincasa > Benincasa hispida. The sequence continues at coordinate 83,864,540 of NC_143478.1, read as the reverse complement.
GCTTCATTTTAAGACTTATCCATTATGCCCCAGCTGCGATTGCGTCAGTTGCCATCTGAGAAGCTCAATTCAGCCCCCCATAAAAGGTTTCCATTTGAACAGTTAAAGGTAGTCTATGGTTAGGACAGTTCTTGACTAATCCCTTGAAGCGTTCCCATGCGGCACTCAAAGTCTCAAATTCTCCTTGTTCAAAGTTCATAATTTCTCTACGCCTTCTTGGCCATTGCTTTGCATTGTCGCAGAGAGAATAAGGGAATAAAGAGAGTCTGATGGTTTCTGGGGTGATTCCAGGAATCACAAACGAATTGCACATTTCTAGGAAGCGTTTCATGTGGGCATATGGATCTTCACCATAGGTACCTCCAAACTGACCTGCAGTTTGAAACATCTGGAGCATTATAAACTTCATTTCGAATCTCGTTCCATTTGGCGTTGGGTATATGATTCCTGGTAAAACTACATACAACAAGGTGACACATACTCCCGCATTGGACACATACTATTGTTCACCATTAGGATTGGATTTGGAGCAACATTGGCTAATTACTAAGCTAAGTTCTGGTTTATTTGTTCACCTACCATTTGTTGTTGTCTTTATTAGTGTCGTCTTAGTTTTTTCCTTAACCTTCGATGATGATTCGATCGGTTTCTTCGTCTAAAGGTCCTTTCAACTTCGAGGTCGTATAGAAGCTCAGGAATGTTTTCCCTACTCATAAAACATTTGAAAGCTTAGGCTTAGCTTGTAATACTCCCTCAGCTGCAAGTTTTTTTACAAAAAACACAAGCAAAATTCTGGTTAGTTTTATTGCTAATCCCCGACAACGGTGCCAAAAACTTGTTCGTGGTTTGTGATGTGCGCTAGGAGTGTATTATAAGTGGAGATGGAAGATAAGATTGACGTAAATGAAGATAAATGGTAAATGACTTCTCTAAGTGAGAAGATTAGGTGATGCGTCACACACTCTCGCTAATGCATACAAGCTTTACCTGAGCTAGATCCAAGTATAAATCTAATTCAGGCTCCTGGTAAGTCCAAGGTCGAACACAAGGATTTAGATAACACTAATGCAGGTCTTGCATTGCAACAGATGTAAAAGGGTTCTAAATAAATGCTGGAAAAGTTATCTACACTATTTTAACTACATACATACAAGAAGAAACAAGAGTTAAAGTGAAATATAGGGTTCAATGAAAAAATGGTGCTAAGCGATAGGTGAATGCATTAATCCAAGTAAGATGAACACGAAAGAGCGTGGGTATGGATGAAGATGAAAGATGCTTGTTTACAATCAAATGTATGTCAATGCGTTGGATTTCTATTTATCTAATCATTCAACATTTCTCAATGAAAATGCCACATGTTCCTATCTATAGGGTGCATGCGTTGGTCATAGAAAGCAGTGAAGCACAAGTATTTTTATCTCTAAAGCTACTGTGCATTTTGACTTAATGCGTTTCCAGCTATCCTATTCTCTCAAATGGTTTTAGCTGAGATAACTTCAACTAAATGATCAAAATGATTAAAGCTTTAGAATTTTAGCATGCACAAAATCAAAAACATATTTAACATAGTAGATTGTAAGCGGAGGCAAATGTGATGGATCAAATGCACGATTTTGTAAAGAATGAAATTGTCTTTACAATAACAACACTTAATCACTTGGTATGATGAATGGAAATAAAGTAAAAAGAAAAGAGTCAAGCCGTAGAGTTCAATTTCTTGTCCTCTTTGGCTTGATCTTAATGTGTGTACAACCAACTTGTTAAGGAAATTAAGAAAAGTTCTCTCTCGAGCTGGTTCTCTTCAATTCTCCTTGATCAACAATGGCAATGGTTCTTTTCCTCATGTGTTCTTCTTGCAGTAGCAAAACTACTATAATCTAAACTCTAAGATGCTCTATCTATTTTATACTACTTTTTTCAATTGCAAGTCTTCTATTTATAGGCATTTTCCCTCAGCAACTTGTGATATGATAGCATTAATTTCCATGCCCTAGTCAGTCACCTCCCATTTCAGTTGCTTTTCAGATATTGACATTCAGATACCCATACTTGCAAGTGATGATTTGACAGGAACAACACAAACCAATGTATCTTCTATGCGTTGGAATCCTTCATATGCATGCCTTTGCATTAGTTGAGCCTGCGACACTTAGCGAATTTAATTGAAATCCTACGATGAGATGCATTAGTGACGCAGTTTTATCAAAAAGAATGTTTTTGTAAAGGCTAGTAATGTTTGAAGAATTCCATGCATTTTTCTTTAAGATAGATGAGATTTTATCATTAAAAATCGTGATTGTTCCAACTTTCGAGAGACAATAACTTGTATTTCTACAAGTTATCATAAACCAAGAAAACAATGCACCTCACTAACTGTAGTAGGTGGAGACCAACTGGTAATCGCTTCAATCTTCGTTGGGTCCACAGAAACTCCATCCCTAATCACCACACTAAAAAAGTCACTTGCTTTAACCAGAACTCACATTTGAAAATTTTAGCATATAACTTGTTTGACCTTAAGGTATCTAAGACTTTTACATAAGTGCTCCTTGTGTTCTTCCTCTGTATTAGAATAAACCAAGATGTCATCATAAAGACTATGACAAAGTGTCCAGAAACTTCTTAAGCACTTTGTTCATCAAATCCATAATATTGTAGGAACATTTATCAAACCAAATGATATTACAATAAACTCATAATGTCCATATCTAAAGCAAAATGAAGTCTTGAGAATATCGCTGTCCTTTATCCTTAATTGGCGATATCCTGATTGTTGATCAATATTAGAAAACACTATGGCTCCTTGTAACTGATCAAACAAATCGTCGAATATAGTGAGAGGATACTTGTTCTTATAGTCCATCTGTTCAGTTCTTTGTAATCTATACATAAATGTAGCGAGCCATCTTTCTTCTTTACAAACAACACTTGTGCACCCCATGGAGACACACTTGGTCGTATGAAACCTTTATCAAACAATTCTTGTAGTTGGATCTTGAGTTCTTTCAATTCTACTGAAGTCGTTATGTATGGAGCTTTTGATATAGGAATGGGGCTTGGCTCCAACTCGATCGTAAAATCAATCTCCCTCGGCGGTTGCAAACCTAGAAGTTCCTCTGGGAACACATTTGGGTATTCTCTCACAACTGGTTCTAATGTCAAAACAACCTCAGCTTCTCTAGTTTTGACTACATTAGCTAAGGTACTTCAGGTACCTTGGTTAAGTAACTTCTTGGCCTTCATAACAAAGATTACCTTGGGCAAGACCACGGTCTTGACCCCTTTGAACTTAAAGCTAACTTCCATACAAAGGTTAAAAATCACCTCCTTATGGGAACATTCTATATTGGCATGGTTAGCAGCCAATCAATCCATGCCTAGCATCACATCAAAGTCAAGCATATCCAAAACTATCAGAGTTACATCTAACGTATGGTTTGTTATCTATATCTGGCATGCTTTTATCTTTTCTTTTGCTATCATAATTTCTCCAAATACAGTAGCAACTGATAAAATGTAATTCAAAGGTTCTACTTCTAACATAGCATGCCTCACAAACACATATGAGATATACGAATGAGATGACCCAGAATCAAACAATACCAATGCATAATGTCTCAAGATAGGGAGCATATCTGTCACTACCATTCTCAATTGCTCGACCGCTCATTGATTAGTGGCATAGACACAACCATGTTATTGCTGTCTATTTTCATTATTCTGAGCATTCGATGGTTGAATCTGGCCACTTTCAACAGGATGACCATAGCATCTATCTGTCGTATGCCCCTTTCGCTTGCATTTAAAGCATAACCCCATGTCCACTAAACATCATCCTACATGGGACTTCCCACACGACTTACATAAGGGATTTTCTCTCCAAACTCCTCCTGTATCAGTGATTAGCTACTGATAATTTCATAATGACTTGACCAAACTAGAACCTTTTTGTGGAGGCTCGGTGGCTTTTTGCTGTACTTTTCTCTTCTGTCCCGATAAGGGTTCCGACCTTTGAGGTTTTAGGTGTTCTCCTTCTTCCTGGAAATCCATCTCTACTGCTAAACGGAGTGCCTCCACATGGGTAGTCGGCTTGAAGGCTCACACAAACCCACGTATATCACCCGTCAGGCCTTGAATAAATCTTTCTGCTCTCTTAACCTCTGTGGTGACCAATTCAGAAAAAGAACGAGATAACCTATCAAACTCCCGGTCATATTCCTTAACCATTAAATGACCCTATTTTAAATCTAGGAAATCCTGTTGTTTAGCATTTCTCAGGCTGGCGGAAAAGTATTTTGTGTAAAATCATTCCTTGAACTGCTCCCAGGTTATTGCTCCAGCTTTAGCATCAACCATCCTTCAGCGGACTACCATTAGATGGCAGCATTATCAAGCAAGAAAAATGCACATTGTGCCTTTTGGTCATCCAGGCATTTCGTATATCGAAAAATCATCTCTATGGAAGATAACCACAACTCTGCCTTTGTAGGGTACTTCAATGACCCATTAAACATGTGGGGATTATACTTCTTGAAAACCCTCAGATGCTTGACCTTGGTGGATAGATCCTGCATATTTTGTTGTGAAGCAGGGCCTTGGGGGTCAGGACCTTCTGAGGCAGTGCTCATCAAGCTAACACCTCCTTCATTATACTATTGAATTTTTTCTCTAGTTGAACTATAAATGTAGCAAGATCAGCCTGGGTGACGATGAAAAGATCGAATCTCGTAGCAGAAGTATTTTGTGGATGTGTTGCATCCCGTAATTCAAGTTTTACATAAACAAATTCAGTATACTAAAACATAACATAAACATGTAATATAACATGCTTTAGGGAAAAATATTAAAATCATTCTTACCTTTTTAGATTCCCAAGCTTCACGAACAATCCTCTTCAAGTTCCAACAAACGGCTCCTCCAACGATCTTGATCATGAACAATTTCTTAAACAATCTCGAACACTACCATGAGAGTAACCTCGTAACACTCATTCCCCATATGGAGTTCGAAACCCAAAGGTAATTGTTGAGGGTGATCCTTTCTCGCATAAAAGTGATCATAATTCGAAAGAGCCCCAAGCTCTTCTATTATAGTTTGGTTTATCCTACTACAGTTCTCTCTAGAATTCTAATAGAGGGATAAGTGGTATCCAACTATTTGGAGAGGAAGAAGAGAAAAGGGTTTTGAAGAGTAGAGAGGATTCTCTTTAAGGCTTAGGGAAAATTTTGCCCAATAATACTTTTGTGTTGTGTATTGTCAATGTTTGTATCAATATCTCCAGAAGGGCATATGGAGGTCTTTATATAGAGAAGGGTCAAGCCCCTTTTTTCTAATCATTTTTCTATTTCTCTTTTCCACAATTAATTAATTAAATAACATTTGTTCGCACGAGATTTCAAGAGAAATTTATCTCGTGGAACTTGAACTTTGTAGTTGTATTAATTTTGTGGAATGTGAGTACAATCTCTAATACATAATATTTTGATGCTTTCAAAATAAACTATATTCTTTAAGTTGGTTGATCATCTTGAATGATCGGCCTTTGGGCTTGTTGATCTTCTTGGATGATTGGCCTTTGGGCTTGATGATCTTCTTGGATGATCGGCCTTTGGGCTTGTTGATCTTCTTGGATGATCAACCTTTAGGCTTGATGATCTTCTTGGACGATTGGTCTTTGGGCTTGATGATCTTCTTGGATGATCAGCCTTTGGGCTTGTTGATCTTCTTGGATGATCAACATTTGGGCTTGTTAATCTTCTTGAACGATCGTCCTTTGGGCTTGATGATTTTCTTGGACAATTGGCCTTTGGGCTTATTGATCTTCTTGGAGCATTAGTGTTTGTACGAGGCTTCTGGAGAAACTTGTTTTGTGGAGTCAAACTTGAGTTGGTGTTGATGTTGATGTTGATTTGATGCGATGTGGTTCGATCTCTAGTACTTGATCATTTGATTCTCTCTCAGTCGAATACATACGCTTGATTTGAGGAAGCGAAGCGCGTGATGATATTGGAGTTGAAGTCTTGGAAGAATGCTTATATCTCCAAAGAACTTCAGTCTTCAGAATGCTTGTATCTCAAAGGGCTTCGGTCTTCAAGTCTGGTCAAAATGCTTGTATCTTCAAAGAACTTCGGTCTTCAGAACTTTCAGAATTTTGATATGTCTTCTGATCTTCAGAGCTTTAGTATCTTTTGATCTTCAGAGTTTTGATATGTCTTCTGATCTTCAGAACTTTAGTGTCTTCTAATCTTCAAAGCTTTAGAGGAGTTATGTTCTTCGGATCCTTGGAGTTTCAAACTTCAGATCTTCAGAGAGTTGTCTTCAATTCCTTCAACCTCCTCCCCAAATGAAGAGATAATTTCTCTATTTATAGAGATTTCTCATGGGCCTTACATGGACTTGGGCTTTATTATTTTATTGGGCCAAAATTGGGCTTGGGCCCATTTGTTGTTGGGCCGAAATACTGGGCTTGAGCTTAATCTTTAATTTAGCCCAAAAATTTACCATGGGTTTGAATTGGGTTGGGCACGAGCGACTTTAATTACTTGGCCCAATCCAACTTATAATTTTTTCAATAGGCTCGGGCTTTCATTGATGATGTGGCAACTTGTGAGTCACTGAAATTTCTCACTCAACAAATGCCTCCTTTTCGAGATTTATGCACGTCTATATGGTGTGTGAATCTCGAAAAAATAATTTGGAATCAAAGTATGATTTTGACTCTTTTAATTTTGTGCATCATCATGATCAAAATATGAGAATTTAGCTCAAATTTTTTATTTGAGATTTTGTTTGCTTGACACACTCTCGCCAAGTAAACAAAAGATTAATTTTAGTCATTGACTTTCTTGCTCCCAAGTAAACTTTAATTTGAACTAAAGTAGAATTTATGTTCCACTTTAATTGCAAATTTAATTTAATATCCCAAATTCTATCAATCATTTTTTTTCTTTTTCGATTTAGAATATACTAAATTCTTCATGTGAATTTGAAGTAGAATTTGTGATTTTGTCTTTCTCTTTCCTTTAACTTTGATTTGGTAGATGCTTGGAGTGTGACTATATTTTGATTTGAGACGACACTTAGGTTATGCCAAGGTTTTGACATTGGGATGAAATTTTGTTGGTACTCAAGTCTTGGCTTGAATTTGGAATAGAATTTGGGGTGAAATTGAATCTCGATCAATTTTGGTTTGAGATCAAAAATTTGGGATATGCCCAAATTTTAATAAAAGACCAACTGAGACATTTTTTTATCCGCAATTTATTTTGATTGAAGGTAAAAACTCAAGGTTGGATAATCTGAATTTGAAATAAAATTTGGAATACAACCAAATTTCAATTTGGGATAAATTTTAGATCGATAAATTTTAGATCTTTCCCGCAATTTGTTTTGAAAATAGGGATGAGAGAACCTAAATTTGGATGAGTTTGATATAAAATTTGGAAGATGCCCAAATTTGAGATTTTATCCATAATTTAATCTTAAAAGTTGAACAATTTGATTCTGAATAAAATTTGGAATATGGCCAAATTTTAATTTGAGAGAAGTTTTAGATCTTACCATAATTTGACTTGGATCTAAGGATATGAACCTAGATGAAATTGAAATAAAATTTGGAATATACCCAAATTTGAATTTTAACAGAAATTGAAATCTAAAATTTGATTTGGATAGAATTACAATCTTAAACTAATTTTGACTTGAAGCTTGGATAATCTAGGACTTTGAACTTGAGATTTGGATAAATATGGATTCGAATCTTATTCCAACCTAAATTATTATTATTATTATTATTATTATTTAGTGAAGTTGAATATGGGCCTTCAAACTTACCGAAAATAAAACCACCTTCTTTTTGTTAAATTGGGTAAATCCCAAAAAAAAGTATATATATCAATTCAACCCAAAATTTGTTAGTTCTTCTCAAATCTTATGTGTTTAGTCCAATATAAAATCTAAACTTCTTCTCCAAATTTGGCTTTTAAATCTTAACCATCTTTGATTATTCATCTATAAATTGAACTCATAAACTTCATAGAATTCACATTGAATGAATCACCTCCATTGCATCTCTGAAAACTTCTTTGGGAGCTTTTTATTATTTCTTTAGCTTTTTTTTATGCTTCTTGTTTTGCTTCGCCAAGTCGATGGAAATAGAGCACTCTCTTGTGATCAATCTTTTCTTTTTTTTCTTTTTTTTTTTTCTACTCTTTTGTGACCGATCTTTCTTTTTTTTTTTTCCTTTTTTTTTTCTAATTTCTTTAGCATGCTTTCAACCTTTCTTTTTCTTCACATTTTTTAAGGCTTTTGTGGTTGATCATCTCCTTTGGGACCCATCAGCATTACATTGCACTTGATGTGTGGTCATAGACGACATTGGCTTTTGCTTCTACTGAATTTTTTTTACCACCAATTTCTCATGGTGCTGAGATGATGTGTGAGAAAGGAAGAGAATAGAGTCTTTTTTTTTTTCTTTCTTAATTTCTTCCTTTTATGAAAATCTTTTTTTTTTTCTTAATCTTTCTTTCTTCTTCCTTGTTTTATTTCACTTTCAACATTTTTTTCTTGCAAATTCTTCTACCACCATTGTTTGCAACATCACTGTTGTCTAGCACCGTGGAGATTGAAGCCACCCGTCGCAGATGGCGAGAAAGGATAGGGTCTACTGACATGAGCTTGGGAGGGAGTGACATAGTAGAGAGAGATTTAGCGGGATGTGAGAGAAATTATAGGGGGCGCTGAATGTGTAGAAGAAAAAGAACGATTTAGGTTTTTTTAAAAAATAATAATAAAGGTTTGGTTTTATCTTTTAACCAATTTTTTTTTATATTTTTTAGTTTTTTTTTTCCTTCTTAATTTCCTTTCTTTTAAAAAAAAAAATCTTTTTACACTTTTTTCTTTCCTTTTTTTTTTTCTTGTTCTTATTTCACATTTTTGTTTTGTTTGGTTCATATACTCTTTTTTTTTATAAATTCTTTTTCATTTTTTTCTTTTCTTACCTTTTTTCTTCTTCTCTTTTACTTTTTTTCTTTTTTTTTTTTGTTTTCATTCTTTTTTCTTTTATTTTCTTCTTTTCCTTTTTTCCTCTTTTCTTTTCTTTTTTTTTTTCACATGTTTTTTTTTTTAATTTTCCCTTTTCATTTTCTTTTCATTTTCTTTTTCTTCTTTTTTTTTTTTTTTGACCCTTTTTTTACGTTTTGTTTCCACCTTTTGTTTCTTCTCAACAAGTCAAATTTAATCGGCGAAGCTTCTAAACATGAAGATAGAGGGAAATCGGCGAAGCTTCTAAACATGAAGATAGAGGGAAATCGGCGAAGCTTCTAAACATGAAGATAGAGGGAAATCGGCGAAGCTTCTAAACATGAAGATAGAGGGAAATCGGCGAAGCTTCTAAACATGAAGATAGAGGGAAATCGGCGAAGCTTCTAAACATGAAGATAGAGGTAAATCGGCGAAGCTTCTAAACATGAAGATAGAGGGAAATCGACGAAACTTCTAAACATGAAGATAGAGGGAAATCGGCAAAACTTCTAAACATGAAGATAGAGGGAAATCGGCAAAAAGCAAATTGAATTTGGAGATGGAGAGGCATCAATGCAACCATCAAAGTTAGAGGCAGGGAAGCATCAATGCGACCATCAAATTCGGAGGTGGAGAAACAGCGGTGCAACCATCAAAGCAGTAGTTTGATCCTCGAACTTGAAGATGAAGAAACAGCAACGCTAACATCTTTGTAGAGAAGGTAGAACTACAATAACTTTTAGATAAGGAGAAAAGTTGCAGGGAATAATAATTTTTAGGGGAAGCGGGGAAGTCGCACTAAAGTTGAACTTCGAAAAGGAAGAAATGAAACATCAAAATTTGACTTCAAAGAGGAAGCAGTGAAGCCTCTGAACTTGACTTCGAAGAGGGAGTGAAGCGTCATTCCAGGTGTGTGCTTTTGATTTATTGTGTTAGCTCCTTAAAGAGATAAACATCTTCAATTTATTTTGTTGCCCCCAACAAGGTTGAACATCTTCAATCTTTCGTGTAGCATCATACATAGGGTTACTATGGTACCCTTTTTTTATGGATTGAACTTAAATTTCTTTAAATTGCCTATGTACCCTTAAAGAAAGTGATCAAGTCATGACGTAGTTCAAATATTTTTTTTTATTGAATTAAAAGTTTCTTTCAAGCTGCTTACTACCCTTTACAATGACAGGGATCAAGTCATAATGTAGTTCAATGAAGAGATTTTTTTTGGGTCATTCACCATTTAAGCTCATGCGGGCAAGGAGCACCATGCAATTTAGGCTCTTGCAATAAGGAACTTCTTTACTTAAACTTCATAAGTTCTTATTTCATCATGACTTTGATCATCCTCTTCATTTGTAGTAGTCAATATGATGAGTTTTGACTTCACTATCAAGAAACCTGTACTTATATCAACAGATAATTTCCTCTTCGTGTGTGAAGAGACATGACTGTGAATCTTCTAATCGTTGTCTTCTTCACGAAATGGTCTTTCCTTCAAGGTTTTCATCTTTCTTTTATGGTGATCACCTGTCATCTTGAGACGATCAAAAGAATATGTTGAAGGTCAATCTTTCTTTAATGTGAAGATACTTAGCCTCTTGAAAGTTGAAGTTTGAATTGCAGTAGACATTGGACATTGGTTTCCTTCTTCTATCATGGCCATACTCAATTCTTGGAAGATTGGAAATTGAGTAGTTGAATGCTTGATACGATCCAAGACAGAAACTCTTTACTCGATTTCTTTTGAATCATTGACTTCTTTAATAGTTATATAGTTATTGTCAACTTTCGCTATGCTGCCAGCATGACATCCAATAACTTCTGATACTTCCTCTGAATGATTATTGAGAAAGCTTTTTGGGAGAAATTCTGCCAAAGTTATCGGCCGTCGAAGTTGAAGAAAGTCTTCGTCTTCCTTAGTAGGCTTAGGCTTCCATGCCTTCTTTTTCTCTTTCTTTTTAGGAGTCTTGTTCCTTCTTCTATAGCTTCAATAGGAGCACAACTCTTTTTGGGTGGAATTTGGCTGTCTTTTTTTTCAACGAGTCACAACTATCCACCCTTCATTGTCATCTTCAACAGGATCATCTTTGCTTCGAAAATCTGTTGTTGGAATCTCTTGTTGGAACTGAATGACTATAGGCTCAAAAGTCCCAAACTGGATGAAGCTTTTTTTTTTATCATTAGACGCAGATGGTGTTGGGACACTTGAAGTCATCACTACTGCCATGTGATTTGTTTGAGTTATTTCATCAAGCACCAGCTCAATCTTCTATTCATGAGCCAACTTTAGAATCAACTTCATCAGCACAAAGCACTTTTCAACCGGGTGACTAATGACTCAATGATACTTACAGTAGTTAGGATCATCTACTTTTCTTACTTGTTCCGGTCACTTGTATTCTGCCAGTTGAATAAGTTGTTTCTCTAATAATTGCTCCAACATGTCAATAACATTAGAGTCCGAGAATAGATAAACCTTTTCATGTCTTTCTTTGAGAGTTAGGTGATGCTTCTGGCCGCCATCATGCTTTCTTTCAGACTTCATTTCTTTTCCTTTGGAGGAAAGTTTCAGCGAGGTCATCTAAATGACCATAGATTCTCTTGTGGCACTATCCATGATCTTTTCAGTGCCCTTAGCTTCATTCTTGTATTTTCTCAATTCAGGGACTAAGAAATCTTTAGTTCCCCTATTGGTGATGAGAAATCTTTAGTTCCCCTATTGGTGATGCTCAGCTCCACATCATGAGCGTTGTTGCCAACTCCTCAAATGTACGAGGCTTTATCCCTTGCAGAATGTAGAGATGTTCCCAGTGCATGCCTTGGGTGCACATCTCCACTGTAGATAATTCAGTGAGTCTATCTTTGCAATCCAGACTCAGAGCTCTCCATCGGTTGATGTAGTCGATGACCGACTCTTCTTTCCACTATTTTGTGTTCCTCAACTCCATCATGTTAACGATGCGCCTTGTGTTGTAGAAGCAGTTGAGGAACTCTCTTTCCAACTGTTCCCATCTGTCAATTACTTACAACTCTAGATCAGTATACCAATCAAAAGCGTTTCTTTTAAAGGTATGGATGAACTATTTGACTAGCTGGTTTTCTCTGGTTCTTGCATTTTTGCAGGTTTCAATGAAGTGAGCATTCTTTTGGATTACCCTTTCCATCGAACTATTGGAACTTTAGAGGTTGATACCCAACTGACATTCTCAGGATATCGATTATTTTGGTGTACGACTTGGAGTACAAAAAAGAAGTTTGCAACGGTCCTCCGTACTGAGCTCTTATGGAGTTTGTGATCATATTCTGGAGCTGTTGAATTGACAGAGAGGCAACCCAGGTGGATTGTGGTGGCTAACTTTCTTGCAAGACAGTTTTTTCTTTATCATTGACTTTTGTAGCTGGAGATTGACTCAACTCAGCAGCTTCTCGAGCCTTTATTTAATCTCTTAAAGTAGCGATTTCATGATCTCGCTTTCTACAGCTTTCATGAGGAGATTTATCTTTCTCTCCATCTCTGCCATGGCTGACTCAACCGCTACGTCAGTCACCATGACAGATACTACATCAAAGTGTGATTCTTTATCTGATGGATCAGTAGTAGAAGCATAGTTGTCGAACAAGGGATTTTCTTTTATGGCGATCCCGCCTTTAGGAGATTCCATTAGTTGCTCCCAAATTTTCTCTATGATGACAGAGCTTATGTAAGTATTTCTTGCGATGGTAGCTTTGGATGCAACTTTCTTTAGTACCATATGTAGATTTGTTGATTTGGATGACGAAAGAGAGACGAAAGGTAGAGAGGTCCCATTGGGCGTGCCAATTTGTTCGCACGAGATTTCAAGAGAAATTTATTTCGTGGAACTTGAACTTTGTATTTGTATTAATTTTGTGGAAAGTGAGTACAATCTCTATACATAATATTTTGATGCTTTCAAAATAAACTATAATCTTTAAGCTGGTTAATCTTCTCAGCCTTTAGGCTTATTGATCTTCTTGGATGATCAGCCTTTGGGCTTGATGATCTTCTTGAACGATCGGCCTTTAGGCTTGTTGATCTTCTTAGACGATCGACCTTTAGGCTTAATGATTTTCTTGAACGATCAGTCTTTGGGCTTGATGATCTTCTTGGGTGATTGGTCTTTGGGCTTGATGATCTTCTTGGGCGATCGGCCTTTAGGCTTGATGATCTTCTTGGACAATCGGCCTTTGGGTTTGATGATCTTCCTAGACGATCGGCCTTTGGGCTTGTTGATCTTCTTGGACGATCGGCCTTTGGGCTTGTTGATCTTCTTGGATGATCGGCCTTTGGACTTGTTGATCTTCTTGGACGATCAGCCTTTGCGCTTGTTGATCTTCTTGGACAATCGTTCTTTGGGCTTGATGATCTTCTTGGACGATCAGCATTTGGGCTTGATGATCTTCTTGGACGATCGGCCTTTGGGCTTATTGATCTTCTTAGACGATCGGTCTTTGGGCTTGATGATCTTCCTAATGATCGGCCTTTGGGCTTATTGATCTTCTTAGAGGATTAGTGTTTGGACGAGGTTTCCGGAGAAACTTGTTTCGTGGAGTTGAACTTGAGTTGGTTTGATGTTGATGTTGATTTGATGCGATGTGATTCGATCTCTAGTACTTGATCCCCTGATTCTCTCTCAGTCGAATGCGTACGCTTGATTTAAGGAAGCGAAGTGCATGATGATATTGGAGTTGAAGTCTTGGAAGAATGCTTATATCTCCAAACGACTTCAGCCTTTAGAATGTTTGTATCTTCAAAGGACTTTAGTCTTTAAGTTTGGTCAGAATGCTTGTATCTTCAAAGGACTTTGGTGTTCAGAACTTTCAGAACTTTGATGTCTTTTGATCTTCAGAGTTTTGATATGTCTTCTGATCTTCAGAGCTTTAGTGTCTTCTAATATTCAAAGCTTTGGAGGAGTTATGTTCTTAAGATCCTTGGAGCTTCAGACTTCGGATCTTCAGAGAGATTTTGCCTTCAATTCCTTCAACCTCCTCCCAAATGAAGAGATAATGTCTCTATTTATAGAGGTTTCTCATGGGCCTTACATGGGTTTGGGCCTAATTACTTTACTGGGCCAAAATTGGGTTTGGGCTAAAGTTGGGCTTGGGCCCATTTGTTGTTGGGACGAAATACTAGGTTTGAGCTTAATCTTTAATTTAGCCCAAAATTTCACCGTGGGTTTAAATTGGATTAGACCCGAGTGACTTTAATTACTCGACCCAATCCAACTTATAATCTTTCCAATAAGCTCGGGCTTTCATTGATGATGTGGCAACTCGTGATTCGATGAAATTTCTCATTCAACAACACTTATTTAATTAATTAGCCCAATTAATTAAATAACACTTATTTAATTTAATTTCCACATTAATTAAATAACTATTAAATTTAATTTAGCATATATATATTTAATTATCATAAACATCGATGTATATGCGCAATACCTCTCTATTAATTAATTATTTGTGAATCTAATTCACTTGAATTAATTAATTTGAATCTTATTCAAATATTATTTTCTAATTCAATTTGAATTATAGATCATATCCATAATCAATTATATATTAATCATATTAATATATGGTTTCCTCAAATTAATTTGAACAATTCAAATCATTTCTCTTAAATATCCTCTAGTGAGCTAACAAGGGGACCTGGTGGACCTGTAGATCAAAAGCTCCAAAAATATTAGATTAATTGGCTAAACTCATTAACCAAGTTAATCAATATTTGTTAATTGTGAGTACACTTCACTAAAAACTCACAGTTGCACTCTTCTCACTACAAATATATTTCTATATCCACGGATATAGACCAATAATAGCAAGTCAGTCCTTCACGAGTGTTTTTAACTCCAACTGGGTTATATTCCATTTTACCCTTAGGTTACCTCTGATTTCTTAAGTACTAGTGCTCCTCTAATGAACAACCTGTTTATAGTACAACGAATAAATAGAAATCTCTCTCGGGCCAATGAGAGGGGTAGGGCCCTTTGTTCAAGTCCTGGAGACACCACTTAAGAAACAATCATCTACTTACTCTTCATACGGGAAAGAGTGAATTCCATCTTGTATTATTATGTTCCCAGCTCTCCACTTGGTTTTGTCCCCAAAATAGTAGGCATATTGGGTTGGCAAACTGGTCACCCTCACTCATACAAATCAAAGGATAATCCCTCGTGAATAGGAGTTCATAATATACACAAGATTAAGACTAAGTTGCCTAAATCATCCTATTAAAATATGAACCTAACTAGTTAATGGTGTTACATATAGTGGTTACTATTTCGCGGTCCAGTCTTATACAAACTCATTACATAGAATACCCCTACTCGCATTTCAACTACATGAACGCGTTCGATCATTGTGTTTGTATCAAATACAAAGTGGGTCGTATCCATAGTGTTACTAGGATAAGGTACCTAGTCTTATCCCTATACTATAGACCCTTCAGGTTGTATCTTGAACATTGATCCCTACATGTTTGCACATATAGTTTAAGACTCATAAGGCAGCCTTGGATGTTAGTTTATTGGATTTAGGGCTATTAAGACAAAATAGACAATCAACACAAATAATAACATTTATTGAATTAACATCTCTAACTCTTTATTAATGACGGTCAATTAATAACATTTACTATCTACGAGTTTTAGGGCATAAAACCCAACAGACGGTGCATCAGGAGGTGGGTGTGCTGGTGTTTGTTCCTCATTCTCTGCAACATTTTCAATAAGTGGGTGACGTTCATCCCTTCCACCAGTTCTACCTCCACGACCACCCCTTCTTGCACTTCAAGGTGACGAAATTCCCTATCATTCACAGTCAACCTTTTTTAAAATATCAGTTGAAGAAAATAGTCTAATACCACATTTAAAGAAAATAGGCAAGGTCATGCACTTCAATTCTTTTAGAACATCTTAATTAGAAACATACCTGACAAGGACGAAGGATCCGTAGCAGCCATAAGGGACATATAATCTAGACTTACGTCGTAAGTCAGTTTATAGAACCTAAAACTTTGGCTCTAATACCAGTTATAATGACCCAACATTTTGAGATCTATAACAATGGTCGACACTTCATAAGAACACATCTAAAACATTTTGACCACTAAAGAAAAATTTATTAAAACAAGGATGACAATCTGAAATCAATTTATATATATATATATATAAAATAAACAATAAACAAAACATTTTTTCGATGTACCCTAAAATTAAGAAATCAATCAAAACAATGAAATAAGATTTTCTGTCCAACATTAAGAGCTAGTTCAAAACATTCAAATAACTTTAAAATAACCTAGATTGTGCAGAAGCGATTTTTCCTATCCCCATATGGCTCTGTCATGAACGCACGCACGCATACACATGCACACACTCATTCAAGAATCTGAATCTCCAAATTTCTTAATCTTTTAACTCGTTAATTCAATTTTGGATCAAAACTTCGAAATTAAATGGGAACAAAAATTTAAAACCACAATTTCTCCTAATTAAATCAATTAAAATTTTCCTTAAATTGAATTAAAATTTCAATTCTTTACAAATATCTTTTAAATTAATTATCTTGCCTTCAAATTAAATTTTTAGCCCTACTTTATCCAAAATAATGCCCAAATATTTCAAGCTAATTTAAAGAAAATTACACATTCTTTCCTCCCTAAGAAACTTTCGTTCTCAAAAGTTTTAATCCTGAAAGAGCTTGGGATATTGTGATCTCATCTCGTCCTCTAGTTCCCATGTTGCTTCTTTAAACTAATAGTTCTGCCATAAAACTTTTACCAAAGCTATCTTCCGATTGCGTAGCACCTCCTTTGCAAGATATTGAATACACCCAATTTATCTAAAATAACAAACAAATATTTTAAGATAATTTAAAGGATATTACATGAAAATTCAAGACGATACACAAAACCTATGGACCAAAAAGATATCTTAATCAAAATCTTATTATTGATTCTCATATACAAGAGAAAAAAACCCAAACATTTGAAAGATTAAGATAAAATAATAGTTGTGAAAGTTTAGGAGGCGGAAGATTTTCTATAAATACTCCACTTTAATTTATGATAACATATATTTTGAAAAATCAAGGCATATAAATATAACAACTAAAAAGTTTGTGTTTGGAATCTCACTATTCACTAAAATATATATACTTTGAAAAGATGAATAAAAATCAAAATTTACCTGTGTATTAACTTTTACTTTAAACTTTCATTTCATCTTACCGCAACTTGCTATTTGCAACTTTATCTTAAATTTTGAATAGGTGCTAAATTCAATTTTTTTTAAAACGAAAAAAACACTTTTGATATTTTTTTTTTCTGGCACAATTGTTAAAGAAATTGTTTTTTTTTTAATTTATGAATAATAAATTATCTGATATATGTTTTGTATGAAATTGATAGCATTCCGCAAACAAAAGAGATTGCAACTTTTTTCTTAATAATTATTTATTATTATTATTATTTTATTTTTTTTATGTAAGTTTTGGTAAAATTATTTACGGTTAATTTTGTGTCAAAATTATTCAAATGAGTAGTTTTTTTCATTAAAAAAAACTTTTGATATTTCTTTTCATTTTAAAAAATTTACTAGGTGATGAATTAATAAGATTTAAAAGGATTTAAGGTTTATAGTTTAGAGTTTAGAAAAAGAATGTGACATGAAGTACAAATCAATGTGGTATCCTCATTATAAACGTTAGATGTGGTTTAAAAAAAATCTCTACAACCATAAATGACCATTGAATATAAATTGCCAACCGTGAAAAGCTATTAGTCACATTACAATGATCTCATTAAAGAATTTATATCACATCAAAGTAAAAGAAACAAATAAAATAATATATCATCACCTCAACTTGGACCGTTCAACTTCATACTTAAAACAAACTTTCGATTAAAAAAAGTATAATATTTTTTAAATCTTTGGAACGAAATGAAATAGACATTAAGCTTTAATTTCTCTAGTAATAAATGTATTTTGTCTAATATTTAATTAAATAGACACTAAGCTTTAATTTTACCAAGCAAAAATGTAGATCTGGAAAAATTATCAGAAATAGTACCCTCAACTTTTCATATTTCAAAATTAGCACGTTTTTTGAAAATTCGTTAAACTAGTTTTTTTCGATGGATGTCGGGAGAGATCAACAAAGAGAGTTAAATAATTCACTTTTTCTAAGTTATGGATTGTTTTGGCTCTTTTAGGTCTTTCTCGAAACATTTCGAAGAGATTAAACATTGAGATTCTAGTTTTTTTTTTCTTCAAATATTAGATAATCTATCCAATTATTATATGTTTTCAAATTTTTTCTAAATTTGGTTATCCTTACTGAATATTATATTTAATTCTTACCTAACTTCAGGTCAATTTCTGTTTACACAATTATATAAATATTTAAATTTACAAATGAATTTGTCTATTAGATTTTTAGATGGATAATTACATTTTGATTTTTAAATTTCGGGAAAGATTAAATTTTGTAAAAAGAAAAATAAGATATAAAAATTATATAAAATCTCGATATGAATCTGTCCGAGAATTTATTGATAAGTTAGAAAAGACTAATTTTTTTAACTAAATCTCGGAAGTCGATCTCACTCGAGGTGGATCAAGAAAAAAACTTTAAAAAAGAATGCTAATTTTGTAAGGTGAAAATTTAATTATGTTATTTTTTACTATCTTTTTTAAATTTTTTTTCGCTTAGTTTCGGGAATTCCCCAAAGGAAAATCCACGGACATCAGATTCTCCATGGCAAATTTTTTTTTTCTTTCCCCTAATTTATTCTTTTTTAAATAATATTTTAGTTTATTTTTAACCAAACAGAATTTTCAAAATTTTCTAAGTTTAAACCTATCATTTTTTAAATAGTTTCGATGTAAAGAAAACATTATAAAATTTCATAATAATAACAACAATATTCTAGGTGTAATGATGGTATAATTAAAATATTCAATTCCTATAATTTTTAAAAATCAAAATTTAAATATTACAATAACACTCCTACTTCTATAATATACTAAACCACTCAATTTAAACGTTCAATTTAGTCTTTCGTGCAAAAATGAACATTGCACAATATAATCATCTTATATCAATTAAAAAAAGGTTCCTATTTAATCTTAAATCCATGAAAATTTGTTATGATCGAACTAATTAAGTAAATGTTTAGTTTTACAACTTATTTAATTCAAATATAGAATTCAAACACCATCTGTTAAAAAGGGTTAAACATTAAATTTGTAGAGATACATGGAAAAATGAATGTATACAAAAAAAAAAAAAAAAAAAAAAAAAGGCAAAAAAGTAATTAGATTTATCTTTTTTTTTTTCTTATATGGTAACCGTATGATTCAATAACGAAAAGGAAAAATATTAAAATTTATTAGGTTACTTTTGACTTTTAGGTTGGGAAATATTAATTTAATATTTGCAATTCAAAAGGTTAGTTTTAATTTAATACTTAACATTTAACACTTGACTTTGATGTGTTGCTTTAAAATGCGTAGAAATTTGGTAAAATGTTATAAGAATAGTCGTCCCACCTTATGAATATGAAGATGAAAGGAAGGGATAGGTTTAACGAAGTATGAAAAAAGTCTATGACTTTGATTTTAAGTCGTTTCAATTAGATACACTTTAAGTTTGAGTATACTAAATACGGTTAAAATTTCATTTTGATATTCTTTTATTACAATGATAAAGAAGTTTGAGTGACTACAACAATTTTGATAAATTACTCTATGTAATTGAGATTGAAGGAGTGAATTATGTGTAATTGTAATAATTTTTTAGGATTTATTTAGGATGAGTTATGGTTTTTTTTCTCTAAATTTAGAGTTTTTTCATGTAAATTTTTGTTTTTTTTTTTGTTTTTTTTCCCTATTCTTTTTCAATAAATGTCCACAGTCTAGTATAATTCGATATAATAATATTTTTTACACGACAATTTTTTTATAAAGAAATTTATTTTGACCGAACTAAAACGATGAAATATTTTATTATTTTTTTTGTTGTGATACGATATTAAAATCAAAAGAGATTTTGAATAGCCACAAAAAGTAATTTTGTTTCTAGATGATTTGATTATTATATTACTTTGTAATTTAAAAAATCGATTAATTGTTACCATAGTATATTATATCGAATCTTCTTAAAATATTTAAAGGCTTATTTAATTGACTATAATATAGATGAAATATACAAATGAATTAATTAAATTCCACAAAAAAATTAATTGAAAAACTTAAGGAACAAAAATATGTACCATTTAAAAATTGTGTTCATTTTGTACTAGGTTGTTGGGACATTGAGTTGAGTTATAAAGTAAAGAGTTAATATGTCCGTGGAGTTAGGAAGTCTGTATTTGAGGTGTAGAATTGTTCAATCTTAATCTATATTTAAGGTGTATGGTTGAGTTGTTAAATCACGTGTATGTGTATAGTCTTTACATGTAACCATTGTGCACGAGGTAGATAAAATACTTCTATTTCATACAAACAATAAAATTATAATATCCTTTTACAATTATGGAAAGTATGAGTATAATGCACAAAAAAAGTAGGTTATCAAGGAGTTTAGGGCTTTTTATGGCATCCTATAGGTTATGGTTTATTATGCATATATGTTGGTGTTGGAAATGCAATAGAAGCCCCCACGTTAGTTAGATAGAGGTATGGTCATGAGTATACAATGGAAACAACGATCACCAATCGTATAAGGCCTCTTGGGTGAAACCAAAACTATGCTATATAAAATGATTATTAAACATTATGGACTAATAATATCAAATTTTTATTTAGAAACATTTTCATCGACCAAGTTTTTTGTTTTTATGTTTTTAAGTATATGATTAATTGAGTTGGTCGTTAGAGTTAGTCATTGGAGATGATCGATAATAGAGTTGGTCACTAGAGATAGTTAGAGATTTATTCTACCACATATTGAGAAGGGATTCTCGTACTTAGGAGACCCTAAATTATTCAAGTGAAGGTGGAAAGATAAACAACCATCGAGAGAGAATCTCATGCTTAGAGGGAGCCTAAGTGATTATTCACTAATATTCTCATACTTAGGGAGAGCCTAAGTTTCATTGAAATAGAGCCTCACACTTAAAGAGAGCTTAAGTGATTCTACACTAAGTTAGACTATATTTGTGTTACTGTAACTGTTATTTATTTACAGATAAGTACAACGTTATAATTGTTTAACTTCTTATTAGTGAATATTATCTTTCTTGGGCAAACTGCCCTCAAGACTTAGGTGGTATTGCACCGAGTTGGGTTACCAAACTCTATATTCTGTTCTTGTTGTATTTTTTTTGTGTTTATCTTTGATATTCTTGGAATTGTTGTAACATTGTGTTTAACAAGTTTTGTTATGTTTTAGATAACCTTTATTCCAGAGGTGATTGTCGAAGTCAGTTGTCGGAAGTGTTAGTTACGTGGAGTCAAACGTCGAAGGTTGTCACTGGAGATGATTGTCTGAGGTGGCACTAGAGGTGGTTGTCAAAGTATGTTGCCGACAGTGGTTTTGTCGAGGTGGTTGTCGAAGCATGTCATCGATGATAATTGTCGCCAATTGATTGTCGACGGTGGCCCGTGGGTGGAGTTATTACGAAAATTGGAGGGAGGGAGAGAGAGAAAGATGGAAAGATGAAGTTTATCGATTAATGTTCAAACTTCAATAGTAAACATTGTTGAAGTTGGTGAAGTTGAGTTATTTAATACCGATTTGTGAAGTTGATGGGTCAAACATTGAGTTGAGTTTTTATTTAAACTCAACTCATTATGTCAGTACACCAAACACTCACTCTTAAATGATAATGAAGAACAACGTTTTAGAATTATTAGTATATTATTATTTTTTAATAAACATAACCAAATTATAATTAAAATACAATATAGGGTTGCTTTTAAATATAGGAAAATGAGCCATTTTATTTATAAATATAGTAAAATATCAATGTCTATTAATAATAGGCACTGATATTTTGCTATATTTGTATATAAATTAACTCATTTTCCTATATTTGAAAATAACTATATATAAAATGTGAATATGTTTTCAAAATTGAGAGTAAAAATGAGAATATATAACAATTTTTTTTTAAAAAAATAAACAATAAACAAGTGGTATGTACTAATTTTAAGATTTATTGAAAGTACATATATTAAAATAGAACATTTGATAATACATTATGGACCAAAATTGAACAAACTCAAAGTATAGGAATCAAATTGATATTTTAACCAATTTTGAATGTGTACAAATATCTTTAAATTGTCTAATTAACACACAAAAATGAAAGTTTGAAAATCTATTATATATTTTATAAAATTTAAAGATTTCATAGGCCAAAAAAGTACGAAGATTATGTACACTTTTTAAACTCGAGACATATTAATCACAATTTTGAAAATTTTAAGAACTAAACTTGTAGTTTGACATATATATTACTAGAAATGTTGATTTGGCATGTTTATATTGATTTATCATGTCATGTAAACTTCTATTTTATTATTGTTATTATTATTATTTTTTCTTAATGTGGCCATATGAATATAGTAATTTAAATTTTCAAAACATTATTGTGAATGACTGCGAACGGTTTAAATTATCTAAATCTTTTTTAAAAAGAAAAAAAAAAACCAAGTCTTGTGAGAGAACTAGTTCTTATTGACTTCACCAACATATATATAATATAAATTTATAATTATTCAATGTTTAATATATTATTAGTGTTATTATAATTAGAATATACAACTTATCAACCTAAACATATATAATTCATGAATTATGGGTATATTAGGACATAATTACCCAACGTAAAAAAAAATTTGAATTATTCTAATATGTCGTATACGTTGCAGTCATATCTCACTTGTTTGATACGATAACTCCCAAATAAATTCAATAATATAAGAGAAATATAATGTTCTTATCATGACTTACTTGATGTGATTTTAAATTAGATTGACTATTCAAAGACATGTCTCTTCTAGTTCCGTCCACTTGAAAATGTGTGAAAATGGCCTGAGATATTGTTCATCACCTCACAAACAAAAATGTAGCATTTGCTTGCAAAAGACAATCTCTTTGCTTGGTCTTTCACCTCAATCTTCGATGTATAGAAGAAGAGTTTCATTGTACCTTTAACTCTTCCATAAAACCTTTCATCTCTATCTAATTTCTTTTTTCTTGTGACAGTTCGATAATATTCTAATTTGTATGAGGTCTCGTAGAAAGAAACGCAATAGCATATTCAAACCTTGCAAAGTTGAAAATTTTGATAGAAAGACAATTTTACATACATGGAATTTCAGTTCTTAAAATTTACGATGGACAAATTATATCATAATTTTTAGAAGTTAATTTTCTTAATTTAAAACAAATTTATAGTGTTTACGATTTCTTTTTCTCTCCTTCCACACTTATGGAAAGAAAAATCTATACGATACAAAATTTAATTCTATGTCTACTAGATTTGTTAATTGTATAACACTTAGAATTAGTCTTAAACCTATATTTAGATACAAAATCAAAACTTTAACGACACATTATTTGAAGAACTTAATTTAGATATAAAATTGGAAAAATTTAAAGACCTATTATAAATTTTTGGAAAAATAATTCCTTTTTAATCTTTAAGTTTTGATTGGTATTGTTTTCATTTTTGGTCTTTTATGTTTCAGATATTGTAAAAGCATTGTGACCCAATAGAGTAAAACTACACCTAAAATAGATTGGGAATAATAATTATGTTGATGAAGAAGAAGAAGAAGAGAGAGAATAAACAAACGATGATTTTATGTTGAAAACTCCTAAATAAATTAGGGTAAAGACTAGGGGCAAGGATAAAAGAATTCGACTACATAAAATAGGAGTTACAAACTTTCTTTCTCATAGAAGAAAAACAAAGTCAAGAAACTCTCTCCATTTTGTCTCACACTTTGCTCACTTGAATTAAGATTTTGGGATGGTTAGACAATCATGGGTCTCCACGATATATTTATAGCCCAAAGAAACTTGACCATCAAGAACATCTAATGGCTTCAAATTCATCTTGATCAATGTGGAAGATCTAAGGGTCACAAATTGGCCTTGGACAATGTGTAAGATCTAATGGCCACAAATTAATCTTGAACAAAGTGTAAGATCAAATGACCCCAATTGTCTTCCAAGAAACTTCTTGAATAACAAGGAAACTTATTGGAGAATACATCAAATGTTACATTTTTACTTCTAAGTTTTGAAATTAGTTTTCATTTAGTCCATATGCTTCAAAATATTTAAACATTTTTATCCATAAGTTTTGAGTTTAATTTTCATTTGATCTCTAAGATTTATGTTTTGAATTTTTATTAGCACGCATTTCAAGGGATAATTAAGGACGGTAACACTCATTTGTTGTCCTTCAAATTAGTAGATACAAAACTAATATAAATGAATAAAAGTGAGCATTAGCCGAAAGAAACCTAGAAATCAAATTGAAACTCAATTTAATGGTAAAAAAATGCCACATTTTGAAACCCAAGCATAATAATAAAAATGTAATATTTTAACTTAAATACTAAATAGAAATTACACTCAAATGTAGAGAAAAAAAATATTTTTTTCTTAAAACTCTTTAAACTTCAAAACTCTTCAAACTTCAAGGATCTAATTGACATGATATCATCTTGTTGATAGCTCTTTGATGTACAAAATCTACCATATTTTGTAAGCTCTCCCTGTATATATTCTCTATTCTTTTTTTAAAAAAAATATTATTCTATTACGACTTTGGAGGAATGATAAAGGTGTTAAAGAGATTTCGATGCACATACTTACCCCTTATTTCTAGTAGCTTGTTAAAAGAAAAATAAAACCTTATAGTTTAACTTTTCTAATCATATATATACATATATTTTTGATGTAACGTTACAAGTAACCATTTCCATTAGAGTATATCGTGCAATTTGTCCAAAAAAAAAAAACCAATGTAAATGGTATAAAATCTTTCTTAATTATAGGAAATAATTTCGGCCGGGATTTATACCATCCCAATGATCTACTACGACAAAACTCACACAATTCCCATCTACACTGTCCATCCACACCGTCAGATTCTCTAATCCCTAGCGGTCCCTCTTCAATCCAAAGGTTCATGATCTTGATTACCATAAACCCTGCCTCACAGGATCATCACTGCCGAAATTTCCGAACCAAATCAATCAAACACAGAAACTGAAGCCCCTCTCCAAACTTCTTCCAAATTTACAAAATCATTTTCCAACTTTGGATAATGAAGGCAAGAAAAAAAAGGATAAAATCCTTCATTTTTCTTTCTTATTATGCGTTCTGTTATTATTAATTTTTTTTCTTTGGAACTTTTTTTATTGAAAAATACAGAACAAAAAACCAATTACCAAAAACAGTAAGAGGAAGGGGAAAAAAACTTGCCAAAAACAATTGTGTACAAACTTGGTAACAAAATATGAAAGTTGATTTCATTTTTTAACAACATTATTAATACAATCACTATCATATTGTATTTAAAAAGTCAAAGCCATCATGAAATCCCATTTCTGAACAAGAGAAGAAGAAGCAGAAGAAAATGGATTTGAAGAAATGTTGTGTTTTTAAGGTTTTTATGTTTGGTTTCTTCTTGTTTTCCATCAAAGAATTAGAAGCTCATAATCATGTTGGCAAACCCAAATTCTTCAATGTTGTCAACTATGGAGCTATCCCAGATGGCAAAACAGATAATTCTAAAGTAGACTCGTCATTTCGTTGATTATAAATCTTTAATTAGAATATTTTCGTTTGATAATTGTTTCGTTTTTTTTTTAAAGGCATTTTTAGAGGCATGGAATGATGCATGTGAATGGAAGGGGAGGGGAAGGGTATATGTCCCAAAAGGAACATTCAAATTGAGAGCAGTGCTTTTTTTGGGACCATGTGAAGGGCAAATGGCCTTTGTGATAAAGGGCATTCTAAAGGCTCCAACCGACATGTCGTCTCTTTATGCTGACAGTTGGATTAATTTTCGATATGTCGATCGGTTGACTGTTAGTGGAGGTGGTTCATTGGATGGTCAAGGAGCTACGGCTTGGCCAAGAAATGAGTGCAAAAAAAACCCTAATTGCCAATCTCTTCCCACGGTATTTTATTTATTTATTTTTTTAAAATTCCATGTATAAAAGCTTAAATAGTATTCATGAACTAATATCTATCTTTTACTCAGACAATGAAATTTGATTTTATTACAAATTCAAAAGTTCACAACTTGAGATCAATCAATAGCAAGAACAACCATTTCATGATCTTTGGATGTAGCAAGATGAGCATCACCAACATTCGTATCTCCACTCCTGGTGATAGCCCCAACACGGATGGAATAAAAATTGGAAACTCCGATCTCATCGATATCACAAACTCAATCATAGGCACGGGTGACGACTGCATTTCGATGTTGTCCGGAAGCAAGAATATCAACATATCAAACGTCATTTGCGGCCCGGGACATGGGATTAGCATTGGAAGCTTAGGGAAATATGAGAAAGAAGAGGATGTTATGGGGATCACAGTGAAGAATTGTAGTTTTAAGAACACAACTGATGGTGTGAGAATTAAAACATGGGCTACACCTTCAATTGGAAATGCTTACAACATTTACTATGAAGATATATTCATGGATGGAGTTGAAAACCCAATCATCATAGATCAACAATATTGCCCTGTTCCTCCATGCAATCAACATGTAGTAATCATTTATCTACATTGATGTTTTTTTTGTTACGATGTGAGTGACAGTTTTATACGATGATCGATAATTGTTTTTTATTTGTTGGAATATAGGAATCTTCAAGGGTGCAAATAAGCAATGTGACATTCAAAGACATATGGGGTAGTAGCAAATCAGCAAGTGCAGTGACATTGAGATGCAGCAAAAGCAGGCCATGCAAGAACATAGTGCTTGACAATATTAATCTCACAAGCTATCCAAATGTAGGACAACTTTTTTCTTCTTGCTTTCATGCTCATGGCTTCTCTTATGGCAATCAAAACCCTTATCCTTGCTTGTAAAACCCTTCACATAATTCATTTTACTTTCTTTTTATTATCTTTTTCTTCACCTTGTTCCCATGTTAATTTGTTAGAGAAACAACTAGAAATTTTGAATATGTGGTAGAGGATGCAAAATATGACAACTAATTAAGGGAATTTTCAAAAATAGAATAATAAGGGAAACTATTTATATAAAATAGTGCTAGGTCTTTGTAATGATTTTCAAAAAAGATTTCCATTGGTTAAAAGATAATGTATGTTTTTAACTTAATCTATAAGAATGACTAGATTTTCTTTGCAATAATGAAGAATATTTAAACTTTTATTTTAATAGTAAACATCTCCCAACTATACGTTCAGATTGACATATTTATAAATCTGTTTCTTTACTTTTGTCCAAATTTTCAATTTGTATCTTAATCATTACCTTTGAATTTCCTCATTTTGCTTTTGAACTATTTAAGGCATTATTGTCTTGATTATTTTCATCAACTCTTATATTATATTTAACGATATAATCTTAAGTCAATGTGTGTGATATTTCATGGAAATTTTATTTTTCAAGATCAAAACATAATTTAAGAATAACTCAATTGGCGTTGAACATTTATAATTCCCTTTATTAAAAAAAAAAAAAAAATTGACTCCACATTCTTATTTACTATATAATATTATTTTGAAAGAGAAGTCAAATCCTTTTAGTATATAAAAGACCCACCTTGGATTTCATAGACAATCAAAACCAAATCTAATATATATATATTACAAAAAGTAGAGTATAAAAATTTAAGACTTCAAAAAGAAACGAATAGCTATGCTCATTTTGCTTAAAGCTACAATTCCAATTTTACAAATACCCTTCTAAATGTGTTATTGCTTCGAAACTCACCCTGCAATTAAAACTTAAGAAAAAGAGAAGAGAAGAGATGAAAAAACTTGAAAATCTTAAGCACAGATTCTATATTTAATAATAATAATAATAATTTTTTTAAAAAAAAAAAAAAAAAAAACCATGAATAGCAGAAATAAAATGTACAGTTTAAACCTGATAAACCTCAAAAAGCACATCAAACACCAATTAACTCCAGACCTAACTAGTGTCAGAATTATTGAGTCTCCCCTTGCAGAAACGGCATGATTTCTTTCATTTTTTTAACTCTTTAAATTCTATTTCCAAAATAGACCCCTTTTGAAGAAAAAAGGAGCAAGCAGCATAACGGTAAAATAATGGGATGAAAGTAAGCATAATATGGTAAAAACTCCAACAACTCTGTAGATTAACAAAACATTAACTAGTGATTGAAGAAAAACCTAAGGCCTTAGCTCTCAGTGAGGGGAAGGGAAATAAATGTCAAAGATTGAAACTCAGTCAAATGAACTTCAATTGAAGAAGAGTTATGAACAAGTTCAGCCACATAAGCTATAGCCAACTTTTGTGACAAAAAAGTTTCACCAACGCTTCAACAATTCACAAGTTTGTCTGAATTTCATTGTCCAACCAACTACTGTAATGAAAGTTTCACCAACACATGGGACAATTCATACATTGTCTGAAATTTCATCCACCCATATTGGAGAGAGTTTGCTTTTCAAGATGGCTTCATGCTTCCTGGGCGAGTAACTCGGGGCCTAACAGGTGTCTTAGATGGACTTACCCTACAAATTTTCATAAAATGAAACAATGTAAATAAACCAATGCATGAATCAATATTTGAGAACAGTGAGAACTTGACACCATACCTGATTGGCTGAGCACCCAAGATCATTCCACTACAATTGAGTGCTTGAAGAGCAGTCTCTGCCTGCTCACAGAAACAAACAGAACTATTTTTACAAAAATGGAAATAAATGCACCCAAGTATCTTACAAAGCTAGGCAAGTCATCAGGGACAAAGACAAACGCTTATAACTCGTCAATGCAATGTAATGTAAATAGTGAAATGATGGTTTGTCATTCACGTCAGATAGTATGTGTGCATACAAACATCAAACAAACAGACTGATCTCAACAAAGAACCAATTTATGTTATCTTCTAATAAGCTTTCATATCTGATTCTTTGTGATATCGGCATATACACACATCAGAAGGCCCAGTCTACAAATTGTGTAGGGCTGACTCCACTTATGCTTAAGAACATTAACTTGAATGAGAATATGATTTTAGTAACTTAAAAATGTGAGAGTTCACTGGTCTAAGAAATGCAAACGAATTAAGAATGTATCATCAAAAAACATCACAATGTTCAGAGATTTATACTGGTCTTCTTTATCATTACAAACTAGCATAAAGACGAACAAAAAATCAACTTTTATTTCATTTTGAATAAAGGAAAAGCAGAAACACAAAAGATATGTGGCTTCACATAGAGGAAGCAATTCAGAGGACATTACAATGAAATGATAGGACAAAATCACTTTGCTGAATAGAGCTGTTCTTAATCGAGTTTTAGAATAGTACTTAGATTGGTTGTAGCACAAAATCTTTTACTGATGTTTCTTTTCTTCACGATTGAGTCTTATTTGATGTTAAAATTACAGGGATATTGAATGAACAGGGAAAACCCAAGAGAATCATAATTTTGTTAAGATAGATATACCAATTTAAACAGATACATATTGAAAAAGACAGAATTATCTGGAGGTGCACCGAAAAATTTCAGCTTTGACTAAATATTTCAAGATAAAAATGAATATATAAAACCTCGGCTATGTGAAAGGAAAAATGTATAGAAACCTGTTCCGTAGGAAGGCAAAATTGGCTATGTGAGATACGACAGCATGAATTAGAAAGAGCTAGATAAAATCTGTTGCAACTAATCATTATATCTTAAACATATGATTAACTTCGTGCAATGAGAAAAAGCTTACCAGAGCAAATTCAACAAAAGCTATACGAGTCGAATGCAACTGATCACCCAACAACCTCAAACGAGTTACCTAAATTCATAGGAAAGATTTTATTGTCAAAATACTGAGTTAAAAACAGAAAAAATATGACATCAGCTTATAAGTTATATCTTACCTCACCACAAGAAGTTTCAAAGAAACTCTTAACTTCAGCCTGAGATACCTATAAACAAAAAATAAAACAAATTTAATTTAAAATATTTTAAAACCCAGATATCCATACAATTCGAAAGGAAAGCATCTCTCTCTTTTGAAAACTAATTTTCTCCACTACACAGCATATACATATTACTCAAGGCAGCCTATTCGCTAAATGGTGCAGTTGGAACGTAAACAACAAGGGCACAAGTCCGAGCTGGTCATCAAATTCATTGGACAATATCCCATTATTCATAATAGAGAACTGCATCAGCCCAACATTTTTACAGATTTCTTCCTCATGTTTCTAATGCACAATATTCATCTGAAATGCAATGATGGAATACAGAGATCGCTAATAGGGAGTCAA
Organism: Benincasa hispida; assembly: GCF_027475165.1. Lineage (NCBI taxonomy): Eukaryota > Viridiplantae > Streptophyta > Magnoliopsida > Cucurbitales > Cucurbitaceae > Benincasa > Benincasa hispida. The sequence goes on along the minus strand of NC_143478.1, from coordinate 83,834,022 downwards.
ATGGACCGTGTGTGCAAAATAGGAAACTGTAGACCTCAGATTGAAATTGAAGGAGATCAAATGAGGAGTATGGATGCCAAGAAGCATAGTACATGGTATAAAAATTGGAAACATTGTGCCATTGTCCCATCAGATTAAGTATGTTTTATGTAATTGCATAATGTAAGACTTTGTTTTTGTCAATTTTCTCCACAACCACGTTTACTTCTAATCAAAGATAATAATATTTTTTGACAAAAGAGTAAATAGGGAAGAAAATAACGACATAAAAGTAAAACAACGCTAAGAGACCATGTCGCATCTTTCCTCTGAAAAAATTAATTTGCATTCTTGACTTTTTCCAGGAAACAATCAGTAGTAGAATTTTTTAAATTAGAGAAATCCAGGGAAGCAAATCTCCAGTACCAAAGCAGAGATATGAATAAAAAGCAACAGACTTGATCTTTTTAAATGTATATAACAAACAATGTTTCACTGAATTAATTATCATATGCACAAGGCTTGTACGCATCAGTTGCAACAATCCATGGCAGGAAGAATTGATTAAAGAACAAAGATCTCAACTTATGGGGATCCATGTAAGCTCTGGGTCCTTTCTTTTTCACTAATTGTGCTGAATTTCTAAAAGTAATAGACTATTTTTAAAAAGTACAAGCAGATGAAGCATGTGCCTGACATGTTATAAACAGAATGAAACCAAACATTTACAGTGTCTAGTTCTAAAAACTAGACACAATTAACAAAGATGGATAAAATACCAGCAGAAGGACAAGGGGTGATGTTTAAGATATGTGGTTAAACAGCCAAAAGATTATGACTTTAAAGTTGAAGGATGGTTTAGGTGAAGTTAACATATCTATCTATTAAAATAAAATGTGTTTTCTTCACAAACAGTAAATAAAAGGGGAAAAAAAAAAGGAAGGAAAGGGGACTGATATTTAAAGGAGAAGGAGAAAAGTGGAAACATTTTTCTAGACTACATTTTTTCTACTTTGGTGAACAAACTTAACTCCCTTGACGTGCTGCAGAAGAATTTCTAAATTCTCTCCTTCATCCTATTTGATACATTTTGTGTAAGAATAAGAAAGCTGAGAAACGCCAAAGCCACCTTTTCGATCATCGTAGTGCGTCAAAATATGAGAGATTTCAGAAGTTCGGTTTTTATTAGGCTGAGCCATGGACTAGTTAGAATTTATTCAGGAAATTCTTTGTCGCACATGTTTTTAAAGGGAAAACTAAGCTATTGTGGAAAAACACAGTTGAGGTTGGCTTTTGGAAGCTAAGGAGCCCAATGGGAGAGCTATTAAGTTTCTATAGTGGGAAATACAAAGGATAAAAATGAAGTGAAAAAAGTATTATTTCCTTTTCTTCAATGTCACATTGTTCTCTTCCATTTCAAACACATCAAGATTCACACTAATCATGTTCATATGATCCTACTGAAGAAAGCAATAATACCTTCTTATCAATATTTGTGCAGTAGATAGTCCTTGTACACATATCCCATTCATCATTTGACTGTGATAAACGTAAAAGAACAAAAGATCAAATCAGGTTACAAAAGAACCTTTGTGGGGAGTATATAAATGTATCCATATAGACAGAGATAAGGAAACACCATACCTTGGGGAGAAAGGTAGGATTCACAGGAAGAATGGCAGTCTTTGAAGGTAATACCTTAACTGGATAAGACCCAACCACCGTCCCACTGAGGCCTATGGCTGCTCTAGCACTATCTGTTGCCAAAACATTCCAGGTGGCATGTAAGATCAACTTATATACTTCTTTTCAGAAAAATGCTGGGAAAGAACTTCAAGGAGCAAAGATTAACTTACGCTCATTAGCGAACTCCACAAAAGCAAAACGAAGAACTGAATGGGGGTCGCCGCATATTCGGCAATCATTAACCTTCAACAATATAAAATTTACACATAAACAATGACTTCGATTAAGTTTCACAGGCAGAAAGACAATCTAAAGAATGTTCAACAATCTAAACCAAATCACCTCCTCATTCAAGCACAATAAAACCATATTTTCATCTAAATGAAACATGGTTTGGTACAACTTTGTATCTCTAGCCATAAAAGCATGGTCTTTATTTATACACACAAGGACATGCCATACACATCGATAAACAATGCAAAGGTGGATGCTGTATTTATCTAAGAAAAAAGAGCGATCTTTACATTAACCACACAGCCTATGGAAAGGGAATAACTAGGTTTCCGTATCATTGTGTGCAGTAATTGTTATCCATTATACTCATAGTGAAATTGACATGGGCTCATGCTAGCATCTTTTCTTCCCCCATCCGCTATTTAGACATCCTTCAGTGCATGGCTAACAAAAAAAAATGTGCATAGTTTAAATTCTCACTTCTTAAATCTTAAAATTTAAATGAACTGGTGGAAACAAGGAGCATCACTTGTTTTATTTGACTGAAACTTAAATACTTATTAATAAAGCATTTCCCCAGTTGAAATGACAACCAATCCTTGTATTTTCATAAACAACAAAAATTTCTAGATATTTTCCGTGAAAGTGGACTCTAATTTCACATGCGTGGTAGGACATTGAGCTCACATTTAATAATCCTCTTTTCATTATACTTCCAACATGTAAAAGTCATAATTTCTGTGAAAGTGCACATGTGTATCTTCTTTTGAACACCAAAAAATGAAACGGGTCTACCATTAGAAGTATCCACCAGACTGCTTGAACTCCCCTAATGTGGTGAGATGCTACCAAAATAGTTTGATAATTGTGTGCCCAAATAGCGTTCAAGATAATTTTGTTCTCAACATCCTGAAACCTTAAATGTACACTATTTCCAGAAAAGAAAGGAATAATCATGATATCATGTGAAGACATGCACCTACTTCAGAAAAATAGCTCATATCACCCAATGGCCAATATAAAACAAACCAAACCCTGTCTTTTCATTAATAAGATTACCAATAAGAGGATATCTACCGAAAATGTTAGTTGAAAGCCAAAACCTAGTCCTGTAACAACCCACCTTGACATCACCCTTTAACAACATCAATCAATAACATCCACTTAGACATCTCTTATCCCCCACAAAATGACAGTACCCATATCTCCATTGGACCTTAGTAATGTTTGGTTTGCAAGAATGAGAATAGGCATAGGAATGCGAAAGATCTTCAACTGAAAGAGGGAGGACCGAGAAGAACTGAAAAATAAATCCACTGGGAATAAGAATCTCGTAGATAGGCCCATCTAGATCAATATAGTTAGCCAATATATATATATATATATATATATAAAAAAAAAGTTAGCTGAACTGATTTGCTTCAGTGGTGATGGGGCATAACAACACCAATGCATTGAATATTAAGTAACAAATTGGTCGATTTCTTACTTCCCTCTTCCTTTTATTGTAATGTTTTTCCATTTTCATTAATGATAACTGACTTCTATCATTTAAAAAATAAAAATAATAATAAATTTTAAAAAAAATCCTTGTTCCTTTTCATGTGTGTATTATTATTGTTTGTGACAGGGAGAGGGGGAAGGTATAGGAAATTTCTAGGTGAACCATAGTTCATGCTCGTCAAAATACACAGAAAACATATCTTTTCCAAAAAAATGTGAGGTGAAATAATTTCTTAGAATAGAGACTGAGTATACTTACATAACCACAAAACTCCCTGAATACCTTGGCAAGCTCCTCTTCAGAGACCTAGATTTTAGAAACAAGCCTCTCGTTCAAAAATAATCTTGATGTATTATAATAAGAGTCCAAGCTTGTAAAGATATGATACTCACATCCTTATCAATATCAGAGACATAAACGGTCCTCCTTATACTTTCCTCTTGTTGTGCTCTGACAGATCTATTATTATTCAGTCTTCTTCTCCCCTGGTTATTAAAGTCAGGCCTTCTCTGAAAGAGACCGATAAAGAGGGGAGTGTTAACATATAGCATAGAAAAAGTTTAATACCATTCAATTGCAATCATGGTGATTGATTCTTTTTATTTTTTCTTTCCGTCAATTGCATGCAATTGCTATATCTGTGATTCTAGAAATCAAAAGATACGAAATTTTATCCAGTGACAAGATTTTATAAACGCATCTCAACTTTGTGTGGCAGATAAAAACAATTAAGATGCAACACTATATCTAAAGGAGGAAAAGAGAGTGCTACAAGATACAAAAGGAATATTTTATTTTACTACATGCTATCATGTGTCTGTTCATATGTTCTGTATGGCTATATCTTTTGCATTTAACCTCAAGCATGTTAATGGCACTCATATTATAGTTTCAACACAGTCAACAAGTTACAGGAGTTACAAAAATGAACTGTTCTACTTCTTCTTCTTCTTCTTGAAAAGGGAATGAGACCTTTCATTGGTATGATGAAAAGAATCTAACACTCAAAATATAGTAATGTAGAAACTGAAAAAAAAAAGTTTTAACTAAAGGATACAAACTAAATTAGACAAAGAAAATTAAAGCATTCCAATTCTAACAAATGTCTTGAATATAATAATAAGAAAAATCCTTTGAGCGAGAACACCAAGCCACAATTTATCAACAAGCCACAATTTAGACAAGCATGCTCACACTATTTTGGTGCTTACAATTAATAAGGTTAAAAAAAAATTAACAATAAATAATATCAGGATAGAAAGATTGGTGGTTCTGCTCCATTCTTCAAATATTGGTAACAATTATAGAATTGGACAGTGGAGACTAGATTGTCAAACTAATCTCAGTAACTTACATTGCACAAGATGGGCTAATCCTTGTTCAAGGTGCCAAGCACAAACCTTAAGTGAAGATTATCAGTCTTAACTATTAAGAGCCTAATACAAGACGCAATATGAAACAGGGGGTAAGCATCTAATGTAGAGATAAGAACTTAAGGCCACAAATGGGAACATCTTCAATAATTATTATGCACCAATTTCATTTAATTCATGTGTAAAAAAAAATCTCATTGTTTTAGCAAATTAGAAAGGAAATGCTCTTTATTTTAAGACATGAACAGAGTGGATCAGTGACAAACAGAAAATAACATATGTAAATGGATCTCTTGATTATATTCTTCAGAAATTAGGTGAAAAGAAGTAAAAATCATCATATCATCTACAATAATAAAAGACTTGCAGCAACCTAAACAGAAAATGCCAGTTATTACTTCACCAAACAGATCAGAGGTGATTTACAAGATAATCGGAAGGTGGATACAAAAACTTTTTCAATTGAACGACATTCTCCAAAATAGCATTAGAAATGGGAATGTAGGGGAGAATTTGACAAATCATAACAAAAACGGCCAATGTGATAAAAAGACCCAAACCCATAAAATTCTCACAAGGGGTTCTGGACTGAGCTCAGTTGTAATTTGAAGATTATAGAATTCAATGATATGATATTATTACTCAAAATTGCAGTAAAATTCACTTGTTATGGGAAATAACCAATACACAAGGACTGTTAAAATAACTTCAGTGTCAGGGATAGTAAGTAATATTAATAGCATCTAAACAATTCCAGGAACTCACTTTGGAAAAATTCCCATCAGAGGTACCAGTGATGCAGACACCCCAGAGTAAATTTCGTTGTATTAAACATATACACATTAACTTGAAATCAATGAGTCAGAACAAACAGTTCAAGATCAAACAAAAAGTATAACCGAATTCATTTTTGGGAATTAAATTATGAATTAAATGTAGACATCGTCAACAAATTGCAGTGTCAAGGGCATTAAATAATACTAATAGCACACTGATCATTTCCAAGAATTCACTTTTGAAATATTCCCACAATAGTACCACTGGTTCAGACACCCCAGAGTAAATTTCATCACATTAAACATAAACACATTAACTCGGAATCAATCAATACGAACAGACAATCCCAGATCATACACAAAGTCTAATTCAATTAAATTCCAACACTTAAAATATGGATTGAATTTCGACAACCCAAATCTAAATAAGAACAGCGAAAGCAGATCAGATTACAGAATTAAAAGTGGGTGAGAAAAAGGGAAAAAAAAAAAAAAAGGAATACCCTGCGATTATTATCACTGTGCAACAGTTGATCGGCGACCTGAAAGTTCTTGGCGAACGATCGATTATTATTTTGATAATAAAAATGAAAATCTTGGCGATCATGATGAGAGTAAGAGGAAGGAAAAAACTCCTTGGCCAAAGGGTTCAAATTGCTGAACATTTCAGCAAGCTTATGAGCATCAAATTCTGATTTGGTATTCATGGTGGGATCAAAATTCTTGGCAGCCGCTGCCTCACTGGAATCCTCAGCAACCGCGGCCATAGAATCAAAACCCAGGTGACAAAAAACAGAATTGGAAAAAAAAATAATATATTTATATTAAAAAAGTGTATATATGGTATGTATAATATACAAAAGAGAAAAGAGTGAATTAGCAAAGGAAATTAAACTGGAGAAAAAAGGGTGTGTGAGTCCATGTGAAAATTCCCAGCAGTCGGACAAACTGGAATTGGGATTAAGAAGGGAGTCATTTAAGAGAAGAATTGAAGAGACCCCATTTGAGAGAGGCCAGAAATGGGAAGAGAGAAAGTGGAATTAGGGTTCTTGAGGGAATTGATCAGAGAGAGAGAAAGGGAGAGAGAGAGAGAGAGAGAGAGAGAGAGAGAGAGGAATTGGGAATTTGGGTTTGGGTTTGGGTTTGGCCTACTAATACCAAACTCTCATCTCATGGGGTTTATTCCTCACACAGACGAAAAAGAGAGAGTGCGCCTTAAAGTGAGTGAAGATTGTGGGGACGTTTTTTCAGAATAGAAAATCGACAAATAAAAGAAACGTAAATGATGACGTACCCATTTCTTTTTCGTCCGTTACTAACAAAATTTATATAATATATTTATAATATATCATATAAAAAACAACAACAAATTTTCATCTTTGGAGTTGACTTGTTATCTTATCACCTCACAACGGAGATAGTTTTTTTTTTAAATAACAATAAGTCAAGTCGGTGTATCAAATCTCTAACTTTGATGTAGATAATATAAATACGATGTGAGTTAAACTATGTTTTTTAAAATTAGGGATTGTAATAACACCCAAATCTAAAATGTTGATGCTAAGCAAAATATCAAGGTCTTAGTCTTACGACAATGTCGATATATACATTGATAAAATGTTGATGTTGATAAATATTTCTAAAAAAATTAGAAAATGAAAAGCAATTGGATTAAAATATTATTTTGGTATTTATAACTTAAAGATGGTTCAATTTTCAATTTATATCCTTTCAATAAAATCTAAAATTTAGACCGAAAAGTTCATTTTTATCGAAATTAGTTAAATAATAATAATAATTTTCATAAAAAAAACACAATTTATTTCTAGGGTTATTGTATACATGTTAATAGATAATAAGGTGGTTTTGAAAAAATTGATAACAAACTAGTAGTATAGATTAAATTTTAAGATTTATTGAAAGTACAGTAAATAGGATTTGACAAGTTTCAAAGTGTGAACCAAAATTGTATTTCAACTGAAAAATTATTTAAATTAAAATAACTTTTTTTACTTTCTTAAATAAGTTAAAATGTCTCATATTTATATGGGTTGTTTTCAAATATAGAAAAACGAACCAAAATATTTACAAATGTAACAAAATTTCACTTTTTATTTGTAATAGATCACTATAGACTACTACTATCTTTGCCTATCATAACACAGATAGATACATATAGTATATCGTAGATAAACATTGATATTTTTTTTATTGTTTGTAAATATTTTTAGTAGTTTTATCACTTAAAATCATCTTTTTGTTTACATTATATATTCACCTCAATAGAACATTTTTTTAGTTTTTTACTTATGCTTCAATAATTTTTTTTTATCAATTCACTTCAATATCGATGTCGAACTTATAAATACGTAAAAACTTATAAATACGTAAAAATGTGATAGGTCTGATAAATATGATATAATAATTCAAGGTCCTTAATTTCCTCATAAAATTACCCCCATGCATGAGAGTTGAGAAGCTAATTTAGCAGCATTGTCATTTCCACTGAATTTGGACGAGGTTTTGCTACAATACAAAATGTATTTATTGTATGCTTTAAGAGCAGATTCTCTACCTTTCTTTCAGCTGTGTTTTGGTTTTCTATTTTAGATATATATATATATATATATATCGATTTTTCTTTTTCTTTTTTTTTTAAGTTAAATGACTATCTAGTTTATTCTCTAAACTTCGAGAGTTTATCTAAGATAGATTCTTAATTTATAATAAATTTGAATAGATAGTATACTTTAAAATTTGAATCAAATAGAATCAAAATGTTCACCGATATGTTAGATACAAAATTGAAATGTGTTAAGGTCCTATATATATATATATAGTCAATTTTAAAAAATGATAAATAAGTCAATAATTTGTAAACTTAAAAATTCAAATGTGTAATAAACAATTTTAATATTCAAAGACCTATTAGATACAAAATTAAAAGTTTAGGATTTTATTAGACATTCTCTAAAATTCAAAGATCTATTAGATACAACGTTAAAAATTCAAGAACTAACTTTGTAATTTTACTCTTTTTTTTGTGTGTGTCTATTATGTAACGTATGAATAAGGGACAATTGCAAATATAAATATCGGATCAAAGTAGTTGTCCCTAAATATTGTCTTTGATGAGAAAAGAATTGTATTGAAAAAGTTGTTAAATTTTCAAAATTATATTAAATAAACATAAAGATTACAAAACGTAAAAGTTGCCCCCCCTCCTTGTGGAACTTTCTGTATCAAAAAGTTGGTCGTAGCGAGTTTATGAGTTTGGACATTTTAACAAAATGATACTAATGGCTAGTTTGGTTATTTTTTAAAAGATTTAAAATTATAATTAATATATTTTAGTATAATAATTGTGGAGATGAGAGACTACCATTGACCTAAGCTCATATTAAAAATTTTATAATGGATATTTAAAAGTATATGTGTTGACACTAAATTTTAGATAGGGAAGATGCATCTAGCCTTCACGTAACAACAACGATAAATTTATGATTTGGAGAAGAATGTGACCTAGAAAATTAAAGATCTAGACACTGGTGTTTGCCACACAGACTCCGATGCTTAAATCAGAAAGTGTAATTGTGTAGCAAGTAGAGATTGAATATTAGAATTGATTTACTTTCTCGGGAGTCATGAAGATGTATTTATAAGGAAATTTTGACATGGGACCTTTTTTCAAATCATATTAAGTTAACTCGCGAGCCAAATGAGCCAAGGAGGCTCGGCCTTGATCTCATCCTTGAGCTTGGTTTAGGCTTTTAACACAAATTATCAGCTTCTTAAGGCCCAAATACTACTATGCTCCATTCACCAAACGGAGAGGGGCGTCCTTGGCTTAGGAGATTGGTTTGAGTTTTTGACCCAAATTATCTTCTTCTCAAGGCCTAAATAGGCCATATTAGGTTCCATTCACCAAACGAAGAGGATCGATCTCGACCTTATCCTTGGGCGAGGAGGTTGGTTTGAACTTTTGACCTAAACTATCTTCTTCTCAAGGCCTAAACAAGGCATAGTACACTGCATTCACCAAACAAAGAGGGTCGACCTTACCCTCATCCTTGATCGAGGCCAAGGCCGACTGAGTTATTTTGGCTTAAAGCCAAATTAGCCATTTTTCTTAACCTCATTTCATCTTCTTGGCTTAATTATTTGTCTGTTTACTATCATTTTCTTGACCTGATAGTTTCCTCTTGTTTGTTATGTCATTTTTACTTTCTAGCCCACAAATCACACATAGTTTTTATTTTATTCTTAAAATTTATGGTTATTGATAAATAAAGGGGAAGTGTAGAATCTGAATAATTTTTTTTTCGTTTGTAAAAATTTAAAAATATTTTAAGAAATTTAAAGAGAGTATGTTGACTTTAAAGTCAAAGATTTGATTTTTACCCTTCCTATGTTATAAAAAAAAAAAAAAAAAAAAAAACAAACAAATGAAGAGAATATAAAAATGTATATATTATATGTATAAATTTACCTTCATTTATAAATATTTCATACAATTTTTAAATGTTTTGGAATATATCAAAAGTTACACAAAATTTAAATTTTTTGTAAAAAATTGCGCACATGATCGTTTATTGATAAATGAATGGAATATGAAAAAGGTATAGAATATGAATAGTTCTATCTTTTTTTAAAAAAGAAAAAAATTGAAGATGCTTCAAGTAGGTTTAATTATAAAAAATACTCCTAAATTTTTAAATATATTTTAATTATATCCTTAGGTTTTACAAAGTTCCATTTTTGTCCATGAACATTGAATATGTTCCAAAAAATGCCCTTGAAATTTTTTCTATAAAAATAAATAGAAATTGTTGCGTAAAAATTGAAAGTCATATGTGACACCACATTTATAACATTATTCACATAAATTGATGTGACAATTGATATACTAAAATTACTTAAAAATAATCACGTAAGTGACTTTAATGATATCTTTTTTAAGTACTATTTTAACAATATCTTTAAGATAAAATAAATGGTAATAACGATCTTAATTTTTTATAGTTTATCGGAAAAAAAAAAGCTTATAAAGTTTTCCTTGAAAAAAATATTTTATTACATTGTAAATAGCATCAAGTACGTTAATTAATTTCTCAAAAAGTGAAAAATAACAAGTTTTCAAATTTTTCCACATCACTTACCACATCAATGTTCATCCTTATTTAATAGTGTTTTCGAACAAATTCAAAGTTGAAGTTGAAAGGTAATTTTTTAATAAATTTAAAATTCATCGTTAAAAATGAAACTATTCAAAGTTTAGGACATAATTTAAACCTACTAAAAATTTATGTGTAATTTATATAATTTAACTCATGATAAAACCTAGGAACTTTCATTTGTCAAAGTGGAAAAATAACTATGAAGTTGTGCCATAACTTTTTGGTTGCTACAAAAGAGTTGAATCTGCCTGCGGTTTAGATCGAGAAAGGGTGATTTTCCAATTTGAACGCATGTATTTTTCTTTTTATTATTATATGATGTATGGCTAATTGAAACGTGGAACCATGACTGGACTAACATTGGAGGCAAATGCATAGGAATCTGCTTTGGTTCTGAAATCTCTTAATGAGTCGAAGATTTCACAAACATGTGAAATCTCCTCTACTTTTGCATTTTGCCAATAGAATGAATACCTAATTAAATTGACAACCATGAAGAGCATGCAAGATTGTCCATCACTCCTTTCACTCCCATCCTCGAGCTAATGATCTGAAAGAGTAGATGACACTCTATACGAAAAGGATCGGTATCCCAAAATTGTTTTAGAGAACATATAATAATTAGAGAACAAAATCGTAAACATTTGATATAAATCAGTATATCATCACATAGAAAATGAAAAGGAAGGGGAGATCGGAAGATCACTCACCTTTGAATACCTAAATTCTTCACGTTCCTCTCGAAGTGACGAACTCTTCGAAATCCCTAACAACTAGAAAAAATGCAGCAACAAATCTCCAAATCCCAAACACAACCACACGGCAACCTCGATATTCTCGAAGGGTAGGGAATCGGTGAGAGTTTTGTGAACTTCAAGATTAACTTGTAAGAGACAAAATTCTACAATTTGAGAGAGCAATACACACCTATTTATACTAAAACGCAAGGGGAAGATGAAAGATTCAACTCTTCCCACTTCTATATGTTATATCTAATATAACACATTACCTATAGTTTATATTATATCACATATAATATAACCTATAGTTTAATATTCTCTCATTTAACCTATAGTATTTAATATGAATCAAATTCATATTGATTTTAATATTTGAACCATATTCAAATATTCATTTTCTCTCAAATAAAACTTTATATTATAATATCTCATATAAATAATTTTATATTAATTATATCTTATATAACTAATTTCCTTTAATAATTTGAACAATTCAAATTAATCCAAATTAGTTCAATTCCCTTTAATCCTAATTAAGCTAACGAGAGGACCTTATATACCTATAGATTGAAGCTTCTATGGTACTTGATTAATTAATTAGACTCTTTAATTGAGTTAATCAACTTTCATTAACTGTCGGTCACTCCACTAAAGACCGATAGCTGCACTTTTCACACTATAGATAAATTTTGGTGTCCATCAGATATAACTAATCAACAATGTGTTAACCCTTCACATTGCTTGTAAGTAAAACTGGGCTAAGATTAAGTACCACTGATCCCTCTAATGAACAATAAGTTATAGTCCAACTATAACTGAACCCCTCTCAAACAAGGAAAGGGTGTGGTGTCACATTATTCAAACCCCAGAATCAGCTCTTAAGAGAGTAATTTCTCTAGTTATCCTAACAATAAGGAATGAGTGAATTCTTTCTTGTGTATTTGCATTCCTAGCTCCCTAATCATCCTAAAATGGTAGGTGTATTGAGTCAACAAAAGTGGTCACTCTCACCCATACAAATTAAAGAATCACCTTCATAGGCAGGAGTTTACAACTCATTTAGAAGTCACCTATGGTCATCCTGATGAAATGTAGGTCTCTTCTAGCAATGATGTTATATAGAGAGACTATTCATTTTGTGGTCTAATCTTATACAAACTCTTTCTATAGAATATCTTTGCTCATATATCAGAACATGAATGATCAGGATTAGATCATTTGTAGTACTTTGCAACAATTGTAACAACTACAAAGTAGGTTATATTCGTAGTATCACCAGGATAAGGTACCCAGCCTTATCCATCTACTATAGATCGTTTAGGTTACCTTTTAAACATGATCCACCTGTATGTCTCTGCATACAGGTTTAAGTTACAGAAGATAACCCTGGATCTTAGTTTATTGGTTTTTATGTGTTAATGCAACTAAATATCAAATAAAATACCTCATATTTTATTAGATAAATAAAATGTTTGTACAATACAATTACAATTACAAGACCACGAGATTTAGGGCATCAACCCCAACAATCTCCCACTTGTCTTAAAGTTGGTGGGGTATACATAACAAAAGTACAACAAGTACATATTACAAAAAACAAGAAACTAGAGCATACAATATGCACCCAGTAAAATCTCCTACTTGTCCTAGACTAAATTTGACTTGTCTCGCAAACCCAAACTCTCCAGGTGATATTTAAACACCTTAGACGTGAGGGCCTTTCTAAACAGATCAACAATGTTGTGCTCTGAAGCGATTTTTGTGACTATCAAATCTACTCTATGCATAATCTCCAATATCAGGTGATACTTGCACTCAATATGCTTTCCACACTTGTAACTTCTAGGTTCTCTAGAATTAGCGGCAACACCACTATAATCATAATAAAGAGTGATGGGCCTTGACATGTCTGGAATTTCCTGAGTCAAACAGCTACCTTGGTAGCTTCACAAATCGCTACATATTTTTCCTTCATAGTGGATTTAACAATGCATCCCTGCTTGGTGCTTTTTCAGACTACAACTTCTCCATGAAGAGTAAACACCGATCCTAAAGTGGATTTTCTAGAATCCCTATCAATCTGAAAATCAGAGTTAGTGTATCCTGTAAGGATCAAATTCTTAACCTATACACAAGCATGTAGTCTCTCGTTCTCCTAAGATATTTGAGGATGGTTTTAACAACGTTCCAATGATCTAATCCTGGATTAGACTTATATCTACCGACTATCCCCACTATATAGTGAATGTCAGGTCTAGTACATAACATTGCATACATCAGGCTGCCAATAGTCGATGCACAAAGAATCCATCTCATCTCCTCAACTTCTTGAGGTATTTTAGGACACTATTTCTTGGACAAGACAACTCTGTGCCTGAAAGGTAGCAAAACTTTCTTGGAGTTATGCAACGAATACTTGACAAGCAACTTATCAATGTGTGATGCTTGAGAAAAGAACAATGATTTGTTTTTATGATCTTTAAAGATTTGAATGTGTCTCTCCCAAATCATTCATTTGGATTGGGCCATTAGCCACTGTTTTATATCAGTCAATATCGTCTACATATAACAGCAAGAAAGCCATTGAATTGTTAATGATTTTCTTGTATACACAAGGTTCATCAACATTTTGATCAAAACCATAAGATTTGATTGCAGTATCAAATCTTACATTCCAAGATCGAGAAGCTTGTTTTAATCCATAAATGGACTGATTAAGCTTGCAAACCTTTACTCTTGACCCTGGGTTATGAATTATATTGCATATAGTGTTGGGGTGTATGTTCTAAAGCCTCGTGGTTTTATATTAGTTGCATTAGTGGTTGATTAATTTTATATTGCTTGTGCAATAACTATTAACCTAAGATCCAAGGTTATCTAATGTAACTTAAACATGTATGTGGAGATATACAAGTGGATCATATTTAAGTGATAACCTAAATGGTCTGTAGTATATGGATAAGGTTAAGTGCCTTATCCTAGTAACACTACTGATACGACCCGCTTTGTAGTTATTACAATTGTTGTAAAGTACTACAAATGATCTAATCTTGATCATTTTTGTGGAGACATGTGAGCGGGAGTATCTTATACAAAAGAGTTTGTATAAAAATCAGACCACAAAATGTTAAGTCTCTCTTCATAACGCAATTGTTACAAGAAACTTACATTTCACTAGAATGACGATAAGTTACTTGACCTTAATCCTAAGTGAGTTGTGAACTCCTGCTTATGACGGTGATCCTTTGATTTGTATGGGTGAGACTAGCCAGATTCATCGACTCAATAAGTCTACCATTTTGGGGATTTGTCTGATTGAGGAGTTGAGAATACAGCTACACAAGAAGAAATTCACTCATTCCTTATAGTTAGGATAAGAAGATAAACTGCTCTCTTAAGGACTGATTCCAAGACTTAAACAATGAGGCATCTCACCCTCTCCTGGCCTGAGAAAGGTTCAGTCATAGTTGGACTATGACTATTTATTCATTAGAGGGATCAATGGTACTTAAGGAGTTCGATGTAAGTACAAGGGTGAAACAATAATTACTTATGAGCAATTTGTGAAGGGTCAATGCACTATTGATTGGTTATATCGAATGGACACAGAAAAATATATTTATACTGTGAAGAGTTCACCTATCGATCTTTAATGGATTGACCGACAGTTAATGAATGTTGATTAATTTGATTAAAAGAGTTCGATCAATTAATCTCATATCATTGGAGCTTCAATCTATAGGTCCATAAGGTCTCCTTGTTAGCTCAATGAGGATTGATTGGAATCAAATTAATTTTGGTTTAGTTTGAATTGGTCAAATTAATTAAAGGGAATTAATTGTATAAGATACAATTAAATAATGCATATTGATACATTATATAATATTATGTTTGTTGATACATTATATAATTTTATGAGAGAAATAAATATTTAAATATGATTCAAATATTAATTATATGAATATGATTCATATAAAATCTATATATTAAAATTTCATGTGAACTTGATTCATATTTATATAGTTTTATGAGAGAAATAAATATTTGAATATAATTCAAATATTAATTATATGAATATAGTTCCTATATGTTAAAAGTAATATGATTCATATTAAATTTATATATTTTATTAAGAGGTATCGTAATTTGAATATGATTCAATTATATTTATATGAATGTGATTTATATAAAACTATAGGTTAAAATTAATACGAATATGATTCATATTAATACTTTAGGTTATTTGAGAGAATAATAAACTACAGTTTATGTTATATATGATATAACATTAACTATAGATTATATATATTATATGTGATATAACATGTAGTTTATGTATATATTTAATTTAAAATTTGAATTTGAATTTAATTTAATTAAAATTAAAGGGGAGCGAGTTATAATTCCCTTACCCATTATATTTCTCAATAGCTCTCACGTAACAAAAACTGAAAAAAGAAAGCAGAGAATCTTGCTCTCTCTCTTGTTCTCTCTATCCTCTTGCTCTCTGGGTAATGCAATGAGTTTACAGAGAAGAAAAATTCTCCCATACTCCTCCTTATGCCGCACCTCTACACGGTGCTCATGCTTGAGAATAACGGGAAAGACCCTTTAGTGGTGTTTGTTCCTATTCGTTAAGCTTGTGGACGCCGAGTTTGTGAGATCGGGAGATGACGACTCGAATTAGAGAGGAACGTGAAGAATTGGTCTTCAACGAATATGTGATTTCTTAATCTCTTCCTCTCTAATTGCACAGTAGATACCATGCTTAATAGGTTTGGTTTACCTTGTGTTTTTGTCCTCTAATTATTGTTCTGTAAAATTAAAATTGAGACATGATCTTTTCCACTGTGAGTCACCTACTCCTTCAATTGATATCAGAGTGTCAGTCGAGTCCGAATTTTTAATTTTCGAACTTTAGTTCAGAGTTTTGGTGGGTGCATGCATTTTGAATGTATGGATTTTTGCATATTGGATGGTTTCAAAATTAGCTTAGAATTTACTGCTTTCAAGGTGTTTAAAGTTGTTATTGCCTGGTGTTTTGGATGTTTAAATTCATTTAATCGAGTCTGTAATTGTCTATGTTATTTGTGATGGAGTTTCGACTTCGTTCAGTGAAATTGTGGAACAAGAATGGAGCAAATCGGATAAAGATGTTTCATGCATTATATTTAATATAATATGAGAGTTATATTATATGATTATATGAATATTTAAGCATGCTCATGCATTTTAATATAAGGGTTATATTTAAAGTCATGTTGATATAGTTTCATTAATAAGAGTTATATTTTATTAATGAAAAGCATGTTCATGCATCATGTTTATAATAGCTATAATATATGATGGCATGACTATATAATATGCATGTATTAATTTTAATATAAGAGTTATATTAAAGTAATGTATGTTTACTATGTGATTTTCATTAATATTTTAATATAAGAGTTGTATTATGTTTGTTTATTGAAAATGAACAGCATTGAGCATGGCATTACTTAGGAATATAAATGTTGTATTCGAATGAATGTCGTGTAGATGTTTGTTATAGGTTTCATTCACTCATTATATTTTATAATGGTTATATTATTAATGACCTAGACTTAAAACCTATGATGAAGAGTTGTATACAAACATAGGTCAAAAATTAATTTTGAATAGTTTAAAACTAATTGAGATAGACTTATGTGGACATATTTCTAATATGATTCGACATAAGTTTAATCTTTTAATTCAGTTTAATAGGATTAAACTAGTTCAAATAAAAGATTAAAATTGTAGCAAATATATCTATAAGGGATCTTTGTCTAAGGTTGGTTCTGTCTAGGTTGGGATATTTAAGCTGACGAAAACGGAACATCCCTACTTGGAAACTGACCTGGAAGGTGAATTAGATAAATTTGTTACAAGCATGCAATGAGTGATTAATGTTTATTAAAATGTTTAATGAACGTAAATCAACATTGTTAAACTATCCAATATAATTATTATATTGGGCCAAGTTAACAATTCACTTAGATAAATTTATTAGCCTAATTTACCTAAGTAATGAACCATCATTTGTAAAATACTCAGTGGGAGGAAAATGTTGTATATGATACTTCAATTTTTTTTTTTCATGTTTCTCCCTAAATAGTTCACACCGTGATATCTATGCTCGACCTCAAGACACTTTTGCTTGTGTCCCCTTATAGATGATGTTTGCATAGATCAATACCAAGGTGAATGGAATGAGTGTTTATAATAAGTGGGAGAGCGAAGTGTGTCAACATATCCCAAGGTCTCCTTCATTGGTTTGCAGTAAACTTTCATGCTTGACCTCGAGACACCTTTGCTTGTGCCCCCTATGGATGGTAGTTGCATGAAATTTGACCCAAACTCCAAAAATGGATAGGATTGCTTTAGTTTTTGTCCCAATTGGTTTTTACCTATGGTTGGCTCATTGGGGCGGAACTCTAGAATCTAAAATGAAAAGTTACACTTACAAAAAATTGCTAAGTAAGTTCATGATTTCTTGACCAAAATATGGTAACTAGATGTTATAGGAATAAAAAGTTGTTCTGGTATAACATTTGGTTGAGAATATCTTAATCCAGTGAAGGAATGTCTGACTACCCTACGGCGACTTTTATTCTGACTTAGTGCAGTATCACAACAATAGAAATTTTACATTAATATGAATGGGATTCATATTAAAATTAATGGGTTCATCTTTAAATTTCTTTGCTGAATTGGAATGGATAATAGATTGCATATAATTGATTAACATATTTTATATAATTTAAAGTTATGCCTTTTTCTCTAAAAGTTTTAATTACCGGTATAAGTCAACGGTTTTGATGAATATATTACTTTGAAAGCTCATCAACACATAATAGCAGTGTAATTTTATCTTTAAATTTAGGAAATGATTTCAAAAGAATTGTTGTCATTTCATGAAGTGTTCATGAATAAACTTTGCAGCGATAGCTTATTGTAATTGTCTACATAACATATGATGTGTCTAGATAAAAGCATGACAAAACATATTGTATGTTGGAGTCATGGGAAGCTAAATGACCTACAAAGTTAAGTATCATCGAGGTTCCAAGAAAATTATAATGACTAGAGCTAATGAGGAAAAAGTTTCCTAATTAATTTGGGATGTCAGTTATTGAGGAATTTTGGAAATGTCTCAAAAAGAAGAAAATGAGAACAAATAAATCTAATTTTCTAAGTTCATGGTAGAGAATACAGATTCACACCTTGATAGCTGAATAATGATTCACTATCAGATTTTTTTTTTCATTACAATTAGATTATAAATCTTAACGAATACTTATTTAAGTGGAATAATTCTACTAATTGGCAATAGGATGCTCATCTCAGTAAGTAGTGGGAGACATTAAAATATTATTTAATTTTTGTTGAATATGGTGTTTTTATCACCATAAGAGAAATTCCATTTCTCTAAGCTTTATTACTAAATATTTCATAGTGTACGAATAGTTAGTGATAAGGCATGGTTTTCAAAAGTTACTTTTGAAAACATGTTCAACTTTAATTAAATGTATTTTTGTGCATCAAAATGTAATAATGTTTATTTATGTTGAGTATGGTGCTTTTATCACTACGAGGGACATTCAATTTTTCCAAGAAAATTTACTAAAATATTTCATAACGTATGAATAGTTTTAGTAATTAGATATGTTTTCAAAAATTGTTTTGAAAATATGTTCAACATTAAATATATACACATTTTGTAATGTTAAATGTTAACACATTTACTACTCAATTGTGGAGGATTAATGAATCTAGAAATGAAGAAAAAATCTATTCTCCTGATGAATACATGACTTTGATTTTTAGAAATAACAGCTATGGATAATTCTCTAAGAGTCAGAGTTAAATTATTATTACCTGTCAAAAGTCTTGCTTCTCATACATGTGTGTTATTAAACCTTATTAGATAAGGTTATCTAGCCAATGTGAGTCTTTCTTTCTTTGACCCAAGTGGTCTTATGTTAGAAAGCATAAGTCTGATTTCATAGATAATCTAATAATATGATTGATGAGTATTTATGAATAAATGTATCTTGTTCTCATGCAACTTAAGTCTTATTTTCTTTGAAAGGTTAAAAAAAAAAAATAGACTAAAGTTTAAATCACTTAGGCAAATGTATTGTGACATATGATCTGATCATAATTACTACTGGATATTTGATGTACTAAGCTTAATAGACAAAGATGAGATGAGATCTCAACTTGGAACATTCAGTACAATTTGAGTGAAATTATGCTGCAACGGGAGAAATATGGTCTCGTTCAATTTAGTATATTTTAAGTCCTAATGTTTTTAAATCACGCTATATCTGACTCCATTAAGGTAATGCGATATAAATTGGATTGGTTTGAACTAATGGAGTTGATATTCAACCAACGAAAGCTTTTTGGATCTTAAGCACTTTAATTACATTAATTTTAGTAAAGACATGCAAGTTTAAATAAAACTTAGAAATTGGGTTTCAAGAACACAATCTTTAAAGAACTTCCAATTGGTGCAAGTTCAAGCTGATTTCTTCTTTCCAATAGGTTGTAGACTACAACAAAAGTCTTCTCCACTATTCTCAAACCTTAGATTGGATTGTGAGATTCAAATTGAGAGAGATTTGGGATGACTTTGGAGAGTTAGAGAGAAAAAGTTTGTCATAAATTTTCTCTTAAAATTCAACTTGCATACACGAATTTCTTTTAGATTAAACTTGTATTTATGCAAATTAAACATGCAAAAAAGTTGAGATGTGAGATTGACACTCAATCTTCCGCTAATTTAGTAGATTAGGTGTAGATAAAATGGAAGAAAGTGGGAAAATCCCACTTCCCATTTTTTAAACAATTTTGATTTAATTTTCTAGTAAAATTAAATTTAAAAGATATTAATTCTGAATTTGAAATTTTCAAATTCAAATTTATTTAAAATAAATAATTAATTAATTAACAAAATTTAATTAATTAAATTAATTTAATATAAGATATTAAATTAATATAACACCTAATCCGAACATGAATCCATATTCATGTAATTTAAATCTCATTTAAATATTTTTAACTCTTTAGAACCGTTTAATTCATTAATTAAACATTAATTATATTGAATATAATAATCCAAACCCTAAATCGAATTTGAAAATTTCAAATTCTCTCAACATGTTATTCTAAGGTTTAATCCTTTTCATGAGCTAGTAGAGGGACCTAGACCTACAGATCATGAGCTCCAACAATTTGAGATTAACTAGCTAAACTCCTTTAACTAAATTAATCAATATTTATTTACTACCGAGACACTTAACTATAGCTCAGTAGTTGCACTCTCCTCACCATAGATATATTTTTGTCCATTTAATTTAACCATAATCAGTGAGTCCATCCTTCACAAGGTATTCGTATCTACAGCTGGGTCAAAATTACCATTTTATCCCTGTAATACATCTTCCTCCTTAAGTCTCCACTGATCCACAATGAACAATTGGTTCATAGTCCTATCAATAAATTGAGTCTCTCTCAGTAATTGAAAGGGAAAAGCCTCTTTGTTCAAGACTAGGTATCAATACTTAAGGAAACAACCTATTTACTAACCCTAAAACGGTAAGAGGGAATTCCATCTTGCAAAACTATGTCCCTAGCTATCTATCCGGTCTTACCCCTAAAATGGGAGGCTTATTGAGTGATGATGTTGAGCCACTCTCACCCTTGCAAATTAAAGGATAATCCTGAATAAATAGGAGTTCATAGTTAGCTCAGGATTGAGATTGAGTTAACTTAGGTCATCAGATTAAAATAATCAGTTTTAATAGTAAACGATCGATAGAAAGAAAAACGACTATTTCATGGTCTGGTCTTATGCAAACATCTTGTGCATAAGATACCCTCACTCACATGTCTCTACATGAATGACTTTGGGATCACATCGTTTATAATATACAAAACATGTCGCATCCATAATGTCCCCACGATAAGGTACTCAATATCCCCAGGATAAGGTACTCAACCCTATCCATATACTTATAGGTCGTTTTGACTATATATTCAAACTTGATCCTCTTTTATGTCCCCACATAAAGTTTTGGCAACCGCTCTACTTTTATCACAACATAGTGTGACTGGCAGGTGCATATTTGGATCTACTTCCAAATCAATCAGGAACTTTCTAAGCTATACTACTTCTTTTTTTGCTTCAGTTGTAGCTACATACTCAGCTTCCATTGTGGAGTCAGCAATACAATTTTACTTTATACTCCTCCATACTACTGCTCCTCCATTTAGAGTGAAAACTGACCTCGAAGTTGATTTCTTTGAATTAATATCGGTCTGAAACTCAGAATTAGTGTATCCAGTAAAGATCATATCCTTAGTCCCATACACGAGCATGTAGTCCCTCGTTCTCCGAAGATACTTGAGGATGTTTTTAACTATAGTCCAATGATCATATCTTGGATTGGATTGAAATCTGTTGACAATTCTAACTGCATAGCATATGTGGGGACGATACACAATATGGCATACATTAAACTGTCTACTGCTGATGCATATGGAACTTGTTTCATAACCTCAACCTCTTGAGGTGTCTATGGCATTGTTCCTTAGATAGATGAATTCCATGTCCGAAAGGTAACATTCATTTCTTGGAATTTTGCATTTTAAATTTTGACAACATCTTGTCTATATAAGATGATTGAGATAATGCTAAAGTTTTGTTCTTATGGTTCCGAACTATTTGGATCCCAAGAATATACTGTACATTTCCCAAATCTTTTATTTGGAATTGTGTAGCAAGCCATCTCTTAACGTCAGCCAGAAATTCTACCTGAGTAGAATATCATCAATATATAGAAACAGAAAAGCGATAGTTTTGTTAACGATTTTCTTGTAAACACAAGGTTCGTCAACATTTTGTTCAAAGCCATAAGATTTGATCGCAGTGTCAAATCTCATATTCCAAAATCAAGACGTTTGTTTTAATCCATAAATGGATCGATTAAGCTTGCACACTTTTTGCTCTTGTCCCCGTTCTATAAATACTTCTGGGTGAAACATATAGATATTCTCCTCAAGATAGCCATTTAGAAAGGCTATCTTAACATCCATTTGCCATATTTCATAATCATAAAAGATGGCTATGGACGAGAGTGTTCTAATAGATTTTATCATAGTAACAGGAGAGAAAGTTTCTTCATAGTCTACGTCCTCTCTTTGGGTAAACCCTTTTGCCCCAAGCCTAGCATTGTAAGTCTATAGCTTACTAAATCCACTTGCAACCGATGGGTTTTACTCTTTCTGGTTGATCTACAAGATCCCAGACTAAATTGAATACATTGACTTCATTTCAAGGTCCATGACTTTTATCCACTGGTCCTTATCCACATCTTCTGTTGCTTGTTTAAAAGTTAATGAATCTTCTAAGCCATTATCTAGTATGATAACTTGTGTTTCAATTAAACCCATATAACCCTCCCACTACATCGACGCATTCTCAACTCTTGAGAAGGATGTGAAGTACCAGTTTCATCAACAACTCTTATTGATTGACCTGCTCAATCAATAACTCTTATTGATGCATTTGTCGTTTCTTTGGTCATTTCATCTATTTCTAGCCTACTACGAGGTTGATGATTTTTAGGAAAGTTGCATTTGTCGATACAAATATCTTATCTTCCTGAGGATCATAAAAGAAACCACCTTTTGTCTCTTTAGGGTAACCTACAAATAGGCATACCTTTTAACGGCGTTTCAATTTCTTAGGATTTTGCACCAACACATGTGTTGGGCATTCCCAGATCCTGAAGTGATGTAAACTACCTTTATATCTTCTCCATAGCTCGTAAGATGTTTTAAAAACACTTTTCGAGGGAACCATATTCAAAATATATATTGCAGTCTGAACTGCATAACCCCAAAAAGAACTTGGTAACTAAACATAACTCATCATAGAACGAACCATGTCTAACAAGTATCTATTTCTTCTTTCATCCACACCATTTTGTTGAGGTGTGCCAGGTGTTGGGAGTTGAGACTAAATTCTGTATTTTATCAAATAGTCTTAGAATTTTAAGTCCATATACTCACCCCCTCAATCTGATCGAAATTTTTAAGTCTTTTACCTAATTGGTTCTCAACCTCAGCCTTATATTCCTTAAACTTTTCAAGTATTTCGGACTTATGATGCATTAGATAAATATGGTAATACCTTGAATAATCATCAATGAAGTTGATGAAATATTCATACCCTCCTCTAGCTTTAACATTGAACGGACTGCAAAGATTTGAATGTACCAGTTCTAAGGGTTATTTGGCTCTAAGACCATTTCCAGAAAAAGATCTTTTAGTCATTTTATCTTTAAGACAAGATTCACATGGTGGTAATGAACTATCTTCTAACTGATGTAGATGACCATTCTTCACTAATCTCTTAATCCTATTGAGATTTATGTGACCAAGTCTCAAGTGCCAAAGATAGGTATTTGGAGAAACTTTCCTTTTATTTATTTATTTATTTATTTTGAGTTTCAGTTGTTTTAAACATTTCTATGTTCGAAACGAATTTTACGTCAGTTGGTTTAACATGTATAAGTTATTTTCTAATTTTGCGGAACAAATTTTGGTATCTTTTGAAGTAATGAACACTTCGTCATTTTCAAAATAAACTTTGTTATTTTATTCTAGTAAACATGAGACGAATATTAAATTCTTTTTCATAGAAGGAATGTAATAAAAGTTTTCAAGTGAAATATACCTATCTCCTATAAATAACTTCATATCTCCCACTGCTCTAGCTGAAAAAACCGCCTCAGTCCTTACTTTAAAGGTTGCTTCGCCTTTTATAAATTGTCTTCAGGAACTTGTTTCCTAAGAGAAAGTACAAATATGATTAGTGGCACCTGAATCTATTATCTAAGTATTTTTTTATCATTTTCTATTAAGCATGTTTCAATTACAAGTAAATCATATTTACTCTGTCATTTGATTTTCGCATTCTCATCTATATAGTTCAAAACTTTAGATGAGGAGATAGAGAACAATCCTCTGTTAAAACTTGTTTTGAATCATCTTTTGCTAGTAATTTGCATGTTGAATTGTTATTACTATTAATTAAAACGGAAGCGAGTATTTTAGAAGAATTCGACATGCTGACAATCCAAATCAAGTTTTAGCAAAAATTAATAATGTACTCATTATCATTATTTATTTGCAACGATACTATAGTAAGTCAGAATAAGTGCTACTGAGGGGCAGTCAAATACTTCTTCACTAAAGCAAGACATTCTTGACTAAATACTATCTCCAAAATAACTCTTATTCCTATAGTCATTTAGTTATCATTTTCGGTCAGAAATTACTAACACTTAGTAATTATGTGAGTATAACCCTCTAATTTCAGACTTTAGAGGTAGAACCTAACAATGCTATCGAATTGGAAAGTCAAGGTTGGGAATGGACCTAAGAAATCCTATCCATTTCTATGTTACAAACCTTCGAGGGGATAGTTGTTGTTAAACGACTAGCAAGGGCCGCCTAAAGCTAATCAGTAGGTACAACATACGAATCTCACACTCCAAACTAACGAAAGAGACCGCAGGACACTTTGACACATATTTTTCACCCACTTATTATGAACTACTTCCCCTATTCACCTTGATCTTGACTCATACAAACACTTTTTGAATGGAGCAATCGAGGTATAGTCGACACGAAACCTTGCATGGACCTCACGGTGTGAACTTTCTAGGGACGTGAGAGTTGAAATCAATATATCATATATTTGATTTTTGACCCATACAAACACTTTTCAAATGGAGCAATCGAGGTATAATCGACAAGAAGCGTTGTATGGACTTCATGGTGTGAACTTTTTAGGGATATGAGAATTAAAATCAAAACATCATGTATTTGATTTTACTATGAACAACTTCCTCTATTCACCTGGATCTTGATTCATGCAAACACTTTTCGAATGGAGCAGTTGAGGTATAATCGACTGAAGTGAAGCATGAATCTCGATGTGAACTCTTAGGAACACGAGAGCTAAAAACAACATATCATATATGTTATTAATCTCCTACTGAAGTGTTCTAAAAACATATCATATACGTTATTAAATTCCCACTGAAGTGTTTTAATAATATATCATATATGTTATTAAACTTCCATTGAAGTGTTCTACTTTTGGTTTAGGTATATTTATAGTCATGTTTATTTCAGCTAATTAAACAACCCTAAGTCTATGTGGTTTATCTAAGTGTAACGCTTATAAATGGATTTAACCTACGATGTCAAGGTGATAAATCGTTTTATTACCTCACACTGCTCACACACGCTTATAAAACTGGTTAAAAACGCTAAATTACTCGGTCATAATCCCCAAGTAAGAGGTGTTTCGTAAACCTACAGCCTTAGACAAGATTATATACCGTTTGAGTTTGTAACCGTGTTTTATAAGATAGCGACCTGTTTTAACTATTAAAATAAGTGTTTAACCTACGTGAGCATACAACTTATCTTTGTTATGAATTTTAATGTCTAATCCAATTTTATAAAAACTTAGAAAAAATAGTCATGCTTTGCATCCATAATATTCATCAAAGACATTCATATTAATATAATACTTATATTAAATATTAGAAATCCTAAACATGCATACTATATATTATAACTATTTATAACATGTACCCAATGCATGTAACATGCTTCCTATGGTGGGATTTTAAATCTACATGACATACAATATGTACATACATGTTTTAATTTAAATATAACATACATCACATACATAAATATTTAAATAACACTGATGTGGTTCAACTTTGGCATCCTAAGCAAGCAATAATAACTAAATTATTATAAAACAGGTCAAAAAAAAGTTTCGAAACTATTCTAGATCGTACGACCAGACCCGAACCGAAGGATGGCTGAACCAGACCAGAATGGTTGAAAATCGATGAAACTGGAGCTCTTGCGCGAAATGGCTCATGAACGCGCACATATCTGGGCTGGGATGAGCAGTGTTGCAACACTCATCACAACATTGCGATGACTCAGGCTACATATGAGCAGCGTTGCAATGCTCTAAGTGCAATGTTGCAACACTGTCTGGCAGAAGCATATTCTTCATAATTTTGCTGTTGTGCTTGCTTGCTTCAATCTTCAAATTATAACCTAATTTCGACTCTATTAACTCCAAATAAATTATAGACTCTAGAGCACCCCTATAAGCTCATCAATCAAGAGCCAGTTACAAATTTAACTTAGGAAAGAAAGAGAAATCTAAAGCCAAAATTGATTAAAGCACCATATCAGTCCCCAAACATGCAATCATAGAAATTCACCCACCAAACTCAAATTAACATTAATTGAATATTTAAATCACGCTTTGATA
Organism: Benincasa hispida; assembly: GCF_027475165.1. NCBI lineage: Eukaryota > Viridiplantae > Streptophyta > Magnoliopsida > Cucurbitales > Cucurbitaceae > Benincasa > Benincasa hispida. Next base: position 83,807,144 of record NC_143478.1, on the reverse strand, counting down.
TAAAATTGATAGGATGTAGAAGCATGCAAAGGAAGCAATCAGAATCAATAAGCACTCTAATTACATTTAATTTGAATTCTAAAAAGCATGTAAAACATATTTTTCACATACAAGGGTTTCAAGAAGACATACTTTTGAAGAATCCTCCAAATCTAAGCTGTTCTTCACGAAATCTAAGCTTCAAATCCTTAGTAAACCACCAAGAGATTTTCTTTACTATTCTCAGCCTTGAATTTGAGTGGTGAAACTCAAGATTGAAATGAAAGATAAAGAATAATGGAGGGTTTCAGCATAAACTTTCTTTCATGCTGAAGTTTTTTTTGAGAATTCATCTTCAATCAATCCTTTTCAGACCAAATTGAAGTAATTTTATATATCTCATACATGCAACCATTAAGATTGAAGTTGAATGCCACTTTAATTTTGACTTTCAAGTGGGCCAGGTGTAGGAAATGTGTAAAAACACATCAATTTCCAAAATGTTGGAAATTTCTACTATCTTATTAATTTTTTAATTTTTATTATTAATTTAATTAATTCAATTACGATTCCTAAAATTGAATAAAAATTGAAAATTAATTTGGTTTTAATTAATTAAATAAATTTAATATCAAATATTAAATTAATCAAACACCTAATTTTAAACATAAATCCTATTCATGTAATTAACATTTAAAACAATCTTTAAATATTATAAACTCTCCAATTTTTTTTAATTTCGATAATTAAACGTTTATTATATTGAATATAATTAAACGTCATTATGTCGTTTAATTTCGATAAATTTAACTTTACAAACTATGAGTTTTAGGACATATAACCCAATGGTAAAAGTCACCGTAGGGTGATTAGTTATCCCTTCACTGAATTGAGACAATCTTAACTAATAATTATACCAAAATAACTCTTATTCCTATAATTATCAGTCACTATTGTTTGGTCTAGAAATTATTAACTTAACATCTTCTTGTAAGTGTAACACTTCATGGTGACTAATAATTATATGAATGCTATTGAACTTCATTGTAGATATGAATGCTATTGAACTTCATTGTAGATTCCCAAGCTTCACGAACAATCCTCTTTAAGTTCCAACGAACGACTCCTCCAACAATCTTGATCACGAACGATTTCTTGAATAATCTCGACCACGACTACAAGAGTAACCTTGTTATTCTTTAGGATTCCAATAGAGGGATAGGTGGTATCAAACTATTGAGAGAGGGAGAGGAGAAAATGGGTTTGGAGAGTAGAAAGGATTCTCTTTGTAGCTTAGGAAAAAATTTGCATAATAACACTTGGTGTTGTGTATTGTCAGTGTTCGTGTCTCCCAAATGGGCCATGGGCAGGTCTTTATATAGAGAAAAGTTAAGCTCTTTTCCTAATCCTCTTTCTATTTCCCTTTTCCACAATTAATTAAATGACACTTATTTAATTTTAATTTGAAAATGAATTAAATAGCTATTTATACATTAGATTTAATTATATATATATATATATATTTAATTATCATATATATCATATGTATATGTGTAATACCTCTCTATTAATTAATTTTTAGTGAATCTAATTTACTTGAATTAATTGATTGAATCTTATTCAAATATTACTTTCCAATTTACTTTGAATTATAGATCATATCCATAAATCAATTATATATTAATCATATTAAAATATGGTTTCCTCAAATTAATTTGAACAATTCAAATCATCTCTCTTAAATATTCTCTAGTGAGCTAACAAGGGGACTTGGTGGACCTGTATATCAGAAGCTCTAACGATATGAGATTAATTGGCTAATCTCATTAACCAAGTTAATCAAAATTCGTTAACTGTGGGTACACTCCACTAAAGACCTGCAGCTACACTCTTCTCACAACATATATATTTCTGTATTCACGGATATAGACCAATAATAACAAGTGAGTCCTTCACGAGTGTTTGTAACTCTAACTGAGTCAAATTACCGTTTTACCCTTGGATTACCTCTAACTCCTTAAGTACTAGTGCTCCTTTAATGAACAACATGTTTATGGTCCAAGCAATAAACAGAAACCCCTCTTGGGCCAGTGAGAGAGAGTAGGGATCTTTGTTCAAGTCCCGAAGACACCACATAAGGGAACACTCATCTACTTACCCATAAGATGGGAATGAGTGAATTCCATCTTCTATTGTTATGTTTCCAGCTCTCTACTCGGTCTTATCCTCAAAATGGTAGACATATTGGGTTAGCGAACTGGCCACCCTCACTCATACAAATCAAAGGACAATCCCTCATGAACAGGAGTTCATAATATACTCAAGATTAAGAATAAGTTTCCAAGGTCATCCTATTGAAATAGGAATCTAACTAGTTAACGGTGTTACATCTAGTGGTTACTATTGTGTGTTATGCAAACTCATTGCATAGGATACCTCTACTTGCATCTCAACTACATGAATACGTTGGATGATTTCTTTTGTATTAAATACAAAATAGGTCGTATCCATAAAGTTACCAAGATAAGGTACCCAACCTTATCCCTATACTATAGACCCTTCAGCCTGTATCTTGAATATTAATCCCCGTATGTCTCAACATACAGTTCAAGATTTATAAGGCAACCTTGAATATCAGTTTACTGGATTTAGGGTTATTAAGTGAAAAATACACAAACAACACAGATAATAACAATTTATTGAATTAACATCTATAACTATTTATTGATGATAGTCAATTAATAACGTTTACTATCTACGAGTTTTATAGCATAAAACCCAACAAAAAATGCCACCTATAGGAGGACACAAGCAAAAGTGCCTCGGAGCCAAGCAAAGATCTCATGGTGTGAACTTTTAGGGAGAAACATGAAAGAAAAAATGAAGTATGATATACCCAATTTTCCTTCCACTGAGTGTTTTACCTAGGGTTGATTAACTTAGAAAATTCGGCTAATTAATTTTCCCAAGTGTTTGTGAACTTTTGCCAAAGTAACATTTGTGTTGGATAGTTTAACAATGCTGATTATTGTTCATTAAACACTTTCGCACGAGATTTCAAGAGAAATTTATTTCGTGGAACTTAAACTTTGTATTTGTATTAATTTTGTGAAAAGTGAGTACAATCTCTAATACATATTATTTTGATGCTTTCAAAATAAAACTATAGTCTTTAAGCTAGTTGATCTTCTTGAATGATCGGTCTTTGAGATTGTTGATCTTCTTAGATAATCGGCCTTTGGGCTTGTTGATTTTCTTGGATGATCGACCTTTGGGCTTGACGAGCTTCTTGGACGATCAACCTTAGGGCTTATTGATCTTCTTTGATGATTGACCTTTGGGCTATTTGATCTTCTTGGATGATCGGTCTTTGGGCTTGATGATCTACTTGGATGATTGGCCTTTGGGCTTGTTGAACTTATTAGATGATCAGCCTTTGGGCTTGATGATCTTCTTGAATGAATGGCTTTTGGGCTTGTTAATCTTCTTGGATGATCGTCCTTTGGGCTTGATGATCTTCTTGGATGATCGACCTTTGAGCTTGATGACCTTTTTGGACGATCGGTCTTCAGCTTATCGATCTTCTTGGATGATCGGTCTTTGGGCTTGTTGATCTTCTTGGATGATCGGCCTTTGGGCTTATTGTTCGACTTTGGGCTTGTTGATCTTCTTGGATGATCTGCCTTTAGGCTTGATGATCTTCTTAGATGATCGGCTTTTGGGCTTGATGATCTTCTTGGACAGTCGGCCTTTGGGCTTGTAAATTTTCCTGGATGATTAGTGCTCACACGAGGCATTGAAAGAACTTGTTTCGTGGAGTTGAACTTGAGTCGGTGTTGATATTGATATTGATGTTGATTTGATACGATGTGGTTCAATCTCTAGAACTTGATCCTCTGATTTGAGTGTAGAGAATTCCCTCTAAGCTCTCTAGAGTATATAATTATTGACCCTTTAAAATAAGAAGAACACCTCTATTTATAGGGCTCTCTAATGAGCTTCATGGGTTTGGGCTTAGTTGGTCCATGGGCCTGGCTTTAGGTCCAATTAACTGGATTTGAGTTTGATTTGATATTCGGGTCAAATTCAACCTATTTTGGGGCATGGTTGAATTTGAACCGAAATAATATCAAATTAGGCCAAATTAATCTTATCTGATTCAACCGTTACGACGTGGCGTCATTATACTTTGTCTTCAACTTCAATTCGAGACACATGTCTGCTCCTAATTGGTCCCAAATTTGATGATTTGAAATTTGGTTATTAATTTAGTAAGCAACGTACAATTTATGATTGGTCCAAAATTTCTCCTTCAACAAATGCTCTTTTCGAGATTTATGCACATATATGTGTGGATGAACCTCGAAAAATATAAAGTTAGAAACAAAATCCAAATATATTTGTTCTTGAATTTGACCTCAATTGGTGTATCAGTCAAACTATGAATTTAGTACATAAGTTTAACTCGAATTTGGGATAAATTTTGGAATATGGCCAAATTTTAATTTGAGATTTTACTCCAATTTAATTTAGATTTGAGATAAAATTTGGGATATCCCCAAATTTTAATAAAAGATCAATTGAGATTTCTTTATCTATCCACACTTTTTTTAGATTGAAGATAAAACTCAAGTTTGGTCAACTTGAATTTGGAATAGAATTTAGAATAAAATTTGGAATATAACTAAATTTTAATTCGGGATGAATTTTAGATCTTTCTCACAATTTGATTCGGAAATGGGGATAGGAACCTAAATTTGGATGAGTTTGATATAAAATTTGAAATATGCTCAAATTTGAATTTTACGTTAATTTGAGATTTTATCCTTAATTTAATTTGACATTTAGAGTTGGGATTAAAATTTGGAATGTCCAAATTTTAATTTGAGATTTTATGTATAGTTTAATCTCAAATTGAACGACTTGATTTTGAATAAAATTTGGAATATGACAAAATTTTAATTTAAGAAAAAATTTGAATTTTATCTCCAATTTAATTTGGTTAGGAGATAAAAACTTAGAAAATTGAATTTAGTATGAAATTTAGATTATGGTCAAATTTTTAATTTAAGAAAAAAAAATCAAATTTTATCCACAATTTAATTTGATTTTGAATAAAATTTGGAATATGTCCAAATCTTTTGAAGATAAATTAGGTGACAAAATATAATAAAATTAAATTAAATAGGAAATTTGTTTAATTTAATTTGAGATTAGGATGGAATAAAAATTAGGAAATCTAATAAAAATCTAATATTTTAAATCAAATCTTTATTTAATTTGGATTTCCTAATTTGTTATGGAATCTGGGAATTTCTATAAATAGGCCCTTAACCTCTTCATTCTTCTCATCCCCTCCTCTTCTTCTACAATTTCCTTTCTTTCATTTTCCACTTCTTCTTTCAACGTTCTCTTTCTTCTTCTTCTTTTTTTCTTTCTTGTTCTCTATCTTCTTCTTTTTTTTTCTCTCTCTTTTTTTCACCATTGTTTCTTCTTTTTTTTTTCTCTTTCAATTTTCCTTCCTTCTTCTTCTTCTTCTTTTTCTTTCATTCTTCTTTCTTTTCTTTCTTTTTTTTTTTTCTTTTTTCTTTTCTTTTTCTTCTTTCTTTTCATATTTTCTGTTTCATTTTTTTTTTTTTTTTTGCAGCAATACCCCTCTTCGTGACCGTCTCCTTGACAAACATAGGGATGACCTCCAAAAGGTCTACATATTATATTGCCGCTTGTGCTTTTGCTTCTTGATTCCCAAAAAGGCTTATAACTCCCCTATTCGATCAACCTAAGGATGACCCCAGAAAGGTCTACCTATTGTATCGTCGCTTGTGCTCGTGCTTCTTAATTGTCATGGGGAGGCCCTGGAAAGGCTTACAACTCCCCCATTCGGTCAACCTAGGGATGACCCTAGAAAGGTCTACCCTATTGTATCACTTCTTGATTCGATTTTGAAGATGAGGCAGATATACCATCAAACTTTGAAGATAGGGAGAATATGCCATCAAGCTTTTGAGTGGAGTCAGGTTGATCAGGGTCGATCTCGCATATGAGGTGGAGCTAGGCAGACTAAACTTGATATCGCATATGAGGTGGAACCACACTAACATTTTTGAGAGAAAATGAAGCTGCACCAACATTTTAGAGAGGGGGTGAAGTTGTAACAACCTTTTGGAGAAGGAGCAAAGCTACACCGACATGTGAAGATGAAGTGGAGCCACGCCAAAGTTGGGAGATGAAGCAAGTCACACCGAACTTGGGAGATTAAACGAGCCACGTCAACCTTGGGAGGCGAAGCGAGCCATGCATATCGACCTTGAAGTTGAAGATGGAGGTAGAGCCATGCACGTCGATCTTGAACTTGAAGATGGAGTGGGGCCATGCATGCCCATTTTGAACTTGAAGATGGAGTGGAGTCTTGAACACTGATCTCGAACTTGAAGATGGAAGCGGAGCTATGCACACCGATCTTGAACTTGAAGATGGAGTAGAGCCATGCACACTGATCTTGAACTTGAAGATGGAGTGGAACTATGCACACTGATCTTAAACTTGAAGATGGAGTGGAGCCATGCACATTGATCTTGAACTTGAATATGAAAGTGGGCCATGTATGCCCATCTTGATCTTGAAGATGGAGAAGTATCGATGGAGCCTCTGAACTTAAAGATGGAGAAGCATCGATGAGATCTTCGTGCTTGAGTTTGACAAAGCATCTGCAAATTCTCTGCATTTGAGTTTGATGAAAGATCGTTGAATGCTCCACATTTGAGTTTGATTGAAGATCGGTGAATGCTCCGCATTTGAGTTTAATGAAGCATAAATGAATCATCGACATCTGAGCTTGTAAAGCATTAGCCAATTTTCTACACTTGAACTTGAAGTATCGACGAATCCTTCGCATTCAAGTTTGAAATATTAGTGAATCATCCACATTTGAGCTTGACGAAGCATCGAAAAATCCTCTGCACTTGAAACTAAAGTATCAACGAATCCTTCACAATTAAGTTTGACAAAGCATCAACGAATGCTCCGCATTTGAGTTTGATGAACCACTAATGAATCTTTGGCAGTAGGCTTCACTTTGCGATTTGAGCATGAAGATGACATTGCAAAGCCTCCAAACTTGAGCATGAAGATAAAACATTGATGAAACCTCTGAACTTAAAGATGGAGAAGCATCGATGTAGCCTCTAGACTTGAAGATGAAGGAGCATCAACAAAGCTTCTAAACTTGAAGATGGAAGGGTATCGATGAAGCCTCTAAAATTGAAGATGGAGGAGTATCAATGAAGCCTCTAAGCTTTAAATTTGATGAAGCATTGATAAATCCCTCAATCATGAATTTTAATAATCATCGGCAAAGTCTCCGAACTTGAATTTAAAAAAGCATCAGCAAAACTTCTAAACTTGATCCTGAAGAGCATCTATTGTTGAAGATGAAGAGTCAAGCTATAGACAAGTGATGCTTCGAATTTGAAGTGAGCAACGCCCAACACTGCTTCTTTATTTAAGTGAATGAAAAGATAATTGAATTTTATAGCGATAATCTTATTGTAAACATCCAACTTGTGAAGCATCGTGCAAACGATATGCTTATTCAATTTGTTGCATTGCCCCTAATAGAGATGAACATCTTCAATTTGTTGTGCTGCCCCCAATAGAAATGAACATCTTTATTCTGTCGTGTAGTGCCACATGTAAGGTGATTATGGTACCTTTTTTTATGGACTGAACTTAAATTTCTTTAAGCTGACTACGTACCTTTAAAGAAAGGGATCAAGTCATGAAGTAGTTCAAAAGGGATAATTTTTTTTCTTTTTGTCTGTACTAAACCTAAAGTTTCCTTCAAGTTGCTTATGTACCCTTTACAATAGTTGGGATCAAGTTATAACATAGTTCATGAAAGAAATCAAACATAAGGATTTCCATGAGAAGCGGAAGGGATCGTTCCAAATTCCATTCGAATTGAACACAAATCAATTACAGTCTAAGCAGAAACTAAAAGGTCATGCAAAACCAAAATTACAGCATGCTATAAGATGATACAAGGGATAGAGGATGCATTCCTTTGAAGAATCATTCTCCACGAATCCCTCAATCAATCTACAAGCGTCTAAGAACAACACACTCGAACGCAATGACCAGTACAACCAACAAACATGAACACAACGAACGACCAACAACTTCTCAAACCTAATCAAGTCTAACTCGATCCACGAACTGAGTGAAGACACCACCACAATGGTTACCTTCGTATTCTCGGTGTGAGAATCCAGGAGTTGGAGGCTCTGTATAAGCTTGGCTTGAGGAAGAAATTGGAGGTCTATGATTGAGTAGACGATCGAGCAAGTGGGAGATAAGAAACTGTCTATCGTATAGACGATGTGCTCGATCGTTTAGTAAATGGAAGCTTATCGTATAGACTTAGCCACTCGATCGTATAGCAATGATAAGCTGAATGACTATCGTATAGTCAAAGGTAAGTGATCGCTTAGCTGATCGTGTAGTCTCTCAACGCTATCGCTTAGTGAAACTCTTTCACTTGATAGCTTATCCGTGAGTACTTTTCGAATGAGGTAACTCTTTTTTTTCTTTTTTTTTTTAAAAAAAAATTAGGAAAATAATTTTCCTTTTATCTCACGGTTATCATGAAACTACTAATAACCTCCCACTCAATTGGTTATTAGAGAAAATGAATTAATTATCACGTAATTAATTTATTATAAATAAATATGATAACCAAATTATCATATTATATTTATAACCTATAGTTTTAATATTTCATCTCTTGAAACATATAAACCATAGTTCTTTTTCTATTTTATGGCACTTGATATAAATCATATTTATATCAATTCCTCCATTTAATGTATCTCATACATTACACCAATTATATCGTATATAATTGAATTTCCTCTTGTTAACTTGAACACTTCAAACTAAACCCAAAATTTGATTCTCAACTTAAATCCATTGAGCTACCAAGGGGACCTTATGGACCTGTAGCTTGAAGTTCTAATGGTACGTGAATAACTGACTAATCTCTTTAGTCACGAGATCCACCATCTATTAACTGTCGGACACTTCACTAAAGACTGAAAACTGCACCCTTCTTACAACATATATATTTCTGTGTCCATATTAACCAATCAACAGTGCGATAATCCTTCACAGATCGTTCTTAAGTACAGTTGGGCCAATTTACCGTTTTTTCCCTGTAGTTACATCTTACTCCTTAAATACCACTGATTTCTCTAATGAATAATAAGTCATAGTCTTACTATGACTGAGTCTTCTAATCCAAAGAGAGGATGTGGCCACTATATTCAAGACTCAAAATCAACCCTTAAGGGAGCAATCTATCTACTTACCTCTGCTTCGGGGAAGGAGTGAATTCCGTCTTGTGTAATTGAGTTCCCAGCTCCCCAATCATATAGATCCCCAAAAAAGGTAAGCTTGTTGAGTCGGCAATCTGGCCACTCTCACCCATACTAATCAAAGGACTGCCCTCATAAGCAGAAGTTCTCAAAACACTCAAGACTAAGGTTATGTCACCTATGGTCGTTTTAGTGAGATGTAAGTCTCAATAATCAATAAAATTATATAAAGAGACAAATCATCTCGTGGTTCGATTTTATACAAACTCTTTGTTTATTGGATATGAGTAAACGCAAATAAAATAACTTTTATTTTATTAATAACAATGTGTACAATATTTACAAACTACGAGACTCCGGAAGAATTAGGACACCAATCCCAACAAACTCCCATTTGTCCTAATGCCTCGGGAGGCTAATGTACAATACATGAAAAATAAGTACAATATACAATAAACTAGGGCATACTCTATACCCTTCCCACTTGCCTTAGGCAAGATGTCGCATGTCCCCTAGATCCAAACTCTCCAGATGACCCTCGAACACTTTAGCCGTGAGGGCCTATGTAAACGGATTAACAACCTTGTGCTCCGACATGATCGTCGTGACTATCACATCACCGCAATGCACAATCTCCCTGATCAAATGATACTTTCGTTCAATATGCTTGCCTTTACGATGACTTCAAGGTTCCTTTGAATTTTCCACAACCCCGCTGTTATACAATAAAAAGTGATTGGAAAAGTAATATTTGGACTAACTTCCAAATTTGTAAGGAACTTCCTAAGCCAAACAGCCTCTTTAGCAGCTTCACAAGCGACTACGTATTCAACTTCCATAGTGGAGTCTGTGATGCATCCTTGTTTGATGCTTCGCAAAACTATAGCCCCTCTATTCAGAGTGAACAATGACCTTGATGTCGATTTTTTAGAATCTCTATCAATCTGAAAGTCAAAGTCTGTGTATCCAGTAAGGATTAAGTCTTTATCTCCATACACGGGCATGTAGTTCCTCGTTCTCCAAAGATACTTGAGAATTGTTTTGACCGTCGTCTAGTGATCTAATCCGGGATTGAACTGATAAAGACTGATACTCCCTACTATATAGCAAATGTCAGGTCTAATATATAACATTGCATACATTAAGATTCCAACAGCTGAAGCATAGAGAATCTGTCTCATCTCCTCAACCTCTTGAGGTGTCTTAGGACATTGATCCTTAGACAAAACAATTCCATGCCTGAAGGGTAATAAACCCCTCTTGGAATTTTGCATCATGTACCTGATCAATATTTGATCAAGTATGATTCCTGAGATAAGGCCAACCTCTTGTTCTTATGATCTTAAATGATCTGAATCCTTAGAACATACTACGTCTCTCCCAAATTTTTCATTTGGAATTGGGCGACTAGACATTTCTTTATGTCACTCAGAAAACCTACATCATTCTCAATGAGTAGGATATCATCCACATACAGTATTAAGAAAGCTACTGAGTTGTTGATGATCTTCTTGTAAACATAAGACTCATCAATATTTTGATCAAAGCCAAACGATTTGATCGCAGTTTCAAATCTAATGTTACACGATCTAGTCGTTTGTTTTAGCCCATAAATGGATCTAAAGCTTGCAAACTCTTTGCTCTTGATCTGGAACTATGAACCCCTCTGGTTGAGCCATGTAGATGGTCTTCTCAAGATTACCATTAAGAAAGGCAGTCTTGACGTCCGTTTTCCATATCTCATAATTATAAAATGTGGCTATGGACAGGAGTATCCCGATAGACTTCAACATGACAACAGGTGAAAACTTTCCTTAAAGTCCACTCCCTCGACTTGAGTATAACCCTTTTCCATGAGTCTAATCTAAAAGGTCTGCACCTTTCCATATACACCTCATTTTTGCTTGTAGATCTACTTACACCCTATAGGTTTTACCCCATCAGGCTGATCCACAAGTTTCCAGACATTATTAAAGTACATAGACTCCATTTCCTGGTTCATGGCTTTAATCCACTTATCGTTGTCAACATCCTTCATTGTTTGCTTATAAGACAATGGATCCTTAACCCCATCATCAGACATGATGTTTTGGTCTTTAGTTAAACCCATGTAGCGATCCGATGGGTTTGCAACCCTTCCAGTACGTCGAGTAGTCTCAACTCTTGAGATGGTTGACTAGATGAACCGACATCAACAACTCCTGTTGATCTATCAAATTGTTCAACAACTCTTGTTGAACCCTCCATAGTCTCACTAGAAATCTCATGTAAAACAAGTAATCCTTGATGTGGTCTTCTTCCAAGAAAATAACATTTATCGACACAAACACTTTGTTCTTACTCGGATCATAGAAGTATCCATCCCTCATTTCCTTTAGGTAGCCTACAAAGAGGAAAACTTTCGAACGGGTTCCAACTTCTTTGGGTTAGCCACAAGCACATGGGCCGGACATCCCCAAATTCTAAAGTGGCGTAAATTACCTTTACGGCCTCTCTATAGCTTAAAAGGTATTTCAGAAACACTTTTCAAGGGAAGTTGTTCAAAATGTAACATGCAATTTGCACTGCAAATCCCCAAAACGAGTCTGAAAGATGAACATTACTCATCATAGATCGTACCATGTCTAATCGGGTTTTGTTTCTCCTTTCTGATACACCATTCTGCTGAGGTGTATCTGAGGTTGAGAGTTAGGACGTGATTCTATGTTCTATCATATAGTTTTGGAATTCGAGGTCCATATACTCTTCACCTTGATCAGATCGTAGTATTTTTATCTTCTTATCTAACAAGTTTTCAACTCCAGCCTTATACTCCTTGAACTTATCAAGAGCTTTAGACTTATGTTGCATTAAGTATAGATACTCATACCTTGAATAATCATACCCACCTTGAGCTCTAACACTCATCAGACCACAAAGGTCTGAGTGTAAGCTCTGGTTTCCGTGGCTCTATAACCTTTTCCAGTAAAAGGTCATTTGGTCATCTTGCCTTCAAGGCATGATTCACACACTGGCAAGGAGTTTTCTTCTAAACTCTTTAAAAGTTCACATTTCACCAAGTTTTCAATCCTATTGAGGTTGATGTGACCTAACCTTAGATGCCAAAGATGGGCGTTTTCCTTAGGAGAAACCTTTGGTCTTTTTGCTGTTGTCGCTATATTGAACATTTCAGTATTAAGCAAGACTTTTATAACTAACGACCTTAGTACATATAAGTTATTTTCCATTGAACCAAAATCAATCTCCATTCCATTCTTGAAAATAAAAACTTTACTCTCAGAAAAGGAGACGGTATAACCTTGTTAAAAAAGACAAGAAATCGAGATTAATTTCCTCTTGATATGAGGAACTACAAAAACATTATACTACAAATAATGTTTCTTGTTCAAAAATAACTTCAGCTTGCCTACAGCAATAGCTGAAACAACCTCACCAGCACTGACTCGAAGAATTAACTCTCCCTTTGGCAATATTTGCTAGGAACTAAATCCTTGGTAGGAATAATTAACGTGATTAGTAGCACCTGAATCAAGTATCCAGGCAAAATCAACATTCTCTACCAAACACGTCTCCAAGAGAAATAAATTACGTTTACTGTCTTTATACTTCTTTCTCTTGTGGAGAGTAGTGGGATCAGTATCAGAACCTAAATAAACTCCAATTTCCATTTCAGAGACCAATTCTCGTTGATGAACTTCATCAGAGTCAGCAACACTTGCTTTCTCTTTTACTCCCTTGACATTCAAGAAAGGTTGTAGATTATTTTGGGAATTGACACTACTGGCTTCTTTGTCATCAATCCCTTTGTGCTCAAAAAGTGAGAACTGACGTTCAAATAATTCTTGCAACGAGTCCATGATCTTACGTGCAATGACTATGTTCTCAACCTTTTTGGCCAAAGCATCAAGTATGCTAGCCATAATGTGAAGTCAGGCCAACGAGTTAGCCTTCATCCACACCTCATATGCATTACGAACATTTCGCGGTGCATCAAGGGTTGGGACTTGAGAACACTCCTCAACCATGACAAACTCGAGGCCGTTTACCACGGAATATGTTTTAATGGACTCTTTTCAATGTATGTAATCGGTCAAATTAGAGGCAACTAATAGAAAATCATACATGTTGCTGAAAAAGAAACACATTAACCTACATTAGGTTTTAGCAAATACTTGTTCAAAAACAACATCCAATATGGTTTAACAAAACTGAAATGAACCCCTGTGACATCTAGTTTTGCAATGACGCTTCAAAGGTTTAGGACAAAGGCCACCGAAGGGTAGTCAATTTATCCCTCCTCTGAATTGAGACATTCTCAACCAGCCATTAATACCAGAACAACTCTTGCTCCTATAACGACTAGCCATCATTGATTTGGTCAAGAAATCATTAACTTGTTTAACAATTTTCGTAAAAGTGACCCATCATTTTAGGCCCTAGAGTTCTGCCCAAGTAGTCAATCCGAAGGAAAAAATCCGATTGGGGAAAAAACTAAAGTGATGCTATCCATTTATGGAGTTCACCTTGATATTAACCAACTACAAGACACCCATCCGAAGGGGAACGCTCCTAGGGCGCCACGAGGAAGTGTAAGAACATCTTACAGTGCGAACCAATGAAGAAGACCGCAGGGCGTGTTGACACACATTCTTCACCCACTTACTATAAACACTATCTCCGTCCACCTTGATATTGAATTATGAAAACACCATCCGAAGAACCTGCCTTAGACAAAAGGTCCCTTATAGATAGATTTAATACAAATTTAATCTTTTATACCAATCAATTTAATCATATTAAATCGATTTAAAAGATTAAACTTAGGTATCTAATCTCATTAGAACCTTGAACTTATGTCTATCTCAATCCAATTTTAAAACCCTTTTAAAACATGAGTACGCCTAAGTCCACATGCAACTCTTTCTTATTGATTTTAGTTCTAATTTCCATTATAACACTTATAACAAGAAACAACCAAAACCATCACAATGTGAAGCTACACATGCAAGGCATTCATAACTCTTATAAATAAGCCTAAATGTCATTCTCCATGCATTGTTCATTCATTGCTGCTTGTATATAATACTTATATAACAAAGCAATAAACCAAGCATACATGCTTTCATACACCTTTATACTATAACTCTTATAATATAAAGATGATGCATGAATATGCTTAATGCATGCATATATATAACTCTTATATTTCATGATGCATATGCATGCTCTCTTGAAATTTCATCATACCAATAACTATATTATAACATTTATAATATATGATGCAAGAATCAAATGCATAACTTAAGGTGGGTTTCAAATCTATATGTCATGCACTATGGCATATAAACCAACATATTATAACTATATATAACATTTATAATATCTCATGTACCTTAAATAAAAGTTGATGAACCGGGATAATTAGCCTCAAATCCTCAAAAAAAAAAAAAAAAAAAGCTAACTATTACAAAGTACAATGAGTCTCCGGTTCAAATAAACGAACCAGGTCTTGAACTATCCGAGTGAAAAAACGCGTCTCCTTGATCGTGTACCAAAGCCTTATGATCGCCTACACGAGAGAGTAAACTCTTTACTCAATCGTTTAGCAACACTTCCTAAGCTTAAACGATCATATACCTTTGACTATGTGATGAAGCATGAAGGAACGTGATTGTGCAGCGTGCATCATGCAACGGAAGCCTTAAATGATCATCTAAACGAAAATGATGGGGTGAAGCACAATCGTCTACAGATCATAGGCTTCAATGATTTGAGATTATGTGGCTAAACTCATTAGACCAGATTAATCCCCATTCGTTAACTAATGAGTCACTCCACTAAAGCCCATAGTTGCACTCCCCTCACTGTAGATATATTACGTCCACATGTTTTAACCATAATCAACAAGTCGACCCTCCACAGGTTGTTCGTAATAATGACTAGGTCGAATATCTATTTTATCCTCGAGATTACGTCTTATTCCTCAAGTTCCTACTGATCCTCTAATGAATAACTAGTTTGTGATCCAATCACTAAACTAAACTCTCTCAGCCTAGTGAAAGGATGGGGCCCCTTGTTCAATATCCGGATTCAATACTTGAAAAAAAAAAATTCTCCTATCCCTAAATCGGGTAGGCGTGAACTCCGTCTTGCTTCCTATGTCCCCAGCTATCTATTCGGTCTTACCCATGAAATGGGAGTCTTATTGAGCTGGTGCTATTGAGCCAACTCTCGCCTATGCAAATCTAAGGGTAATTGAGCCAACTTTCACCTATGCAAATCTAAGGGTAATCCCGAATAAATAGGAGTTCATATTAGCTCAGGATTAAGATCGAGTTACCTAGGTCATCTAGGTAAAATAGTCAGTCTTATACAGTAAACAGTATTATAAAGTAAGAGTGACTAATTTCTTGGTTCTGATCTTATGCAAACTCATTACATAGAACGCCACCACTCTTCATGTCATCAACAACTCTTGTTGACGGACCTGCTCTATCAACAACTCTTATTGATACATTTGTCATTTCTCTGTACATTTCTTCTATTACTAGCTTACTGAGGTTGATGATTCTTTATATAGTCTTCCTCCAGGAAGGTTGAATTTGTCGATACAAATACTTTATCTTCCCAAGGATCATAAAAAAGATCACCTTTAGTTTCTTTTGGGTAGCCTACAAATAAGACATAATTTTGAATGGTGTTCCAACTTTTTAGGATTTTGCACCAACACGTGTGCTGGACAACCCTAAATCCTGAAGTAATATAAATTTCCTTTACATCCTCTCCAGAGGTAGTAAGGTGTTTCAGAAACACTTTTCGAGGGAACCATGTTCAAAATATACACCGCAATCTCAACTGCGTGTCTCCAAAAAGAATTAGGTAATTGAGTGTTAACTTATCATGGAACGAACCATGTCCTAAGGTTATGTTTCTTCTTTCTTCCACACTGTTCTGCTGAGGTGTGCCAGGATTAGCACGGTTAATAATATCAGCCCAGGTATTAATTACACGACCTTGACTATCAACTACAAATTGGTTGAAATTGAAACCATTTAAGTTGAAAGCCATAGTGCTAATACCTAAAGCGGTGAACCAGATACCTACTACATGCCAAGCAGCTAGGAAGAAATGTAAAGAACGAGAATTGTTGAAACTAGCATATTGGAAGATCAATTGGCCAAAATAACCATGAGCAGCTACGATATTATAAGTTTCTTCCCCTTGACTGAATTTGTAACCTTCATTAGCAAATTCATTTTCTGTGGTTTCCCTAATCAAACTAGAAGTTATCAAGGAACCATGCATAGCACTGAATAGGGAGTCGCTGAATACACCAGCTACACCTAACATGTGGAATGGGTGCATAAGGATGTTGTGCTCAGCTTGGAATACAATCATGAAGTCTGGAATTCTATGTCCATATACTCACCACCTCGATCCGATCGAAGTATTTTAATCTTTTTACCTAATTGGTTTTCAACCTCAGCCTTATACTCTTTAAACTTTTCAAAAGTTTCAGACTTTTGGTGCATTAGGTAAACATGCCCATACCTGGAATCATCATCTATAAAACTGATGAAATATTCATTCCCTCTCCTCTCACTCTAACATTTAGAGGCCCACAAAGGTCTGAGTGAATTAGCTCTAGGGGTTCTTTGGCTCTAAAACCTTTTCCAGAAAAAGATCTTTTTGTCATTTTACCCTCAAGATAGGACTCACATGGTAGTAATGAACTGTATTCCAACTTATTTAGATGATCATTCTTAATCAATCTCTCAATCTTGTTGAGATTTATGTGACCCAGTCTCAAGTGCCAAAGATAGGCATTTGGAGAAATCTTTCTTTTCTTATGTGTCCCAACAGTTTTAAATATCTCTATGTTCAAAACAGCTTTGACCACAGTTGGTTTTAACATGTACAAGTTATTTTCTAATTTTGCAGAGCAAATCTGTTTATTTCCCATATTGATGAACACTTCATCATTTTCAAAATAAACTTTATGATTTTGTTCTAGCAAACAAGAGAAAAATATTAGATTCCTTTTCATAGAAGGAATATAATATACATTTTTCAAATAAATGTACTTATCTCCTATAAATAACTTCATATTTCCCACTGCTTTGGCTGAAACAATCTCCCCGGTCCCTACCTTAAAGATTATTTCACCTTTTGTCAATTGTCTCTAGGAACTTATTTCCTATGAGATAGTACAAATATAATTAGAAGTACCTAAATCAATTATCCAGATTTTATCATTTTCCACTAAACATGCTTTGATAACAAGTAAATCATATTTATCTTGTTGTTCGAATTTTGCACTCTCATCTACATAATTCATAATTTCAGATGAGTTGGGAGATACAATCCCCTGTTAAAACTCTTTTGGTGTAATCAACTGCTAGTAATTTGTTTGTTGATTTGATTTTACTGTTATTTACATTAGAAGTGAGTTTTCTAGAAGAATTTGACATGGTGATAAAATTGAAATAAATTCTAATTAGCAAATTGTAACTAAATCCAAAATCAAGTTTTAGCAAAAAGTAATAATTTTGACCAAACACTATCCATGGAATAACTCTTATTTCTATTGCCTCCAGAATAACTCTTATTCCTATAGTCGTTTAGTTATCGTTTTTTGTCAAGATCTTTACTAACAACTTAATAATTCTTGTAAGTGTGACCCGCCATTTTCAAATCTTATAAAACAGTATGAACTTGCCTCCAAAATAGAAGACAATATCCAAGATGGGACTATAAAACCCTATTCATTTTATTGAAGCCTTGGTTGTTCGAATCCTATGTTACAACCCTCCGAGGGGATAGCCGTCGCTAAACGACTAGCAAAGGGCCGCCTAAAGCAAACCAGCAGGTGCAACATAGGAATCTCACGGTTCAGACTAATGGAGGAGATCGTAGGATATATTAACACATATCCTTCACCCACTTACTATGAATTATTTCCTCTGTTTTCCTTGATATTGACTCATACAAAATACTTTCTGAATGGAGGTCACTCCCAAGGTGACACAAAGCATCATATGTATCTCACGGTGTAAACTATGTGAAGACGTGATAGTTGAAATCTATATATCATATAAATGACTTATGTTTGGACAACTTCTTTTTATTCACCGAAATCTAGATTTAAGCTAAAAATACTTTCCGAATAGAGGTCACTCCCAGAGTGACACGAAGTACCGCTTAAATCTGGATTGTGAACTCTTAGAGACGTGAGAGTTAAAAATAACGTATCGTATATGTTATTAATATCCCATTGAAGTTTTCTAATAACTCTATCATATAGAAGTTATTTAAACTGCCACTGAAGTGTTCTAATACTTAGGTTCTTTTCGACTAATAAAACAACCCTAAGTCTATATGGTTTATCTAAGTATAACTCTTATAATTGAATTTTAACCTACGATGTCTAGGTGATAAACAATTTTATTACCTCACATCACTCACAAATGCTCATAAAACCGGTTACCAACACTCAATAATCGGCCATAATCCCTAGGTAGGAGGTGTTCCGTAAACTGTCAACTTAAGTACCTCCATCCTTAGACAAGATTATATACTGGTTGAGTTTGTAACCTCGATTTTATAAGTTTTAACAATTAAGATAAGTGGTCAATCTACGTGAGCATGCAACTGTTGTTTATGGATTTTAAATGTCTAACCCAATTTTATAACAACTTATAAAACTTTAGACATGCTAAACATTCATAACATATATAAAGGCATTCAATATTTAATATAACACCTATATTAAATACAAGAAATCCTAACATGCATACTATATATTATAACAGATTATAACATACTTTCAATGCATGTAACATGCTTCCTATGGTGGGATTTTATATATAAATGACATATTATATGCACATCCAAAATTTATTTAATTATAACATACATCAAATGCATAAATAATTAAGCACAGACTAATATGATTTTAGTTTTGGCATAAACAGGCAAACAAAAGCCTAACTCTTACAATCAACTTCAAAACTGTCTTTGAATTGGTCGAACCGCTCTAAATCGAACCCAAGCATCTTGAACCAGACTGGATGAGTCTGAACCGGACCAACAAAGTCTGAACCGAACCATCTAAAAACACTTTGAGGCTGAACTAGATTGGACCTTGAGAAAACTGGTCGAACTAGCTTCTCTCGGACCAACCTCAAAGTCTTGCTAAGGTCGATCGTGTAGTGTTGAAGGCAATCGTCTGGCTCTATCGCCTTGTGTTGTGAAGTAGTACATGATCGCTTAGTGTTTACCGCAACTAAATGATCGCTTAGCTTTATCGCATAGAACTACACGATCACTTAGTGTCTGCCAAAGCTAAACAATTGTTTAGCCCTATCGTATAGAATAACACGATTGCTTAACTCCATCACTTAGCTATCGCTTAGCTCTATCATATAAAACTGCAGGATCGCTTAACAGCATCGCCTAGCGCTACATGTCATTTTTTAATGTCCGCCGTGGCTAATCGATTGCTTAGTTCTATTGTATAGAACATCATCGTGTCGCTTAGCTCATCGTCTACACGATCGCTTGGCTCCACATCTAAATGATCGTTCAGCGTTATCGCGTAGCACTTCATCGCATCGCTTAGCGAGCGTAGCAGCTACACGATCATGTAGTGCCATCTTATAGCAAATTCAACGTATCGTTTAGTTCCCACGCCAAAGCTAAATGATCGCTTAGTACTATCGAATAGCAAATTTAACGTATCGTTTAGCTCCCGCAAGTACACGATCGTCCAGCGTTCAACATCACAATGACCAGCGGCCATTGCTATATAATCATCTAGCTTTTCTTCACATTGTTTAGTGCCTGGAGCTAGACGATCATTTAGCAACTGAACCTCAACAATGATTTTGAGTAGAAGCTAAAAAACTAGAACAACAGTTTGGCATCCTTCACTTGTTTCTTCAATTACATCTTAGTTTCAACTCTAATGACTCCAAATAAATTATAGACTCTTGCTAACACATAAAAACTCATCAAATAAGAGCCAATTACAAATTTTAAAGAGAAATTAAAGAGAATTAAAATGCCAAAACTTAAAAAATATATCAGTGCATCAATTTCATATTTCTCATATAAAACACCCACCAAATTAAAATTAAACCGAATTGAATGCTTATATGATGCTCTGATACCAATTGTAGGATTGTATCAGCAATAGCAGAAGCACAAGGATCATCTAAGCACTCTAATTCACTAATTTTGACAAAATATAAAGCATGCAGTTGCAGAAAACAAATGAGTTTCACGACATACCTCTTGTAGAACTTCTTCAAAGCTCCTTCAACTACTATCTTCTCCAAATCTGGATGCAGGCCACCTCAAGATCTTCCTCACTATTCTTTTGGTGCTCTAGATTGAGTTGTGGGACTCAAACCAAGCTTGAATCAAGGGATGAAGGAGAAAAGCTCACAACAGCAATCTTAGTGAAGTACCCTTTCTTCAACCCGAATGTTCTCTAAAAATCTCTATAGATTGCATGCCCAAATTTTACTCCAAACTCTTCATTATATTGCAGATCAACATGCAAGGAAGAGAGTTGCATGAGTTGCAGCTCATGCTTGGAGTAAGACAAGGCAAAGATTGATACTTTTGTGTGAGCAACTAGAAAGATGGATAATGGAAAACCGATTTTTTCCATTTTGTGTATTACTTTTCTAATTTTCCAATTTTATCATAAAATCAAAAATGATATTTCCAAAATCCTTTTTGATTTTAAAAATTGAAAAATGAAATTTATTTCATAAATTAATTTTTAAATAAAACTAATTAATTTAGTATCAAATATTAAATTATTTTTTACACATATCCATCTTTATATATTTAAATCATATTTAAATATATAAATTCTCCTATTCCATTTAATTCTCAAATTAAACACGTAATTATATCTCATATAATTACTAATTTTCTTAATTCTAATTTGAACGATTCAAATTAACTTATCAGCTATTCTAGAGCTAGTCCGTTACGAGCTAGTAAGGGTATCTTGCGAACCTACAAATCAAGGGTTCCAATGATTCAAGAGTAATTGGCTAAAATCATTAGACCAGATTAATCTCCATTCTTTAACTAATGAGTCACTCCACTAAAACCTATAGTTGCACTCTCCTCACTATAGATATATTATGTCCACATGTTTTAACCATAATCAACAACTTGACTCTTCACAGGTCGTTCGTAATAACGGTTGGGACAAATATCTATTTTACCCTCGAGATTAAGTCTTTTTTCTTAAGTTCCTACTGATCCTCTAATGAACAACTGGTTTGTGATCCAATAACGCAAACTCTCTTAGCCCAGTGAAAGAGTGGGGTCCCTTGTTCAATATCTGGATTCAGTACTTGAGAAAGCAATATTTCTCCTATCCTTAAATCGAGTAGGTGTGAACTCCATCTTGCACCCTATGTCCCCAGCTATCTATTCGGTCTTACCCTTGAAATGGTAGTCTTATTGAGCTTGTATCGTTGAGCCAACCCTCACCTATGCAAATCTCAGGGCAATCTCGAATAAATAAAAGTTCATAGTTAGCTCAGGATTAAGATCGTGTCACCTAGGTCATCTAGGTGAAATAGTCAGTCTTATACAGTAAACAATGTTATAAATTAAGAGTGACTAATTTCTTGGTCCTGATCTTATGCAAACTCATTGCATAGAACGCCCCTACTTCTCATGTCATAACATGTACGAATTAGGATCACATCGTATGTAGTACATTACAACTTTTTGTAACAACTACAGAGTAGGTCGCATCCAATGGTGTTACCTGAATAAGGTACTCAACCTTATTCATGTACCATAGATCATTTTGACTATTTACTCGAACCTGATCCACTCTTATGTCTCTACATAAAGTTCAAGTACTCATACAATAGTCATGAGTCTTATTTTTTTGGATTTAGACTTTCATACAATTTATGAAATCAATAATAAGTTTATTGATTATAGAAAATGTTTATCATTTTATAAACTACGAGTTTTAGGACATAAAACCCAACACAATGATACGACCGTTTATCATTTTATCAACACAATGATACGAGTTTTAGGACATAAAACCCAACCCAACCCAACACAATCGATTTAAACCCAACACAATGTTTATCATTTTATAAACTACATGATTGTTTAGCCAAATATCAACGATCGTTTACCTTGGGCTACATGATACGACCAACCTTTGGCCTTCTTCCGCGATGAGAATGCATCTCCATGCTTCGAAACTTCATCACGAATGACTCAACAACTTGAAACACTTTGAATTACACACCCGATTTCTTGTTAATTATACCCAAAAACGCAGGGGCCCTTACAAATTAATACTATGTAATCGTAAAGAAAGCTTTAAACAGAGGCAACTATCCTGTAAACATTCATCAATCCATCCACAAATGCAATTAACTCTTAAATGCAATCCAGAAAACTTAAAACCCACCACGACTGTAAAACAAGTTCAAAACAAAAATGGTAATTTGGAATATCAGAACAACCTAGCTCTAATACCAATTAAAGGAAATCCAAACATGAGGATTTCCATGAGCAGCAAAAAGGATCGTTCCAAATTCCATTCGAATTGAACACAAATCAATTACAGTCTAAGCGGAAACTAAAAAGTCATGCAAAAACCGAAATTACAGCATGCTATAAGATAATACAAGAGATAGAGGATGCATACCTTTGAAGAACCATTCTTCATGAATCCCTCGATCAATCTACAAGCGTCTAAGAATAGCACACTCGAACGTAACGACCGGTACAACCAACAAACACGAACACAACGAACTGCGAACAGCTCCTCGAACCTAATCGAGTCTAACTCGATCCACGAACTGAGTGAGGACACCACCATAATGGTTATCTTTGTATTCTCGGTGTGAGAATCTAGAAGTTGTAGGCTTTGTATGATCTTGGCTTGAGGAAGAAACTGAAGGTCTACGATCAAGTAGAAGATCGGGTAAGTGGGAGATAAGAAGTTGTCTATCGTATAGACGATGTGCTCCATCGTTTAGTAAATGGAAGCTTATTGTATAGACTTAGCCACTCGATCTGTAGCAACGATCAGCTGAATGACTATCGTATAGTCAAAGGTAAGTGATCGCTTAGCTGATTGTGTAGTCTCTCAATGTTATTGCTTAATGAAACTCTTTCACTTGATAGCTTATCCGTGAGTACTTTTCAAATGAGGTAACTCTTTTCTTTTTTTTTTTTAATTTTAGGAAAACAATTTTTCTTTTATCTCATGGTTACCATAAAACTACTAATAACCTCCCACACAATTGGTTATTAGAGAAAAAGAATTAATTATCACATAATTAATTTATTGTAAATAAATATGATAACCAACTTATCATATTATATTTATAATCTATAGTTTTAATATTTAATCTCATGAAACATATAAATCATAGTTCTTTTTCTATTTGATGGTACTTGATATAAATCATATTTATATCAATTCCTCCCTTTAATATATCTCATACATTACACCAATTATATCATATATAATTGAATTTCCTCTTGTTATTTGAACACTTCAAACTAACCTCAAAATCTGCTTCTCAACTGGAATCCATTGAGCTACTAAGGGGACTTTATGAACCTGTAGCTTGAAGCTTCAACGGTACGTGAATAACTGACTAAACTCTTTAGTCACGAGATCCACCATCTGTTAACTGCCGGGCACTCCACTAAAGAATGACAGCTGCACTTTTCGCACTACAGATTTATTTATGTGTCTATATTAACCAATTAATAGTGTGATAACCCTTCACAGACCGCTCGTAAGTACAGTTGGGCCAATTTATCATTTTGCCCCTGTAGTTACATCTAACTCCTTAAGTACCACTGATTCCTTTAATAAACAATAAGTCATAGTCTTACTATGACTAGGTCCTCTCTTCCAAAGAGAGGATGTGGCCACTATATTCAAGACCCGGAATTAGCCCTTAAGGGAGCAATCTATCTTACTTCAGCTTTAGGGAAGGAGTGAATTTCGTCTTGTGTAATTGAGGTCCCAGCTCCTCAATCAGACAAATCCCCAAAAAAGTAGGCTTTTTTCCACTTTCACCCATACTAATCAAAGGACTAACCTCATAAGCAGAAGTTCCCAAAATACTCAACATTAAGGTCATGTCACCTATGGTCGTTTTAGTGAGATGTAAGTCTCAATAATCAACGGCGTTATATAAAGAGATGAATAATCTCGTAGTCCAGTCTTATACAAACTCTTTGTATAGGACACCCCTACTCACATGTCTCTACATGAATGGTCAGGATCAGACTATCTGTAGTAGTTCACAACATTTGTAAACCTTTACAAAGCGGGTTGTATCCATAGTGTCACCAGGATAAGGCATTCGTCCTTTATCCTTATACTATAGATCTTTTAGGTTATTACTTAAGGCATGATCTACTTATATATTTCATATACATACTTAAGTTTACATACAATAACCAAGGATCTTTATTTATTAGATATGAGAAAATGCTGCAAATAAAATAACTCTTATTTTATTAATAACAACGTATACAATGTTTATAAACTACAAGACTTTAGGAGAATTAGGAAACCATTCCCAACAGTTCAATTGTTGTTTTTTTTTTACTGGACTGAACTTGAAGTTTCCTTCAAACTGCCTACGTACTCTTCACAATGACAAGGATCAAGTCATGACGTAATTCAACTTTTTTTTTTTTTTTTTTTTTTTTGCTGTTCACCTTTTAAGCTCATGCAGGCTAGGAGTACCATGCAGTTTAGGCTCTTGCGATAAGGAGTTTTTTCACTTAAACTTCAGAAGCTCTTATTTCATCATGACTTTGATCATCCTCTTCCTTGCAGTATTCACCAATATGATGAGTTTTGACTTCACTCAAGGAACCTTCTGTATTTATATCAACAGACAATTTCCTCTTCATTCGTGAAAGGACACGACTGTGAATCCTCTCATCGTTGTTTTCTTCACGAAATGGTTTTTCCTTCAAGGTTTTCATCTTTCTTTTATGTTGATCGCTTGTCATCTTGAGACGATCAAAAGTAGATGTTGAAGGCCGATCTTTCTTTGATGTGAAGATACTTAACCTCTTAAAAGCTGAAGTTCGAGTTGCAGTAGACGTTGGACATTGGTTTTCTTCTGGTTATACTCAATCTTTGGAAGATTGAAGATCAAGTAGTTGAAGGCTTGATATGATTGAAGACAGAAACTCTTTGCTTCATTTCTTTTGAGTTGTCGACCTTTTTAGTAGTTATATGATTGTTGTCGGCTTCTACTATGCTGACAGCATGACATGCAATAACTTCTGATACTTCCTTTTGATGATTATCAATGAAGCTTCTTGGGAGAAATTCTGCCAAAATTACCGGCTGTCGAAGGTGAGGGAAGTCCTTGTTTTCTTCTTTAGCAGGCTTAGGCTTCCATGCCATCTGTTTGCCTTTCTTTTATTTTAGTCTTATTCCTTCTTCTATAGCTTTGATAGGAGTGCGACTCTTTTTGTGTGGAATTTGGCTGTCTTCTCTTTCGACAAGTCACAAGGATCCACCCTTTGTCGTTATCTTCAACAAGCTCATCTTTCTTCTGGGAGTTTGTCGTTTGAATCTCTTGTTAGAACCAAATAACTATAGGCTCGAAGGTTCCAAACTGAATCATGCTTTCTCTTTGATCCTAAGACGCAGACGGTGTTGGAACACTGGAAGCTACTGCTACTATAGTCAACGTTGGAACACTGGAAGCCACCGCTACTGTAGCGTGATTTGTCTGAGCTACTTAATCCAAATATAGCTCAATCTTCTTTTCATGAGCCAACTTTAGAATTCGCTCCTTCAGCATGAAACACTTTTCCATTGGGTGGCTAACGACTTGGTGATACTTACAGTAGTTAGGATCATCTACTTTTCCTGCTTGTTCTGGTTGCTTACACTCCGACAGTTGAATAAGTTGCTTCTCTAGCAGTTGCTCTAGCATGTCTGCCACATCAGAGTCAGGGAATGGATAAACCTTCTCTTGTCTTTCTCTAAGAGTTGAGTGATGCTTCTGGTTGTCATCATGCCTTCTTTCAAACTTTGTTCCTTTTCCTTTGGAGGAAAATTTTAGCAGGGTCATCTGAATGACCATAGATTCTCTTGTGGCACTATCCACGATCTTTTCAGTGTCCTTGGTTTCATTCTTGTATTTTCTCCCTTTAGGGACTAGGAAATCTTTAGTTCCCCTATTGGAAATGCTCAAATCCATATCATGAGCGTGTGTTGCCAACTCCTCAAATGTACGAGGCTTTATCCCTTGCAGAATGTAGAGAGGTTCCGTGTGCATGCCTTGGGTGCACATCTCCACTGCGGATAATTTAGTGAGTCTATTTTTGCAACCCAAACTTAGAGCTCTCTATCGATTGATGTAGTTGATGACTGACTCTCCCTTCTATTGTTTGGTGTTCGTCAGCTCCATCATGTTAATGGTGTGCCTTGTACTGTAGAAGCGGTTGAGAAACTCTCTTTCAAATTGTTCCCAGCTATCAGTCGCTTCCAACTTTAGATCAGTATACCAATCGAAAGCATTTCCTTTCAAGGTACGGACAAACTACTTTACTAGCTGGTTTCCTTTGGTTTTGGAACTTTGAAGGTTGATGCCCAACTGGCATTCTAAGATTGTCGATTCTTTTGGTGTACGACTTGTAGTACAAAAAATAAGTTTGTGACGGTCCTTCATACTGAGCTCTTATAGAGTTTGTAATCATATTCTGCAGTTGTTGAAATGATAAGGCGGCTATAGAGGTAGATTGTTGCAGCTGGTCTTCTTGCAAGTCATTCTTTCCTTTGTCATTGACTTTTGTAGCTGGAGATTAATTCAACTCAACAATATTTCGAGCCTGTATCTAATCTCTTAAAGCAGCGATTTCATGATCTTGCTCCTTTACAGCGTCCAGTAGGAGATTTATCTTCCTTTCCATCTCTGCCATGGTTGTCTCAGTCGTTACATCAGCCATCATGACAGACACTATGTCAAGGTATGATTCTTCCATTGATTGGTCAGAAGCAGAGTTAGAGTTGTCAAACAAGGGATTTTCTCTTATGATGATCTCGCCTTTAGAAGATTTCACCATCTGCTCCCAGATTTTCTCCGTGAAGACAAAACCTCGTTCTTGCTTCTGCATGCTCTCCTTTGAATTGTTGCAGGTGACAAGTCCTGTGTAGGTGTTACTTGCAGCAGTTGCTTTAGATGTAGCTTTCTTTGGTGTCATTAGTTTACTTGAATGTTGAGAGAGAGATGAGAGGTAGAGAGGTCCCATCAGGCATGCCAATTTGTTCACACGAGATTTCAAGAGAAATTTATTTCGTGGAACTTGAACTTTGCATTTATATTTAATTTTGTGGAAAGTGAGTACAATCTCTAATATATAATATTTTGATGCTTTCAAAATAAACTAGTCTTTAAGCTAGTTGATTTTCTTGAATGATCGGCCTTTGGGCTTGATGATCTTCTTGGACGATCGGCCTTTGGGCTTGATGATCTTCTTCGAGGATTGACCTTTGGGCTTGTTGATCTTCTTGGACGATCGGCCTTTGGGCTTGTTGATCTTTTTGGACAATCGGCCTTTAGGCTTGATGATCTTCTTCAAGGATCAACCTTTGGGCTTATTGATCTTCTTGGATGATCGGCCTTTGGGCTTGTTGAACTTCTTGGATGATCGGTCTTTGGGCTTGTTGATCTTTTTAGATGATCGGTCTTTGGGCTTGATGATATTCTAGGATGATCGACCTTTAGCGTTATTGTTCTTCTTGGACGATCGGTCTTCGATTTGTTGATCTTCTTCGACGATTGGTCGTTGGACTTGTTTATGTTCTTAGATGATCGGCTTTTGGGCTTGTTGATCTTCTTGGATGATCGGCCTTTGGGCTTATTGATCTTCTTTGATGATCAACCTTTGGGCTTGTTGATCCTCTTGAATGATCGGCCTTTGGGCTTGATGATCTTCTTGAATGATCAACTTTTGGGCTTGATGATCTTCTTGGACGATCGACCTTTGGGCTTGTTAATCTTCTTAGATGATTAGTGCTCGCACGAGGCTTCCGGAGAAGCTTGTTTCGTGGAGTTGAACATGAGTTGGTGTTAATATTGATATTGATGTTGATTTAATAAGATGTGGTTCGATCTTTAATACTTCATCCTCTGATTCTTTCTCGGTTGAATATGTATGCTTGATTAATAGAAGAGGGGCATGTGGATGTTCTTAAGCTTTGAGTCTCGGAAGAATGCTTGTATCTTCAAAGGACTTCAGACTTCAATCGTGGTTAAAATGCTTGTATTTTCAAAGAACTTCCGTCTTCAGAATGCTTGTATCTTCATAGTCTTCAGAATGCTTGTATCTTCACAGGACTTCAATCTTCAAGCATGATCAGATTCAAGCTATGAAACACAAATACTTCATGTGAGGCAAAGAATCAGTATCAGACACGTATCGGATACCGATACTTCTAGATACTTTCCAGATACATATCTGACACGCAATTTGACGTATTTATTTCTACACGTATTTTTTTTTAAAGAAAAAATACAAACAACTCATCTAATCTTTCCCAATCTAAAACTAGGCAACCTATATAAAAAACTCACTAGAGACCAAAACTAAAAGGAAAAAATAAATAAATAATGAATCAAACTCTAGACTAGAATCATAAAATCTCCATCTTCATATTTGAGTCTCCACAAAGTCCACCAAAATATAAACCATTTGGATATCTTTAACAATTCAATGAAGAAGTTCTTCGTTTATCTTCATATTTGTCCCTCTAATCTTCTTCTTCTTCTTCTTCTTTACAATATGAGTCACTTTTCTATTGCATTTTATTAATTATTGTAATTCAACATCTTAGATGTTGCTTTTCTTTTATTGTATTTCAATGTTTGTATTCTATTTTGTGCTATTGTTATTAACTTGTATGCTAAATTTATCTATATCTTAGATTTTTTTTAAAGAAAAAAAAATGTATCTGCAACGTATCAGTATCCTCGTTTTTTAGAAATATATATTAAAAATATATATAAGAAAATGACGCATCCTTAGACGTATCCGCATCTTAGTTTTTTAGAAATTGTCGAATCACCATATCCGATCCTATCCATATCGTGTAGCCGTATCTGTGTCTATGCTTCATTGGATTCAGGAGTCAAAGAGTTTTCTGATATAGAGAATTCCCTCTAAGCTCTCTAGAGTGTAGAATTGCTGACTCTTTTAAATGAGAAGATTACCTCTATTTATAAGGCTCTTTGATGGGCTTCATGGGCTTGGGCCTGGTTAGCCCATGGATTTGGGCTTGTTTGATCCATGGGTCGGGCCTTTAGGCCCAATTAATTGGATTTGGGTCTAATTTGACATTCAGGTCAAATTCAACCTATTTTTGGGCATAGTTGAATTTTAACCCAAATAATAATATCAAATTGGGCCAAATTAATCGTCATTGAACTTTGTTTTCAACTTCAATTCGAGACACATATCACTCTTAATTGGTCCGAAATTTGATGATTTGAAATTTGGTCATTAATTTAGTAAATGACGTAGCAATTTGTGATTGGTAAAAAAATTTCTCCTTCAACAAACACTTTAACAAACTTTAATCATTCATTGCATGCTTATAACAAATCTATCTAATTCACTCTCCAGGTCAGTTCCCAGGTAGGGATGTTTTGTTTCTATCCACTTAAATACCCTAACCTAGATAGAGTTGTCTTTAAACAAAAGTCCCTTATAGATACATTTGTTACAAATTTAATCTTTTATTTGAAATCAATTTAATTCTATCAAACTGAATCAAAAGATTAAATCTATTTCTAATCGTATTAAAAATTTGTTAAACATAGGTCTAATGTTAAATCAATTTTAAACTATTTTAAAAAATAACCTTTATTATAGATTTTAATTTTAGTTTCATTCAACTTATAATTATTATAAAGATTAAATGAAACAATTAAAACCTATACATGAATCTATTGACATACTTTAAAAGATTATGACAATTATAATTCATTAAAGTGGTGTCATACATCATGCAGTTCCTTTTTCGTTACATTACATATATAACAATTACATACTAAGGTAATGGAAAAAAAAAAACAAAAAAACAATATCCATCCATACATCTAAAATATATTATAACATTTATAATATTAATGATGCATGAAAATATTATTTATGCATGCGTTCATACTTAATAATATTTATTCAATATGATGCATATGCATGTTTAATAAATCTTGCAGTCTTATAATATATTTCTATTAAAAAATGATGCATGAACAAATGTATATCCTGTGGTAAGATTTTCCTACATGACATACATTATATCATATATAGTTAAAAAAAAATTAACCATACATCACATGCATAATCAAAAGCAACAATTTGGATTGGGATTGGCTTTTTAAAATTTTAATTAAATTAATATATCATTTTATATTAATTCAATTAATGAAAAAACAACAAAATACTTAATTATTACAAATAATAATTAAAAAATTGAAGAAAGCTGCTGTTGAACCACTTGGAAGCCCTGGACAGACCATTTGCTCGCATGCCTCTTGTTTAGAGCATAACGACGCTCAACAGCAACGTCATTACGCTCACTTTTAGAACCATATTCAAACATTCATTTTCTCTCAAATAAAACTTTATATTATTATATCTCATATAAATAATTTTATATTAATTATATTTTATAAGAGAACAATTTCTCTACTTATCCTAATAGTAGGAAATGAGTGAATTTCTTCTTATGTAGCTATGTTCCTAGCTCCCCAATCAGATGAATTCCCAAAATGGTAGGCATATTGAGTTGGCGAAACGGGTCACTCTTACTCATACAAATCAAAGGACCGCTTTCATAGTCAAGAGTTCACAACTCACTTAAGATTCAAGTCAAGTCACCTATGGTCATCCTGATGAAATGTAAGTCTCTTCTAGCAATGGTGTTATACAGAAAAACTATTCATTTCATGGTATGGTCTTATACAAACTCTTTGTATAGAATCTCCTTACATGTCTTAACATGAATGATTAAGATCAGATCATTTATAGCACTTTACAACAATTGTAACAACTATAAAGTAGGCTGTATTCGTAGTGTGACCAAGATAAGGTACCCAACCTTATCCATATACTACAAACTGTTTAAGTTACTACTTAAATGTGATCTACCTGTATGTCTCCACATATATGTTTAGTTATAGAAGATAACCGTAGATCTTGGTTGATTGGTTTTTTGTGAGTTAATACAACTAAATACCAAATAAAGATCCTCATATTTTATTATATAAATAAAATATTTGTAATACAATTAGAAATTACAAGACCATGATAGATCATTAACCCAAACACGATCAGTCTTTGACAATAGTCCTATCTCTTGTCCTAATTCAATGTCTCTATTGAAATTGGATGCTTTTTCATGTAGATAACCCCTCGATTTGAAAAGGAATTTGGGCCAGTGTTGCGACGATGTTTAATAGCATTGCATTGCTAGATAGCGTTGGCCTCAATGCCCCTCATCACTGAACAACATGCACTGGTCGACCTCCAAGTTCCCAATATCTTGACACTGTCCTGTTTTGAGCTCTCGAGTTTGCAGTGCCGTGTAGCGCCATGGTGGTTTTTACATCATTTTTTGCCTCGACTCTTCATAACTTGTTTCAGTAGCTCAGTTCTTGAAATTTACTTAATATAACACGTTAAACCACACAATTGCATAGTACATCGATAAAAAATGAAACTATTCAAAGTCTAGGGACATAATTTAAACCTACTCAAAATTTATATGTATTTTGTATAATTTAACTGATGATAAAATATAACAACTTTCATTTGTCAAAGTGGCAAAATAATTATACCTTAAGAGGGGATTGTAGATATTGTTTCATAGATATAGATATTATATATCTAAAATTTGAATGTCTAAATTTTAAATGTTTGGGATAATTAAATATTTATGTTCTATTCAATAATTTGTATATAGAAATTAAAAGTAAATAACTACTTAATTAAATTTAGGAAATCAACTAAATTTAAAATTAATTAACTATTGTTATGTTAATTAATTATTTAATTAATAAAATAAAAGTAAATAAATATATTTTAATTAAACCTAATCAGATTAATACTAAATGAATAAATAAATTAATTAGAATATTGATAATTAATCATGATAATTTATATTAAATAGTTAAGATAACATAAAATATTAATGATAAATATATTAGTTGAAGTTTATCAAGTCTAAATAATATCTAAGCTATATTTTTACTGCTAATCTCCCAAACATAAAAATTCCACACTTTTGTAAGGTATTAAAAAATCCATGTCAGATTTTAAAATTTTCTGTATAATAATTTTTTAAGTTTTAAAAAATAAAATTCTGTGAAAAAAAAAATAAAGATATTAAATATCTATCTAAAATCCCATGAAAAAATCGGTGAAATAAACAGGGTCTAAAAGAAATTGTGCCAATTCTAAGAAAAAAAAGGTGTAATTGTGCCACACAAATGTCTGATCTTTCTCAAATTTTGTTACTTTTTTTATTAATATTAGAAATACCATTTATGATTTCGAATAACAATGAATCAAGTTAAATGAATTGGTATCGAATAACAATGAATCAAGTTAAATGAATGGTTTTTAAAAAATCTTCATTGAATTTTAAAAAGGGGAAAAAAAGTTAAACCTGTGTATTTGTTTTCCCAGTTTTTTCTAAAATTTAAAAAGTTGATTTTTTTTGGGACAAATATCAATTTGTACTCCTAAACTTTGGAAATTATATCTATTTAAACCTTAAACTAACAATTGTATCAATTTAAACCTCAAACTAATATTTGTATCAATTTAAACCCTAAACATTAATATTTGTATCAATTTAAACCCTGAATTTTCATAATTGTATCCATTTAAATCCAAGATATATTTATGAAAATTCAGGATTTAAATTGATATACATATAAAAGTTCAAGATTTAAATTGATACAATTATTATTTTGAGGTTTAAATTAATACAACTCCTAAAGTTCATATTTAATCGATACCATTTCTAAAGTTTAGAGTTTAAATTCATATAATTATTAGTTTAAAGTTATTGATATAATTCCTAAAGCTCAAAGGTATAAATCAATATTTGTCACTTTTTTACAATAATTTAGGGTGAAAACTCAAATCTCGTCAAGAGTGTATGTGTTGGACTTGCTTATATTGGATTAAAAATAAACTAAAATCTTGATGGGTAACCATTTGAATTTTAGCTTATTGATTTTGAAATTAGGCTCTAAGTACTCATTTCAATACTAACTTTCATACTTTCTTATCTACTTTTAACCAATGTATTAAAAACTCAAGTCAAAATTTGAAAATTAAAAAGAGTAGCTTTTAAAAATTGGTTTTTTTATTTTAGAAGTTGGCTAAGACTATAGTCCTTGAAACTAAAAGAAATGCAAATTATGGTAAAAAATTAGGATGAATTAGATTTAATTTTTAAAAATTTAAAAAAAAAACAGAATGGTTAACAAATAAGATATTTATTTTTAGAATTGATATCCAATGAAGTGATATTTAGATCAACTTTGATCATGTTAAGATCGAGATTACGGCGTGTAAAACTTTTCTAATAATAAATAAGTGGTATGAAAAATTGAAGAGTAATTATTTAAAATGACATAAAACAAATGAAAATATTTTTAAATATAGCAAAATTTCACTATTTATCAATGATAAATATTGATAGGCATCAATTTATTAATATCTATCACTGATAAAATAGTAATATTTTACTATATTTGTAAATAAGTTGGTTCATTTTTTTTATATTTAAAAAAATCAAAAATTAAAATAGGAGGATTAGTTAAAAATTAATGATTAAATTTTTTTCCGTAATTTTTTACTTTATTAAAGAGGGAAAAAAAAAGAAAAAAAAAACTCTCCCACCTCTTTTTACCTCAACAAGTGAGCTAATTACAATAAAAAGGAAGAAAATTACTTGAGTGAGACGTTTGATTTAGTAATTATTTAGTGTCAAAATGAGTTTAATTTAATGGTAATTAATATGAGACTCTTTGTTTTAGGGTCAGATTGTCAATCCATCGTCTCTACAATTGTCGTACTAAAAAAAAGTTAAAGATTTAGTTTCTGAACTTTTGTGATTTGTATCTCTACTTGGTCTATAAACTTTTAAAAAATGTTGGATAAGTTCATGAACTTTAGATATTGTATCTAATAATAGATTAGTGAAATATAAAAGATACTAAATAAGTCAATAGCCTATAAGATGCATAAATGAAAATTTAAGACCTAGTTGTTAGACATATTTGTAAGTTCATGAACCTATTTGACACAAACATAGAAACTTGAGAGACATAGTAGACACAAATATCAAAATTAAGATACTAAATGAAAATGTAAAATTAAATTGTCAAAATGGGATAACAAAATATTTTATTTCATAGAACTCAAATAATATATCAATATCCCACTAGGATCACCTCTAACACAATCAACCAAATGATAGTACTTCAATACACCACAAATTAATCACCAAATTATCACCAAGCAATCAACCAATAATGATCAACAATAAACTATAAATTTTTTGGAAGACTAAAAATAAATAACCCATGAATTGTACGTGGAAAACCTCTTCGATGAGAAGAGTAAAAACTACAAGACTTTTGAGGAGTCCACACTTGTCAACTTCTCTTATTATGATAAAATTGAAAAAAAAAGAATCCAAATCAGTCATATAAAGATTCATTACCTATTGATACTTTCATACATAAGAGATCAATACTTGAGAGATAAAAGGAATGAAAAACACCCAGTTTTATAGATATTGTTCAACAATGCTTATGGACAAATTAAAACAGATCTCCAAATGACAATCCAATCGTTCAAAACGAGACCCCCTAACCAAAATTCAGCATGATCCAGCGGTTAGAACTTCGACAATCAACAATTTTGTGGAAGTTGTCCTTGAAAAATCGAATTGCCTCTGTTCTCCCTATGTTTCTCTCCGTTTTATGTTTTTTTTCTCTCTTCATCCTTAGATCATACCTATATCACATAAAAGAAAACCTAGGGCTTTCAAGATGGGCTAACAAAAAATTAGGCTCAATTAGGCTAAACAAATACTTAACATTTTGGGCTCATATAATACAAGTTTAAAAGAAGAGAAATTGAAGTAAATGGCTAAAATGTGTGTGATTGTGAGAGATGTCGATATTTTGAATATGCTGAAATATGGCCACTAGTATTTGAGGAGGGATCCACTCATTAGATTATTCCATATTTATCCCTACAAATTCCTACAAAGGATGTGATTAGGCGCTTCTTTTAAGTAGTTTTGAAAAGATATTTACAAATAATATTGGTTGTAGATTTGATTTAGGTTTGAAACTTAAAATTATATATTTTTAATTAATTAAAGATTTTTTTTTTTTTATATTTCCAATAAAAATATTATATATATCTTTATCTCTAGATTTTTTTAACCAGATCTCTATCTTTAGATTATGTTTATCTTTTATGTTCCCATCTCTAATAAGAGCAAATTTTTCATTCTCTTTGGCATTGTTTGACTTCATCTTCCTTAATGATGGTCGGTTAACAAAAAAATTCACACCTTGTGTCCAAAACCATGGCAACGTTTCTTGGACACAAATTTTTTTACCCCATTACCGAAAGCCTTGGTTGCCTTGGAGAAGGATGCGACAACCGAAATCCATGTCCTATAACTTGTAGGTATGTAATGTGTTTTTTAATTAACGTTAGTTTTTGTATATTAATTTGTGAGATTTTCAAATGATGGTGATTAGAATGAATGATGAATTGGACATTTGAAGAATTTGTTGTTGGAAATGACCTTTGGGCTTAGGGTCATAGAAAAAGTGAATGAGAGTGGGAAGTTTTAACTTTTGCCCACATGAATAGTTTTAGAGTTGCCTAGAGAGTATAAATACCAAGGCATTCTAGATGAGAATCCAAAGTGAGTTGATGGTGGAAGTATAACACTTTAACCACACGTGCGCGTTGCCATCACCATCTATCCAGTCGGAAAGGTTTGGGTTTGGGTAACCGTGCTTGCACGAAAAAGAATTAATTTTTTTATTACTTATCCTTTTATTTTTTTTTTAATATTGTTAACTTTTGATCGTTGGAGTTTTTATCCATTATTGGTCCGTTGGAATCCTGACCGTTGATTTATGTCCGTTAACTGGCCATTGAGGATTTTGTCCGTTATTAGACCTTTGAGGTTCTGATCGTTGGTTTTCGTCCGTTAATGGACCTTTCCGTTCCATACATTGGTGTCCTCCTCTCCTCCTCTATATAATTCTATCAGATTTATGAAGTGGATACACAACAAATTTATTCTTCCTTCTCCATTTTCTTTCTATTATTCTGAGCAACCTTCTTTTCAATTCTAGTTATTTTTTTGGCGAGTGCACGCATGAATTTGGAGGCTACATTAACCTTGGGGAACAACCAGCTTAAGCGATTAGCACCAAGGTCGCACCGTATTTGCTTCCAGGGCAGTGGTTCTTTCACTACGCAACAACATTCATGACATTTGATTTAACAATCTGAAATCAAATATCACAGATGTCGATCAAGAATGGTAAGGTTCTCCTTGATATGTCCAAGCTCGAATCACTGACAGAGCAAATTATCGTCGCTGGTCTAAAAAATTATTGATCTTCTTCGAGCAGTTGGAGATTGATTATATCATCACCAAAGAAGTGCCTACCAAAAAGTTGAGCACTGTCCCTAATCCAGAATCCTCCTTTCAACCCATTGATGTTTCTAATCAATCAAAGCAGTCTGCAAATGATCCTAATAAGTATTAAAAAGACAACAAAACGGTTCGCAGCCATCTGCTGAATCATATACGAATTCAATGTTCGATTTATTCGTGGTCAAAAAATCAGCAAAGGTAATTTGGAGTACATTAGAGTCCCTGGGGAGATGATGCTAGTCACAAGAATGTACATTGTTGGTAAATGGCTTCAATTCCAAATGACAGACGAGAAACCAGTAGTGGAGTAGATACATGAGTATGAAAATTTAATGGCAAACAATCTGGCCGAGAGGATGAAAATGTGTGAGATTCTATAAACTAATGTGCTGCTTGACAAATTTCCCCAATCCTGGAGTGACTATAGAAATCATCTAAAACACAAAAAGAAGGATCTGACACTCCAGGAGCTGATTGGTCACATGCACATGGAAGAAGCCAACTGCTAAATGATAAGCTAATTTCTGGTAATCTAAATTCAGTTAATACTAATTTGGTTGAATATTCTAGTGTTAACAAAGACAGATCCAAAAATCATAATAAGCAATCTAGAAAGATTAATTCTTTCCAGAAGAATGGACATAAAAAAACTGCTGGTGGGAAGATTGAAAAGAAAAAACTGATCTGCTATGTCTACTGGAAAATTGGGCACAAATCCTACCAATGCAGTCATAGGAAAGGAAGACCAAATCAGCAACCCACACCACAAGTTAATCTTGCTGAACAAGGTGACATAATTGCTACTGTTGTGGAAGCAAACCCTGTGGAAAATAAAATTGATTGGATACTTGACACAGGAGGTTTAAGACATTTATGTTTAAATCGAGAGCTCTTCCATGACTACGAGGACACTACTGACGGAAAATGTATGTTCATGGGTAACTCGGGCACAACAGGAGTGTTTAGGAAAGGAAAACTTCTTTTAAAATTAACCTCTGGAAAAACTTTATCCTTAAGTAATGTATTGTATGTACCTTATGTAGGAACTTGGTATCTGGGGGTCTGTTGAATCGGGCTGGGTTTAAGATTGTCCTAGAAGCTGACAAGGTTGTCCTCACAAAAAATGGAGACTTTGTTGGTAAGAGATATCTTGTTGATGGTCTTTTTGTACTCAATACTATCTCTATTTCAAATATGATGAATGCAAGTACTTCTAATTCTGTTTACATAATTGAGTCTATTTATATGTGGCATGGTAGAATAGGTCATATGAATATTGCATCAGTTAAGAAACTTGAGGATTTGAAATTGATTATTGCATCTGAAACACATGAAACTAGTAAATGTCCTATTTGTGTAGAATCAAAGTTTATCAAGAAACCTTTTAAACCTATCACATCTAAAAGTACATAATTACTAGAATTGATTCACTTTGATTTAGTTGATTTCAAAAACACCACAAGTAGAGGTGGAAAAAATTAATACATTTCTTTTGTTGATGTTTTTTCTAGATGTACTAGAATTTACCTAAGATGAAGTTGGTAGTATGTTTCTGAAATATAAAGCAGAAGTAGAAAATTAATTAAATAAAAAGGATTAAGAGGTTAAGATCAGATAAAGGTGGTGAATATAGTGATAATATACTGAAAGAATTTTGTGAATTAAATGGTATTATTCATGAATTTACTGCTCCTTTTTCACACAACAAAATGCTATAGCATAACATAAAAACAGAACTCTTAAGGAAATGATGAATGCTATGTTGTTAAGTTCTGGATTGTCTAATAACATGTGGGGGGAAGCTATGCTTTCTACCTTTTTTATTCTTAATAGAGTACCTCACAAAAAACTGGATAAGACGTACTAAGAACTTTAGAAGGGATATGCACATAATCTCTCTTATCTGAGGGTATGAGGATGTCTGGCTAAGATTCCATATCCTCTATTCAAGATACATATAGTAAGATCTAAAACGTTTGATTGCATGTTTATTGGTTATGCACAAAATAACGATGCATACAGATTTATGTGCTTGAATGATAGATCTGTATGTGAATATATGGATGCAAAATTTTTTGATCATGTTTGTCCTTTGAAAAAGGGAAATGTTGAATCTGTTAGAACAATTAATTATGAGAATGATTCTATTTCCATGCCTTCTTTGTCTAATAGTATGCATGATATAGGTTCTAGTAATATGTCTGACATTGTAGATGTTAGCAACACGGATAGAATGCCTGTTATAGAACCAAGAAGAAGTAAGAGACATAGAACTGAGAAATTTTTTTGTCCTGATTTTTTAACTACTTTTTTAGATGAGAGGCCAAATGATATTGACTATCAGTTTGCATGTATGTACCTTATAGATGAGGTTCCTAAATCTTACCAAGAAGCCTTAAATTCTGTAGACTCTAGCTTATGGAAGGAAGCTATTAAAAGTGAATTGGATTCTCTAATCATGAACCAAACTTGGAACTTAGTAGATCTTCCGAAAGAAAGTAAACCTATTAAGCGCAAGTGGATTTTCAAAAGGAAGATAAGGCCAGATGATTCAATTAAAGATACAAGGCTAGATTGGTAGTAGTAGGGTATACACAAAAACAAGGTGTTGATTACTTTGACACGTATTCTCCTATAACAAAAATAGCTACTATTAGGGCCTTGATTGCGTTGGCTGCTATCCATGGACTTTTAATTCACCAAATGGATGTAAAAACTGCATTCCTCAATGGTGATCTAGAAGAAGAAATCTATATGGTACAGCCTGAAGGCTTTACAGTTGTCGGTCAGGAAAACAAAGTATGTAAACTAAACAAATCTCTTTATGGTCTTAAACAAGCTCCCAAAATAATGATATGGAAAATTCAATGATACTTTGATAAACAATGGGTTTAAGGTAAACTCTTTAGACACGTGTGTTTATTCAAAATTGTTTGGAGCAGAGTGTGTGATTATTTGTTTGTATGTTGATGATATGCTCATTTTTGGAACAAACATAGAGGTGATATGTAATACCAAATTGTTATTATCTTCCCATTTCGAAATGAAAGATTTAGGGAAAGTTGAAGTAATGCTTGGTGTTAAGACAAAGAAAACTGCAAATGGTTTTTCTTTATGCCAATCACACTACATTGAAAAATTACTAAAGAAGTTTGATTGTTTCGATGATCCTCATTATAGGTAGCATTATGTTTTTAATGAATTATACTAGACTTGATATTGCATAGCTAGATCGAAGTTGGATGACTTAGAAGCCACCACTATTTATTACTTATCTTTTTATTTTTTTTAATATCGTTGACTTTTGATCGATGGGGTTTTTATCCGTTATTGCCCCTTGGGGCCCAAACCCAAAAGGTTGGAGTACAAAAGGAGACTTTCAAATCAAAATTTTCCAATGTGAGATTCTCCAACCAAAAGTTGGTTCCCTCTCATTTTTTAAAATTAATTTTTCACACAACAGAATTTCTCATTATTAGAATAATGCAAAGCCTAGTAAAAGATTAAAGGGATGAGAGAAACTCTAAATTAAGAGTTGGGTTTTGTGTGAAATTTGTAAGTTAAGAAAATTTATATAAGGGTTTATTTCGCACACTAATGAACAAGAGAAAATAGTAGTGAGTTTTGAAAGATCTACTACATTTTTTTTTTTAATTTGTGCTAAAATTAGTGGGTGAATGTACCCAAAATTGAATAGATGATAAAAATAGTAGCACTCGTCTAAATCTAGACTTCAATTTTAGGATAAAAATTGATTAACATTAATAAATTTACAGTAAATTTGGGTTTTTTTTTCCTTGACAAGTATAAGAAATGTAACTAATAGTAACATTGTTTTCTACAATTTTATTCATTGGATATCAATAAAATTATTTTGTTATCCCACACACAATATTTTCTTGAAAGAGAAAGAAAGAAAAATCTCAACGGTATAATTTACCCATCAACTTTACTTTTATACCAAAATCTTATCCAATGTTGTTTTCTTTTGGTTAAATAATATGCTATTAGGGATTCAAATCTATGACTTTTTAATTATATTATCAATCTACTACCGTCCAAACGGAAGCAGCCGTAAGTCCGGCTTTTGATTCATCGTTGCCAGTAACTTGTTACATGCAAAACCATGAGATTAATGATATCAAAATACGAGATGCTCAGGTTTTACTAAAAAAAAAAGCATGCTTCAGAATAAGAAATGAAACTGCTAATAATTTCAAAGGAGTGACCATGGACCGACGACAACCACCTGATTCGCTCGACCAAGCTTGGATGACGGTAAGAAAGAGCCTTTCGGACGGAGGGTTTTGCACGAACTTGGACGAGAGTTTGGGAATGGAGGGTTTTGCACGAGCTTTGGGGGGAGTCTGGGAATGAAAGGAAAAAGAAAGTGGGGGTGGGGAGAATGAAGCGGGAAATGAAAAAAATCAGGGGGGAGGGGGGATGAAAGTTTTTTTTTTTTTTTTTAAAAGCGGATCTTTAATGTTGGTTTTAAACCGACATTAAAGGTATACCTACAATGTCGGTTTAAAACCGACGTTAAAGATCCGCTTTTTTAAAAAAAACAAAACCGACATTATACATCCGATTTCAATTTTTCCAACCAACATTAAAATTTAAAATTCTTGTAGTGTATAATCACAGTGCATGCTCTATTGGCACCTCATCCAAATGATTTAAAACTAGAGTTACATATGGTTTCTTATAAAAGAAATACTAAGTTATATATATGTTAAAATGATTATAGAAAAGAAAAATATTAAATTACAAGTTTGGTCTCTAAACTTACATAATTGTACTTATTTGGTCCATAAACTTTAAAAATATCAAATAGATCTTTAAGCTTTCAATTTTGTGTCCAATAAATTCTTGAAATTTCGATTTTATATGTAATATAATAAATCTTTGGTCCATTATATATATATAATTCACAGATTTACTAGACACTGAATTGAAAGTTTAAAACTTATGAGACATAAAATTCAATTTTGCTTAAATAATAAATTTATGATAAATTTAGTCCTTGAATTTCAAGTTTATATTTTTAGTCCCTAAACCTTTAATAAGTATCTAATAGTTAGTCCCTTAACTTAAAAAAAAAAAAAAAAAATTAGTAGAGCCTTTCGACTCTCAATTTTGTGCTCAATATGTCATTTACATATATTAAAAATAAATAAATGAACTAATCATTCAATTTTATGTGCCTAATGCATCCAAGAATTTTTAAAAATGTTAAAAGAGGGTGAAAACCCTGGTTAGAAAAAAAATTGAATGCTTAAAGGCCTTTTACACATTTTAAAGTTCATAAGGACTTATATTGAACATGAAATAGAAAATTCAAAGACTTATTTTTATTAATATTTTAAAATTTAGAGATCAAATAGATAAAATTAAAAGTTTATGAACTAAATTTGTAATTTAACCTTCATATTTATCTAATATATCAAATAAATTTTTAAAAATATGAATATGTTAACTTAAAGATCTATTAGATACAAAATTGAAAATTCAATTAAGGACTTATTGGACATGCCATTACAAGAAAAGTGGACTATAACAATAATTTATCTCGTTTATAGTAATGATTTTTTAGAATTTAAAAATCCTATTTAAACATAAACTTGAGTGAAGGTCTAAATTTGTAATTTAACTAATAGAAAAAGAGAACTATATATCAACTATACCAAAAAATGTTATTCACTCAAGTGAATCAAACCATCAATAAAATATCAATGTGGAGAATATGATCTAAAAAAAATCTGAAAAATATAAAAGCTCATAAATTTTTTTATGAAGTAATAATTAAAAAAAAAACCATGCTTCTTGGGCAAGTTAAAACTTATACTAGCTATGTTCTTATCATCGAGATAATGAGAGTACACATATATCAATATCAAACTTTTAACCTTTGAAAAGATGAGGGCCAACATGGATATAATTTAAAATGAAAATTTTAGTCTATGGTTACATTAGTCAAAAGTGGAAAAAATGTCATCTCAACTTAGAGGGAATTGATCCTCTCTCATCACTTAAAATAGAGCTTATCTAACTTTAAGCTCATTATAGCCAATTGAATTTTTTTTTATTGGTGCTAAACCAACGACATCTCAATCTTCCCACCAAAGTAGTAATTTTGGCAATGTTACTTAGAGGCTAGAAATTTGGATTGAGTATTATATTCAATGGTACTCATTGGTTATATAATCTATGAATTATAATAATTTGTGTGTGGAATATAGATTGTTTTGATCTAGATTATAATAATCTTTGTTTGAACAATAAATTTTATAACAAAGAGAAAAAGATATATAATGAGTAGTAAATAATAAACATTATAGTAAATAATAAATATTATAATAAAAAGAGATTTAAATCAGTAATATTGTAGTTAATTATACGTTATAATAATTAAAAATATTAATTAAAGATATTCAGTCATAGCACTAGTTACACTTTCATTTGAAAAAATAGCAAAAACATAGAAATTTTTAGAAATATAGCAAACTAGCCATTTTCCACATTATTAGACTTTTTCGAAATAGCAAACTGACCCTTTTCCACGTGATCAGACTTTTTCAAAATTCCAAAATGCCTTCTATAATACGTAAATTCAGTGTAATTGAATCTGATTGGTTATAGATTTAATAATAAACAGAATCTGACTTTACTAAAAAAAATTGAAAATCTGTTGGTTTGGATCTTGGATTTTAATCAAATCTTTATTTTCAAATATGAAATCATCTAATTATTTTGTTTTATCTACATATTTTTATATATTTTAGATTTTATTTTCAAATATCAAATAATCTCAATTTATCTAATTATTTTTTGTTTTTCCCTTCTTTTAACCTATTTTTGTTGTTTCTAATTTTAATATTTTATATCACTTTGTCTTATTTCTTTTGCTTATTTATATTACTATACTTTGAATTCATTAAACGCTTATTTTAATAAAAATTTTGATTTTTTTCAAATTGATTATCATTCTTTTGTTATTTTTTTTTTCAATAAATTTCAAATAAGCATCCATAACCTTTTTGTTTTTGGTTTGTTGTTTTTCCAAATAAGCATCTATAACCTTTTATTGTTGTTTTGTTTGAACTTTTTTCATCTTGCTATGGTTTTTCAACCACCAAGGTTTTTTTTTTTTTTTTTTTTTTTTTTTTTTCAAAATGATAAAAGTGGGATGATACCTGTAGGGAGCACCATCGGTTTTCTCTTTAACAACTTCTTGAAGAACACTTGAGAATTTATTTGAGAATGGAGGTTTAGGTGCTATTCGAGGATCTCCTAACTCCAGGTTCAATTTTCTTCTTCTCAACTTTATAAATGTCGTCATCAGTGCTAATACTACCATGGACCGCCCCCATGCTCAAAATTTCGTTTAAAATACCTGTAACCCATAATTTTGTTTAAATTTTGGAATGTACGACTCCATAAGTTTATTTCTGATCTTAATGCTTTAGGTTTCTAATTTTTTTTTTAAAAAAAAACTTATGGAGAAGAATTACATTGTAATTATTTTTTTGCCAATGAATCCGACTTTGTAGTTGAGTGTTTCTTCGAATGAGCTTTCTGTGTTTAAATCAGAATTACATGGTAATTCATTCTTTTGTGATCTTGATTGTCACATATTTTTGTTGTTAGGTAGTCCTTTAATTTGAAATGTATAGATCACATTTTAATTTATTAGGAGGTTGGATCATATCTTACTTTCTCCAAATAAAATCTATTTTAAATACTAAGAAAATCTAGGTTGTTATGATTTTTAAAAATATCTATTTTTGGAATAAATTAATTATAGATACTATTTGGAATATTTTTTAAATCTAATA
Source organism: Benincasa hispida (assembly GCF_027475165.1). Taxonomy (NCBI): domain Eukaryota; kingdom Viridiplantae; phylum Streptophyta; class Magnoliopsida; order Cucurbitales; family Cucurbitaceae; genus Benincasa; species Benincasa hispida. Next base: position 83,762,178 of record NC_143478.1, on the reverse strand, counting down.
TTTAGTAATTAATCAAATCCATTTTTTTTTTTTGGCTATTATTCATAAGGTAAAAACATATTGCTACTTTTCAAAATTAATTAAATGTTATTTCTCTCGTTAGCTTTACTAATGATTATATTGGAGTCCCATATAGAGTGACTATTGTAACCTCACTCTATCCACTTGAAGTTGTGGGCCCAAACATCCCTAAGTTATTATACTTAAAACACTATTATAAAAGTATAATGTTATGTTATTGCTAACTAATTTTGACATTTCTATATATTTATAGATTTGAATACCGATAGAAGAATGAATTGACATTTTTATCGTATGGTACAAAATTGGTGCAATGTAAAATATCATGAATAATTTATCGCTTGTATCAAAATAATATTAATGATAAAGAAACAAAAAGGAAATTGTTAGAAATAGCATATTTAAGTTTTCACCTACAGAACTAGTATGCTTTTTGAAGAATAGTTTTCTTGGTCTATCTCGAATGAGATCAACCACATTAGTAAAAAACAAATTTTTTTTCTAACTGAGATTTGCTAAATTTTTATGTACTCTTCCAAATTTTATGTCAAATCTTATATCTTTTCAAATTTTTTCCAAATTTGGTTAAATTTGGGGTTAGATCAAACTTTGCAAAAATTGGATAAGATTTGGGATATCTATAGAAACTCGATGTTAATTTTGTCCGAGATTCTACCGAAAAATTATCTAAATAAGTTACCAATTATCTTTTCAAAATTCTCCAAAATATTTTTCCAAATTGTGTAATATTTGGTAACATAATTTTTAAATATTGGAATGATTTGAGAAGATTACATAATATTTTGATTTTTTACTCAAATATGGGTATGTAATCTGACAAGGAAGACCAAAACAATAAAATTTTTAACTTAATCTCAGTGTCGATTTAAAAAAAATGTTGTTGTGAGAGGACATATTTAAAAAAACTGTGGAAATGCTTATTTGTATGTTGTTGTGAGAGGAGATATTTATTCCTTTGTTAAGCATAAATTTGTAATGTCAATTATTTTAGTTCAATTGTGTGGCTAAGGTATAAATTCTGAATTGAAATGAAAGAGAGGTAACGTTTTTATTAAAGGAAAAAAGAAAAAGAAAAAAAAAATGCACTTTTTGCTGAGCAATGCATTATTTTAGGAGAAGAAAGATTGCAAATTTTAATGAAGAAAAGCTTAAATATAATAATGGAAAACATGAATAATGAAACTAGATTAAGGCAAGGACATAAAAGAAAATATAAAATAACAATGGGCCAACTTTGTCTTTGCCCAAAAGTCATCACCCAAATAGACCGTAAATGAGTTTATCTATTCCCTCTTTTACCCATGCAGCCCAATTATATCCTTATCTAAATTTTCTTATTTTCTTACCTGAATAGCTGAATGAGCTATTATTTTATCAGGGCAATTACAGGAACGTTTAAAAGGTTTCTTAAAATTAGGTTAGTGGACAATATTTATTGATTTTATAAGAATGTAAAACATTTTAAATCCAGTCCAATTTCATTAATAGACTGAAAAGAAAAGATTGAAAATACCATTACTTATTTAAATCAATTCGTGCTCTTCCTCAACGTAATTTTAGGGTATCACTTCCTCCAATTTCTTCTTCTTCTTTTCAACACCGAGATCATCATTTTTCACTCAATTTCTCAACGTCAATGTTGGGACCATCATCTTCCACTATAGTTCTTCAACGTCATTTTCACGTCAATTATAAGTTGATTCCGTACCCAGAAAAATCTTCATCTTCTCTTCAAGCTATTGTTTTTACTTCAATTGGGATAGAAGAAAGAAGATTGCTTCACGTGATTGTTTTTTCTTTGAAATATGATCTTATTTATGTTAACTAATTTTTGCTTATGGATATCATCTTCCACTCCTCAACATATTTTGATTCCTTCTGTTAGTCATATGTTGTTTTGGATCTTAAGCATTGTTTTCCTATAAGAATAACCGCGCATTGTTTTGTTAGTCGATGATTTTAAGCATTTTGGAAGTTTGTTGTTGGAAGTTTTGTAGTCTTGAAGATTGCTTCAAGTGATCCTTTTTGGAATGCTCTTTCATTTTGAAAGTTTGCTATTGAATATCTTAATGGATCCTATCTTAATGTGCAATGTTCTGTTGGAAGGTTTTTTTTTTTTTTTTTTATGATCCTCCACTTCTAAAGCATATCTTAATGGATACAGAATGCATGGTTATTGAAGTCCAATTCATTTGTTATTTTTGGTTTAAAATATAAACAGTGTGTATATATATGAAAAAAAATCTAATTGATAGTAGTCTGATTGTCCATAAATTTAGGAATTTATAATCTAATGGATTACAATGCATAAATTTAGGGAGATTGTTTCAAGTAATTAATAGTTCATAATAGTCTACTGATTGCCTTCTAATAGTCATATAATTGTCGTCTTATTACCTTTTGATTACCTTTTTTTTTTTTTTTTTTTTTTTTTTTTGTCTATTGTCATCTAATTTTTTGTTGTTGTTTTTGCTTCTCTCAATGCACAAATTTTTCATTGTTTGCACTTTTTCTCTAAAAAATAGTTAATATTTTCATATAGTCATTTGATTACCTTCCGATTTTCACATGATTATGCTATATTCCCTATCACATAGTTTGTTTGTACTTTCTAATATAGTCAACTAATTATCATCTGATTACCTTCTATTTTTTGTCAAGTAGTTAATAGTTCATGATAACATTTTGATTGCCTTCTGATAGTCATCTGATTGTCATATTATTACCTTCTGGTTGCCTTCTTTTTTCTGTCTGTTGTCATCTAATTTATAATCTGATCACCTATTTATCGTCACGTATTTAATAGGTTTTTATATTGGTTTCTCATTGCAATCTTATACCTGTCAGATTACCTTTATTCTTTATAACAAGTTGAAGGACATAAGATCTAAGAAAAACAAAGAAGAGAAGAAGAAGAAAAAAAGGAAGATTTCTATCAGATTGTTATTTGATTACTATATGATCTCTTTTCACTTACCTTTTGATTACTATCTTATACTTAATTCTATTTTTCCTTTATTTTTTAGGTTGTTTAGAATAGAATGCTGACAAGAAACACTAAGCCTGAAGTGGAGAACGAATGACCAAAAAAAAAGTTGAAATCCACAACCAAGGCTGTTGATTTGGAAATGGCAAAAGAAATAAAAAATCTCCAAAGAAAACACAAAAAAACATATACTACTATTGAAACACCTAGTTTTAATTTTAACATTTCACAACTGAAAAGAGATATTTTTGTTTTGAAAAATTTGTAGGCTTTGATGTTAGACTTTATGTTTTTTTTGTTGATAACATGTAGAACAATGTTTTCAAATGTGACTTTGATGGCACACATATTTTGATTGACAGTGAAATTGTTGTAAAGCCTGATTGACAATGAAATAGTTGAAATAGTTGTTGATAACATGTAGAACAATGTTTTTAGTATTATGAAACTTGATCATTCAAGGAAACTAAAACTTGCTCCCCTTTCCTTGATTACCTTCTAATTATTATATGATTATCTTATATTCCTTGTCACATAGTTTGTTGTCTATGACATTGTTATTTGACTGCAATTTGATTACAATTTGATTACATTCTAATGGAAATGTATTCAATCCATATACTAAAGAAAATGTCAAACAACTCCTAAATCAAAATGCAATATGATAATAACAATGTCATTCATATACTAAAAACAACTCTAAAGTTCATATACTAAAAAAACAATGTCCAGCAACTCCAAATAATACATTGTTGTTATATACTCAAATGAAAACAAATAGTAAAAATATCTTTGATGTCCATAATATGATTGTTCAAATAGGTGGATGTTGACATCTTTTTTATTATGACCAGCACGCTTACAATAGCTAGACTTTTTGTGCTTCTTCAATTCACCAATTAAAGACATCCTTTGATTCCGAGGTCTTCCTACTTGACATTTAACAATTGGAGGCAATATAGTGTCATTCATCTCTACACTACTCCATTCATTATGGTTACCAACATGACAAACTACTCCACTATACGTTGATGCTAATGTGCTAGCAAAATAAAACTTTGAGACAAAAGAATATGGATTTAAATCAAGTCCACGAATAACAACAAGAGTATGACTGCATGGTATTTCTTTCAAATCCCAAACATGACAACAACAACTATGAAAATTTAACTTTACCAAAAATGTTTTACCTCCATCAACTACTTGATATTCAAAATCACCAATATGATTAACCTAAAAAATATAAAATCAAAATAAATAATATAAGATAACAATCACATACCAATTTTATGTCAATCAGATAGCAATCATATACCAATCTGATGGCAATCAACATAAGATAACATTTAATGAATCAAATAGAAGTAAATAGCAATCACTTATAGTGAAACTCTGTGATTCATCAACTAGCTTTCTTATCACTCCTTCAACCCAATTACTCAAAATATTCTTCAAACTACATGTTGATTTACGTCTATCATAAAACCATTGTTGGAGTAACTCTCTGATTGAATTAAGTAGTAATGCAATAGGTAAATTTCTTTCATTTTTCAATATTGAATTCAAACTCTCAATAATATTCGTTGTCACCATTTAATATCTTCTTTGCTTAGAGTATACACGGGCCCATCTATCAAACCTAACATTCCTAAGTTATTTTCTAATAGATGGGTATATTGGCTCCATCCAACTCATATACAACTCGAAATTATCTATTGAATAAGATTTTGTACAAGAACGAAAAATTTGATCAATCAAAGAATCTTTGAATGAAAACTTTAAATTCTTCAAAAGATGTTCCATACAAACATAATATTGAGCTGACGGAAACACATTTAAAATAACTTTTGAAATGCTTATATGCCTATCATAAACAATAACTAATCCCTCTAAATCCCCAAAACAAACTTTAAATTTCTCAAAAAATCATTCTCAAGAGGCGTCATGTTCTGAATTTACTATGTTAAAAGCAAGAGGAAAAGTTTGACTATTACAATCCATCGTTGGGGTAGTCAGTAATGTTCCTGCATATTTACATTTCAAAAATGTCCCATCAACAGAAATATTTGGTCTACCATATCTCTAACCTTCAATTGATGATCTTATAGCCTGAAGCAATATTTTAAATGTCCGTTTAAATTCAATTCATATTCAGTATATGACCCTACAAAAAAATAAGAGAAAAATAAATAACTTATAGTAAATGTATGTGCAATCCGTGAACTGATTGCTAACTGATTATTATTTGATTACTATATAATCAGTTGACTGATATACCAATAATAGGTATGTGAGTCAATTGATTATTAACTTATTACTAACTTATAAGTATAAAATCAATCAACGACGAAACAAAATAAGTGAGAAACAAACCATGATTCATTTTTTTTAACTTTAGAAAGAACTTGGGAATCAAAGCATAAGAATCATCGGCATCTTCTTTAAACAACTTCATAATGGATTCTTTTGCCTTCATGCTTTATATTAACTGACATCGACCCCATAATTCATCTGCATGTGATGTATAATATCTTTTGGTGTTGAGTGATCATAGCTATATCTTAAATTCTCAACCATACAATCACTAATAAACTGTGAAAATGTCTGCCTATGAGAAATACGAACTATCATAGAGTAATTATACTCACTAATATACTTCTGAATCATCCATAATTTACTACTTTATAACATGAGACTCTAACAAACCATTGACAACCTTCTTGTGAACATTCCAACTCAACAGATTTTGGATTTGATCTCAAAGTTTTAAACTCAAAATTATTCTTCATTCCTACAAAATTAAATGACTTCAATAGAATTTTCTTACTAGCAAACAAGCCCTTCTTCACAGACGACACAGAAGACATATTGTTAGTATGGAAATCTCTAAAACCATGTAATTCACCTCCGAAATCAGTCTCAATTATAGAAGAAGAAGTACCCACTAAAACTTCCAAAAGTGTATTCATAACATGAACAACCAAGGGCTATTTTGTAAATTGATCCTTAATCATGATAAAAAAAACCAATATACATCTTTATTTTCAAGAATCTTAACAATATGTTGAACCCCAATACTACCTAAGTCCAATAAAACTGAGAATTCAATGGATGAATCAAGTCAAGTTTCCTTTTATATGAACTAAACAAAAGACTAAAAAAGCATCATTTCTTTAACCAACAAACCAATAGTTTTGTAATCTATATAACATTGCTGATCATCCCATTGACCACTATGGAAAACGACTATTGGAAGCTTAATAACTACAAAATACTGTAAAAATACAAAAGTTAAGTATAAGATTAAACTCACATTGATATATAAGTATATAATACCAAATCAAACAGTAATCAAATATTAATCAGATAGCCATCACTTGACAATAAAATAGAAATCATAAAGTATTTAATATCTAATAATCATAATTGTATTGAATAGAAATCAGGTAGCAAATAGATGACAATTAGATATAAATCATCTAAGTGCAATAGAATTTAGAAAAATTGAAATGGAAAGAGAACACAAAATAGTCAAAGAATATTAGAAGAATAAGAACACAAACTAAAACACAAAATCTGTAAATAGAGAGATTGAATACAAATTGAAACACAAACTACAAATAATCTTCAAGCAAGAATGAATTTCAAGAAGATAATTGAACAGGCTACCTAGTCTAAAAAAGATACATCAAACACAAACTGAACATAAAATTGAACGAAAATTGATCATGAAAATAAGAAAAAGCGAATTAGAGTGAAAATGGACTTCATGGAAACAATAAAACAAAATTTCATCTCAAACAAATAGAGAAAACACAAACTATTAACAAACATTCTTGCAACTACCCCAAATCTAAACCACTCAAAGACTGATTTCGATATCAAAATTGTTAATGCACAATCGTGAATAAGAAGGAGATGACGCACTTCAAGCCAAAAAATCAAACACAAATCATGAACAAACCGTAAAATAGAGAAATCTGCTTCAAGAAGTCTCCAATTGATGCAGTTGAAATCAGAAGAAATATTCAACAATGAACTACACAATGGAGAAAACTAATGAATCAAAGTAATCTTGAAGGTCATTTTAGGAAAAAAGATGAAATCGAGGGAGAAGCGCTTAAGAAAAGAGGAGGAAAAAAATATATAAAATCTCTAAAACCTGATTTCCCTTTTTAAGATTTTGACATAGATAATATTTTAAAAGCTAATGACATAAATACTAAAATATAATATTAATTTGACATTCAATGCAATTCCCCAAAAATTTAGCCTAATTGTCTTTTTCAATCCTTTTAACTATTAAATTCTTTTTAAATAATATTAATATTGAAGACACATATGAAAGACTGGTTCTCACAATTATGGACTTCTCAATATTCTTTTCAAAACCTACGTAAGGAATGTTTTTTCAAAAGTTTAAAATTATTTCTCATAAACGAAAGCCAAAAACAACCATAAGTATAGAGAGTGAAAATAAAGTATATTTGATATATACGACACAATATATTCAATATATATTTAAAGTTTCTATAAATAAATCAGGATATATTTGCTAAGTGTATGAACAACTCAATTTGTACAATATATTGTCCTATATACCGAATAATTTTATATTTACATTGACTACAACATTTAGTTGTTTATTTTTATGTCTCATCAATTTTTTTTTTTATTATAAATGTAAATGTGTTGATTCACTCCTATATTGATGTCGAACTTATGAATTTGTAAGAATATCGATATGTTGAACCTATGAATTGTAACGACCTGACTTTCTAAAATACCTGATAAGACCGTTACTTCATGTATGCATAAACTTGTACATAGACGTTTGCTTTTAAAATATGAGAATTAGACCATTTTATTAAACAAAGAATTCAGACAAAGTTCTAGCTCAAAATTTCATAACGTTTTGATTCAAGGTATCCCTAAAACATAAAATATATAATAAGGGAATTTACTGAAAAATCTAAAAAAAAAATAAGTTCTACCAAAATCTAGATCGTGGAAAGAAAATAGGAAAATATGAAAATGACACAAGAACTCGTATGCGAAAATGTTTTTCTGGTTCATTGGCACAATCATGGATTCCTCTTGTCAATCGCCCGGGTATCCTTGCCCTTGTCTGAAAAACATGTAAACATAAAGGATGAGTATAAAATATACAATAAGTGACCCCATTACTGGGATCAGGCTAAACAATCACATGCAGTGAATGCTTGGGGCTAGTGGGCCATGCATACTGTAACTGTTCCTGGATGACAATCTAAGAGGGTAACCTATCTCGCCCTAACTCGCATGTCTGGTTACTTGATGGTACACGTCAACAAACATGAAAGTGAAGTTGTCGATTCAGAAAATCATAACATGCAAATGAACCCGTCGATTTGCACATATCTAGTGCCCTGATGGCACACCGTCAAAATATGGAACTAGACTTGTCGGTCCACTGTATCAAAACATGGGTCGTGGCGAGACATTAGATCGTCCTTGCTGGTCTAACATGTATCACATACGTAAATCTCACTCATGGTCCCAGAACACAAATCATAACATAACATATAAACTCAACATGCTCATAATCTTTGTAACTTTCATGCATAAAAAAAAGTATCACATATTCAAAATCATGCTTCTAAAATCTATTAAATAACTTGATAATTATAAGCTAGGGCACCTAACACGAAGACATTAGTAATAATATCACTTGCCTCAAATTAAGTCCAAAAAAAAGTTGATCACAATAATGAAACTCCAATAGTCTACTTGAACTAAAACGTAGAACATAAGTCCAATTCAAAATTCAATCATTAGGCCTAATTCCAAACACAATTTATCTAAATAATTTTCACAACTCTAAGTAATTTTACCTACATAGTGACGGTCCAGAAACACCAAATCAAGTTCTAACACCTTTTAGACAACACCTCAGCTTCTACAAAACAAACCTTAATTCAACCTTTAAATGTTACGAGAACAATGATATTAGACCCAACCATAAGGGGTGTTTAAGAACCAATCAAGAACATAATAAAAAATGCCCAAAACTTACCCAAACCTCAAGATTTTGGCGATTGGAACAAGGCGGGCATCGGCAGCGATGTTTGCAGAATGGATGCGGTGGTGTCTTCGCCGACAAACAGAAGTGTAGAGAGAGAAAAAGAGAGAGGGATCTTGCGACTTCTCTCTGTAAGACCCACAAATGATGGCGATGGTCCGAAGAATTGGAATGACGGATGAAACTAGTGAGTACGAGCGACAGCAAGGGGAGATGCGACTGGTAAGAGCGATAGCGTCTGACGGTTGCACGAACGAACAGGATTCTTAGTGACAGACAAATAAAGGTTCATACGAGGCTCAGACAAAGGCGTGACCGAGTGACGATCAACAGTAGGAGAACTCTGGCGAGGTGAGACGACTGGTCTCATTTGATTGGCTGGGAGAAGACCTTCGACGACTTAATTCAAGCGTGAAGAAGATGAAACTGAAGGATCTCTTACCAAAGAGTTCCATGAGCACTTCGGATCACTCCAATTTCACAGTGACTGAAATACACAATATACATTCAAACGCACAGTTATGCAAACGAACAGTTAATTAAAGGCATGCTTTGAACAAAAATAAACAAGGGATAGAGTTTCCATACCAGTTGAAGACGTTCTTCAAACTTCGGAACTCAATGCAGCGGAAACCTCTACCTGGTCAACCAACGCCCAACAGATGCATCGACTACAGCAGCACGAACAATTGTAAACTCACGGATGCAACGAGGACGACACCACCAGAAAAAAGTCCCAGATTCGGAATGAGGATGAACAGATCGTGTAGGCGATAAGCAAGTCGGTGGGAAAAAAATGCTATCGTATAGCATGATGCTTATCGTTTGGGAGAAACTACACAATCGTGTAGATTTTACTGAATGATCATTTAGGAAAAGGTATACAATCAGTTAGCTAACACCGCATACTATACGATTGTTTAGGAAAACTATCCGATTGTTTAGGACAGTGTACGATCGTTTAGGCGCGAGGTAGACGATTGTTTAATCGCAGAGCAACTATCGTATAGGCTCTCGATTTTAAGTGATCGCTTACAATTTCACCAACGCGCGACTTCTATCTCTTTTCGGACGATTCGACGAACGATTCAAAATGAAACCAATTTCATTTTTATTCATCGGTTACAATAACTGATGCTGCCCCACTAACGCACGTTCGAACATGATTTTTGGCTTAATTATCGTATAATTAACCAATTAAAATATTAATAAATATAATCATATTATATTTTTAACCTATAGTTTGATATCACATATCTACTATAGTATTTTCTCCTCTATTTGATATAAATCATATTTATATCTAATTTTCTCCAAAATAATGTATCTCATACATTTAGCCAATTATATCATATATAATTAACCAGTCCAGTTATATCATATATAATCAAACTTCCTCTTGTCAATTTGAACATTTCAAAATTAACCCAAACACTGATTCTCGACTTTATCCAAGCTACCCAGGGACCTAATGGACCTGTGGCTCGAAGCTCCAACGATGTGTGAATAGTCGACTAAACTCTTTAGCCACGAGATCCACCATCCGTTAACTGTCAGACATTCCACTAAAGACCAACAGCTGAACTCTTCTTACCACAGATATATTTCTGTGTCCATCAGATATAACAAATCATGAGTACGATGACTCTTCACAGATGCTCGTAAGTATAGCTAGGTAAAATTACTATTTTGCCTCTGTAGTTACATCTCATTCCTTAAGTACCATTGATTCCTCTAATGAACAATACAACATAGTCCAACTATGTGTGAACACCTCCCGGGCCAAGAGAAGATGTGTGGCGCCACATCGTTCAAGCCCTAGACTCAGCCCTCAAGGGAGCTATCTATCTACTTACCCCTGCCTCGGGGAATGAGTGAATTCCATCTTGTGTAGCTGAGTTCCTAGCTCCCAAATTAGACGAATCCCCAAAATGGTAGGTTTGAATCGGCGACCTGGCCACTCACACCCATACAAATCAAAGGAACACCCTCAATGGTAGGAGTTTCTAACTCACTCAAGATTGAGGTCATGTTACCTATGGTCATCCTAGTGAAGTGAAGTCTCTATCATGAATGGTGTTATATAACGAGACGTTAACACTTCGTGGTTAGGTCTTATACAAACTCTTTGTATAGGACGCCCTCGCTCGTATGTCCCCAACACGAATTATCAGGATCAAACCATCTGTGACAAGTCACAACATTTGTGACCATACCATAAAGCGGGCCGCATCTGTAGCATTACCAGGATAAGGTTTCCCTCTTATATCCATATACTATAGACCATTTTTTGTTATCACTCAAGACATGATCCACTTGTATATCACCACATACATGCTTGAGTCACATACAGATAACCAAGGATTTTATGTTTAGTGGTATGTGGTAAAACAAATAAAACAAACAACTGAGCAAAATACAAGATGTGAAGTAAATATCATATATTATACAACACAAGCGTTCATACAAACTGTCTACAAACTACAGAACATGAGACTTTAGAGCATCAACCCCAACAATCTCCCACTTGTCCTAAAGCGAAGTGGGGTATACAATAAACTAGTACAAAACAATAAACTAGGGCATAAAAGCCCAATACAAGAGAAACTCCCTTCTTCTTCTTTTCTACCTTTCATGCTAACCGAGGCGCACGTGCGTGCACACATACATATATATAAATATTTTGAAACCAAAACTCTAATTACTTATACTTATATTTCATTTTCCCTTTCCCTTTCCAAATCCCAAATTAACTCAATTTTTTTTTCCAAATCTCATTTAGTTCCTTTCAAAATTCCAAAATCAAATCTTAACCTTCCAACTTAGAATAATAACCTTATAATTTAAGATAATTAAATTAAAAGTTACCTCAAAATTAGGTTGTTACATTTTTCTTTCCTTAAGAAACTTTCGTCCTCGAATTTTTTAATCCTGAAAAAGCTCTAGGTACTGAGTCTTCATCTCATCCTCTTGTTCCCATGTTGCTTCCTCAAACTGATGATTCTGCCATAAAACTTTCATTAATGCTATTTCCATGTTGCGTAAATTCTTCACCTCCCTTGCAAGAATTTGGTTAGGTTTCTCCTCATAACTCAAGTTCTCATTCAATTGTAATGGCTCGTAATTCACCATATGAGATAGATTTGTCACATACTTCCTCAACATGGAGATATGAAAAAACATTATGAACTACAAAGAGAGACGGTGGCAATGCTGACCGATATGCTATAGGGCTAATTCGCTCCAAAACCTTGAAAGGCCTAATGAAACGAGGACTTAGCTTCCCTTTTCTGCCAAACCTTAGGACACTTTTCATGGGTGCCACCTTCAGAAACACTTTATCAGCCTCCTCAAACTCAAGGTCCTTATGCCTAACATCGACGTAACTCTTCTGTCCACTCTAGACTATTTGCATTCGAGCTCTAATCTTCTATATCACTTCATTTGAAGTTCACACTAGCTCGACCCTAACAACTTCCTTTCACCAACCTTAACCCAGTAAACAGGGATCTGCAACCCTTTTTATACAGGGCCTCAAATGGTGACATTCCAATAATAGCCTGATAACTATTATTATAAGCAAACTTTATCAGATGCAAGTGAGAGTCTCAACTCCCTACAAACTCCAACGCACAAGCACGTAACATATCCTCTAATGTTTGGTTCAAAGACTCCATTTGTCTATCTATCTATAGGTGAAAAACTATGCTGAAATCTAACCTAGTACCCAATGCTGCCTGGAGACTCTTCCAAAAACTAGATGTGAAACGAGGGTCTCTATCAGACATAATAGATATCAGCACTTTGTGTAATCTCACCACCTCTTCCATATATATCTGAGTCTACTTGTTCATTCAATATATAGACTTCCCCAAATGAAATATGCTAACTTAGTGAGTCTGTCCACTATAACCCATATCACCATATATCCTTTTATTGTTCTTGGCAAACCCATAATGAAATCCATAGACATATTCTCGCATTTCCATTCTAGTATGCTCAAGGGCCCAACATGCCTGCTGGCTTCTGTCTCTGGACATTCACTTGCTGACATAAAAAACACTTACTAACAAACTCACCTATCTCTCTTTTCATGTCATACCACCAGAAAAACTACTTCAAATCCTGGTACATCTTGGTGTTGTCAGGATGTATCGTGAAGAGGAACTATGAGCTTCTATCAATAATTTATTCTTAAGATCACTATTTGCAGGCACACATAAATTTCTTTGAAAAGGAAGGTCGTGATCGAGGATGCTGAAAAATCTTTGACTCGTCCTAACTCTACTTGACAAAATTTCTTAACAAGGTAAAAATCATCCTGTTGTGCATCAATAATCCTCTGTCTCAAGATCGACTATATTATTAATTGTTCCAACTCTGCAGTGACTTCTCCCACTGTTACTGCAATTCTAGCTCATTCATAATCATTACATAGATAAGTTTGTTTAGTAATTGAAGCTGCTAAATGAGCTGTCTTTCTACTAAGAGCATCTGCCACTATGTTTGCTTTATTAGGATGTTACAAAATCTCACAGTCATAATCTTTCACTAATGCTAGTTACCTACGATGTTTCATATTTAACTCCTTCTAAGTGAAGACGTATTTCAAGCTCTTGTGATCTAGGAAAATCTGTATTTTCTTTCCATATAAGTAATGTCTCTAGATCTTTAAAGCACAAACCGTTGCTGCCAACTCCAATTCATGTGCAGGATATTTCCATTCATGGTTCTTCAACTGGCAGGAAGCATAAGCAACCACATTACCATGCTGCATCAACACACACACCAATCCCTTCTTGGAGGCATCAATATAAATAACGAAACTTCCTGATCCATCTGGTACTATAAGAACTAGTGCAAAAATCAATTTCTACTTAAAATCTTAGAACCTGTCCTTATAAGCCTTACTTTAAAAAAAGGAAGCTCCCTTTATAGTCAACTATGTCAAAGGAGTGGCTATGAGAGAAATATCCTTAACAAATCGACGATAATAGCCTGCTAACCCCAGAAAACTACACAATTCACTAATTGTGGAAGGATGAGGCCAACTCATAACTACTTCAATCTTTGTAGGGTCAACAGATACTCAATTCTTTGACACCACATGCCCTAAAAAGGACACTTGCCTAAACCAAAATACACATTTAGAAAACTTAACATATAACTTATCACCCTCAAAGTCTCCAAAATTTTTCATAAAGGCTCCTCGTGTTATGCCTCTATGTTAGGTCTTTAAATGATGTATATTTTCTATGTTAATTCTCCCAAAATAGTGCTGATTATTTACTTTAATTGCTAATTTTGTAGGTAAAATGGTCCTCGACACGTTTATGAGTCATTAAGAGAAAATTACGCCAAAAGGATAAAAAAATAACCAAGAAAACCAACAAATTGAAGAGAAACGAGTAATTACTAAAATGCCATCCAGTACCATCGATTATTCTATATTTTCATTGATGGCATTGAGTATAATCGAGTATAATAAACCATCGAGTATGATTGAGTACCATCGAGTATTATCGAGTTTCTTCTTATTCTATTTCTTTATCGAGAAAAGGCCATCGTGCATCGAGTATCGAGTAAAGGATCATCGTGCATCGAGTATCGAGTTGAGGACAAAATGCTCGTTTTTTGCTGCAAAAACTCGATGCGTTGCAACGCTCCAGATTTTGTCATGATTCATCCCGCACGCCTTGCGCAACCAAGCATCAGTGCAGCGTTGCAATGTTAGCCCAACGCTTCTTGGATTTCTTTTACGATTTAGCATTCTACAACTTTGGAATGTGCTTGGCACATTGCAAAGGCCAAATGGCATGCGACGAAAAGCAAAGGTCCCATATGGGTAGGTGAATGTGGTATTGTCTTGGTCTTCTGAAGCTATCATAATTTGGTTGTACCCGGCATAACCATCCAGAAAGCAGTAAAAATCATTTCCAGCTAAATGGTCTAGCATTTGGTCGATGAACAGCAGAGGGAAATGATCTTTCTTTGTGACCGCATTCAAATTGCGGTAGTCCATGCAAATGCACCATCCAGTGATGGTTCTTTGCGGTATTAGTTCATTGTTTTCATTCGGGACTACCATCATGTTGCCCTTCTTCGGCACATACCACACGGGGCTGACCCACGTGCTATCTACTATAGGATAGATAATGCCTACATCTAGCCATTTGATGATCTTCTTCTTGACAACCTCTTTCATTGCAGGGTTGAGCCTGCGTTGATGTTCAATCATTTCTTTGTGGTCCTCTTCAAGACGAATGCGGTGCATACAGTACGCTGGGCTAATTTCTCTGATGTCGGCGAGCATCCAGCCAATTGCGCGCACATGCTTCCTGAGAATGCTCATCAACGCATTCTTCTGGTCTTCGTTGAGCGTAGAGGAAATGATAATTGGCAGCTTCTCATTCTGCCCCAAAAAACGCGTACTTTAAATGTGTTGGTAGGGTCTTTAATTCAAGTGTTGGTGGTTCTACTAGGGAAGTTTGCGTTGTTTTTCTTTCTTCTTTTTCTGTTGACTCTTCTTCTTGGTTTGCGATCATTTCTTCTTCCTTGCTTGTTTTTGTTGTGATCGCATTACAGGCAGCAACGGATACACTGGCATCCTCTACTTCACTTTCTTCATCAAACTTTTCTTCTTCAATCACATTCTGGTCATCATCTGAGTCATGCAGATCTTCTTCATCCGGAAACTTCATGGCACTTATTATGTTAAACATGAGCTTCTATCCGTTGATACTCAAAGTGATTTCTCCTTTATATACATCAATCTGAGCACGACCCGTTGATAGAAAAGGTCGCCCCAGAATGATGGCCACATCTTTGTCGTCTTTATAGTCCAAAATGATGAAGTCGGCTGGTAGGATAAATTTGTCAATGGTGATCAGTACATCGTTCACCTTTCCCTCTGGATGCACCAGAGATCTATCGGTCAGTTGGAAAGTCACTGTCGTGGGCACAAGTTGCCCCACGTTTAGCTGTCTAATGTAACAACCTATATTTGTACGCATACAGGAAATTAAATGTCAAATATTAAGCAGAACGAAATTTTATTTAAAGGGGTGGAAATTTAGGAGGGGAAAAATAGGAAATTTATTAATTATCCAAAAATAATGAATAAGGGAGTAGAATCAGGGAGGATTAATTAGAAGTTGGACGCTAGCTAATTCAGGAGACAACGGACAGTAAATAACTTTTTGTTTGGGCACTGCTCATTGGAAGAATTGGAGGTGAATTAATTGCTCATATACTCTTAAAATTTGAAAGAGTTAAAAAGAGGAAATGGAATCCACAAGCAGTGAAGGCAACTACGCATGAAAACTAGCGAGATTGGAGAGAAAATTGAAGAGAGCGGGAGTGGGAGCGAGAGCGAGAGCGGGAGTGGGACCGAGAGCGAGAACGAGAGCGAGAGTCGCGAGAGCCAAACCAGCGAGAAAGCTGGAGAGAGCGAGATTCTGAGAACAAAGAGAGCGAGATTTGAACAGAAGCGTGGATTATGCATTGAATTTGGCCACGATCTTATAGATTATACATGGAAAAACCTAAAAATTGAATACAAACAAAGAATGATGACGTAAGGGCAAACATTAGCCAAGATTAGGTGTCTTATTGAGAGGAATCCTTAAACCCTAAGTAATTTTAAAGAAGCCACCTGTAGGATGATTTGTCACACTGAGAAGAGCTGAAAACTACTATAAATAGGACCCTTTGCCTGAAGATTTAACCCATTCTCAAAACAAATCTCAGTAACAAAGAATCGTGTGAAAAAGTAAGTGTGAGTGAGGAAGTTCTATGAGGTTAAAAGAGAAAAGCTCGGGTAAGGTGCTGCCCAAATTTCTTCCCAAATTTCCTTCTAGTTTAAAAAGGGAAAGCTCTATTGATCAAATCATAAAGAATAATAAGGAATAACTAGATCACAGTAAGTAGTTTATCTCACCCTCTCTTTAAATGTTCTATGGTAGTATACCTTTATTATGTTGCATGGTTATGTTATTTGTTATATTGCATTACATGTTTAGAACACATTTCTCTACAAGGGACCCCATGCATTATGTTTGTTCACGATTACGTTAAAATCAAGTTTTAATTAGGTGTAAGTTATGCTTCCAGTCTAATCTTACATTTATGTTAATGGTTGATGTTGGATGCGACTCTGGCCCTACTGACTGCATGACCCGCTAATCATCAGATGGGTTAGTTTTCGCTTAAGTCCTCATCTTCCTATCAGGGCGGAGAAATTTATGCTTCCAGGGCTGGCAGGGTATGTATGGTTGCACCCCTCCAGGCCTAATCTTACGTTATGTTTACGCTAGAGACAAGCAGGGTATGTATGGTTGCACCCCTCTAGTCCAATATTACGTTTATGCTAATGGTTGATGTTGGATGCGACTCTGGCCCTACTGACTGCATGACCCGCTAATCATCAGATGGGTTAGTTTCCGCTTAGGTCTTCATCTTCCTATCAGAGCAGAGAGATTTATTTTGGAAGCATAACCGACCACCACATGTTATTATACGTTTTCGGTCCCAACCATATGTTTTCATGACATGTTGCTTGTGATTGTGCATTTGGTCACTACCCTACGTGAGAACTACTTACTAGGTATATTATGTACTCATCCTATATTTTACAGACTTTGTAGGTAAGGACACAGCGTAGATGGCAGAATTGGACGTCGCTCAAATGGCCAACCATCAAACTCACTATTATAGGCACGTGCATTTTGTACCACCACGCTAATGTTTTATGGATCCTGGTGTTTTGATAAATAAACTTTTTATATAGTTTTTCTATCTAATTAATAAAATTTAGATATGTTCTTTGAAATTTTATGCATGTTGTAGCGGTCGGATCATAATGTATAAGGATCCAGTCGTTACACTGAAGATTGACAGAGGCATCAAATTTATGCTGGCTCCTAGGTCACACAGGGCTTTCCTAATGTACAATCCTCCTATGGAGCAAGGAATAGTAAAGCTCCCAGGATCACTCATCTTCGGTGGAATGATTGATTTTGAACTTTGAGTTAGCGCCATTGGGGCAAACTTACCACCTCCCCTCTTCTTAGTTACCATATCCTTCAGAAACTTTGTGTAGGCAGGCATTTCCTCAATCGCTTCACTGAAAGAAATATTAACATGTAATTGCTTTAACAAAGATAAGAAGCATTGCTACTGTACCTCTTCATTCTTTTTCTTCCTTAGTCTCTGTGGGAAAGGGGGCAACTGTACTTTCATGGTTTCCGTCTCAGTTGACTTTGAGGTCGACGCAACCTCTGGTTCTACTACTTCTTTCTCTCTTTCTTCTTCTTGCATCACCGCAATCTCGGGTTCAGTGGGGGCTGTCTGACTAAGCTCCTTCTTCTCTCTTTCCATAGTCTTCCTACTTCGCAATGTCACAACCTAACATTGCTCCTTACCTGATCCCCCCGGGTTGCGTGGGAGTTCTGTTGAACTTGGAAAAGCCCATTGCGGTCTACTTTTTAGCTCACTCGCAATCTGACCCATCTATAATTCTAGATTGCGGATGGACGTAGCCTAACTTTGAAGCACCGTTTTGTTTTTCTTTATGTATTGCTTAAATAGGCTTTCCAAAGAAGAGGATTACGGTGGTTGTGAGCTACTTGCTTGATTGTTTGTCTGACCGTTGTTACGTGGGAAGAATCCTGGTGGCCTTTCTTTATGCGCCACATGTTGGAAATTCTGTTGCTGATTCTTCCAAGTAAAATTGGGGTGATTTCTCCACCTGGGGTTGTAGGTATTCGAAAAGGGATTATTCTTTACAAAGTAAACTGACTGTGGATTTTGTGGGCAATCTTCATCACATGCCCATCACCGTAAGTCGCACACCTTGCGGTGTTTTGACTGATTGCGTTGATTTGCCCATTTTGCGGTGTTGGACTGCTGATCGCAATTCCCTAGATTAAGTTCATCATTACGGTCATCCGGTTTTGTAGTGAAGCAATAGCACCATTATTTGTGTCATTGTCTTTGAGTCTCAATCTTTGGTCACTCTCTCTCCAATCTTCATGGTTCTTGGAGATGCGATCCAAGATATTCTTCGCCTCGTTATACATTAAGCAAACCACCAGCGGCTGTCGCATTGGCAGTGGTCTGCGAAGCGGGATTCAAACCATGATAAAAAAATTTCATCTGAAGGCAGTCTGGTAACCCATTGTGTGGACAATCCCGGACGAACCTCTTAAACCTTGCCTAGGCATCGCTGAGTGATTTATCCATGTCTTGTTCAAAATTTGTGATCAGTTTCCTTCGTCTGGCATTCTCAGTAGGTGGGAAGTATTTCTTCATAAACTTCTCCACGACCTATTCCCAAGAAGTGATCTCTCCCGGTTCGAGAGAATACACCCATTTCCTAGCCTGATCACAGAGAGAAAATGGAAACAAAGTTAGTCGAACTTCTTCGGCAGAGATGTTCGGGAACACAAAAGTATTGCAGATTTCAATAAAACTTCGGAGGTGGGCGTGCGGGTCCTCGCCACACCTTCCTCTGAATTGTCCTGTAGTCTGGATCAGCTGCAGCATCACCGACTTCATTTCAAATCTGCTCCCGTCAAGGGTAGGCCTCATGATTCCTGGAGAGAAATCATAGAGGTTTGGCAATGCATAGTCCCTAATAGGTCTATTGCGATCGTTTGCTAACAGGATTGAATTCGCCATGACATTATTATCATTTGATACTCCGTTTCCAGGCTGCTCTACCATCTCTTTTTTATCTGATTGTGGTTGCTATTGGCGATCTTTCAGTCTCCGTCTAAACGTTCTCTCAATCTCTGGGTCGTAATTCGCTAGAGATTGAGAGTCTGTAAAGAAATAAAAAATTACCGTTAGCACACTATTTTGTCGAAGTCCCCGACAACAGCGCCAAAAACTTGATGCTGGATTTTTATGAAGTGAATTATGGATGATATACGTTGATGAAATTGCGTTGTGCACTCATGTTTCCTCAGCGGAATCCAAGTGTAAATTCCACTAAGTTTCCTGGTATGTCCAGGGTCGAACACAGAGACTTGTGAAAACAGGTTGCGTTGGTAATTTTTATGAAAACTTTGCGGTAGCCAAATAAATAAATTGTTGGTTTATTATTGATTGCGTTAATGAGAAAGTAAACAAATGCAGTGGATATGAGAAAAGTCAGTTGTGTGATAGATGCACTGAGTATGCGATGAACGGGTTGAGAAGATCTTTAGCTAGCGTTACTTGGGAATGCGTTAGACTATGCGATCATGCTACCACCATGCACAACAAGTCATTTTTCAATGCAAATGCGATGCTCCTAAGTCTAGGATGCATGTGTTGAATGCAAAAGTGTCCATAGAGCTTATCCCTAAGTCACTACTTTTGTCCTATGCGATGATGCAAAATGCCTAAAAGCAAAATGACCGCATACAATCATATCCTATCTCTAGGATGCATGCAATGCGTTGATAACAAATCGTGCTTATTCCTAAGCTCCTATCTCTTGTTTATGCGATCTAATCTGACTCTCCCGAACCTAGATTCTAACCTGACATTCCCAAGCCTAGATCCTGTCCTTAGACTACCCTCTCGAGTATCTCTAATAGACGAATGAAGCATACATAATACAAGATAACCACATAGAGTGAAGATTCTCTAGTTGTGCTAGCTAAATGCTTCTCAACCCATTCAACTAATTTAGCTACTCATGCGTAAATAACAGAAACTGAATAGATATAGAGAAGAAAATTCCATTTTTATAAATGAGTGGAGTACAAAATAACAATGGAAGTTAAAGGTAGAGAGCCTGGTTGCAATTCATTGCTGATTGAGGCTTTTACACTGTAATCTCTATTTGGTTCTAAAGATGTTCCCGTTTTCGCAGGCATCGACCCTCTCTCTATTCTTGAAGCTTTCGGCACTCTCCTAAGCTTACCGAAACGATCGATCGGCACAACCTCCTCTCTCGCATCTGCCTTAAAACGAAAGAAAACTATGAACAAGGACGTATGAAACATCGAACTAAAGAATGGTGAACTGCTGAACCCCTTTTCTGAAGGTCACCCTTGGTATTTATAGAAAATCCAGGGTGAACGGTGGCTTCTCTCTTATGATTGCACGGATAGGACGGCTTTAATTCTCCTGACTGATGCGTCAAATATTTGTCATCGAAAAGCTGAATGTACTTGTGATCGTTATCGGCTGTCAACTTAATACGGATTCGACTGCCATCAGCTTTCTGTCCCATCGCACTTAATTAGCCTTTCACCTAGATGCGCTCACCATGTTGCGCTGACCAAGTTGCGGCAATCCTTCGCAGACGAATGTTTGTGAACACAATCATCGCAAAGCCTTGCGGTGAAGTTGCGCTTGACCAATGATCATAATTCTTACATTGCGTCAACGCATAATCTACATAAAAACACTAAAATCAACTGTTCCTATACGATGAACGCATGGGACTGCAATATTATGAAATTGATGCTTGATGGATGCAATTTACAATGTTTTATCAACGCAATCCAACATTGTTTAAGAATTTAGCACTATGATAACGTGCATTTATGTTCGTTATCAATCCCCTAACCATCTCGTAATGTTCTCCTCTCGGGCTCAGGAACTCGATTTGTTGACCCCCTGACCATCTCGATCACATAATCTCATTCTCATACTAGATATTCATTCATAAAATTAGCATATACAATTTACTTAAAAAGATATGCTTTAAGACTTAGAAAATACCACTCACCTTGTTAAGGTAGGAACCTTTCTCTAAAAGTTCCTTGATCACCTCAGGCTCCCTTTTGAACCCTAAGATCTAAATTCAATTTAAAGCTCAGATTACTCATAGTTCTAAGACTTATGTCGAGATACTTCCTACTAAAAACATGCTCTAAACTGTCTCAGGAAGCTTACCTTAAAATCTTAGCTCAGAACTCCTCGTGGTTTGGCCGGAATCCACAAAACATCAAGACTGGCCCAAGCTTACCCAACAGCTTGCCCTTATGTCTTTTCCTCATTCTTCAGCCCAATTCCTTGGAGCTTCTTCTTCAGCAGCCCTACTCTGAAAACTAGACTCTCAGATCTTTTAGGTGGCTTTGGAATCACTCTAAATGCACGAGTATTCTGAGAGAAATCCTCGTCCTAAATTGATGTTACTTTCAAACTTCACTGTCCGACAACATCTCCTCCTCTTGGAACTTCATGACCGATGCATGATCTCACTCCCAATGCATGGTCTCCTTCAAATCCATCTTCTAACACTCTTCCTTACGTTCATTGAAAAGGATTTGGCTTGTGATTTGAAGAGACAATCTGTGGGTGGTATTTATAGGACAAAGGAAATGATCCTTATCATCTTTACCAAGTCTCAACGCAAGACACCTTCTACTTTGGAGTGTTTGCACCATGATTTTCCACCACCTACTTCCATGTCATTCACCTACTCTCATGCCACAACACCTACTTGAGTTATCTTCCTCATGCACAAGACTTTCTTTGCATGAAACTTAATTCGTCCAGCTCCTACTAACTCAAGTCTAACCATCTCTCGGTACAACCGTTTGTTCGAGTGAGCTCATCAACCTTGTGTAACACAAGCCTCAGCACCGCTCCATCGCTTAGTTCTTGCATCTATCGCTTAGCTCCAATGCCCCATCGTGTAGCTCAATCATTTAGTAAACAATCTCGCTCTCAACGATCTCGTGCATAGCCCATCACTTAGCTGCTGTACCCATCGTGTACCTCCATCGTTTAGCACCTATGCCCTATCGTCTAACGCATCCACTCATCGCTTAGCGTCATCGCCCAGCGTCTGCATCTATCACCCAATGGCCATTTCTTAGTATTCTAGTGTGTAGCATCAACGTCCATCGTCTAGCGTAGCACGGTTATCGTCTAGCGCCCACGCCCATCGTGTAGTCTATCGCTTAGCACCCGCGCATCGTTTAACACTTAACGCTTAACGCTATCGTTTAGTGCTATCGTCTAGGGCTATCGTCCAGCTTCTATGCTTATCGTCTAGCGCTTACATTGATCATGTAGTGTCATCACTTATTGTGTAGCTCTATCATTTAGCGCCATCCGAAGCTACACGATCATTTAGCACATCATTGGCTTCGCGCATTTGCTATACAATCGCCTACCTCATAGCTATACAATCGCCTATCTCACTGCTTATTTGCTACACGATCGCCTACCTCATCATGTAGCGCCACTCATTTGCTACAGATCGCCTACCTCATCGTGTAGTTCCACTCATTTGCTACACGATCATCTACTTAGCACCTTGCGCTCAACATCTCGCTCTCTCTGCTCTCGCTCACGCATTCTCAATGCATGAGCAACTTGGGCAATGCCTTTTGCCAACGCCTTGGCCAATCATGCATCCAACCTTACAAACACATGGTTGCCTTTGACTTAAACCTCTACTAATTTAATCTTATCTTATACGTTAATGTTTCCTAACACTCAACGCATGGTTCCTTTTGGCTTCACACTTAGCCAAATTCCACTAGTAAAGGTTTATCTCCAAACTACTTAAGGAAAATCTATTAACACTTAGAAATTTCCTTCTCTTCAACATAGGATTTAACTTTCATTTAGTTAATTTCCTTAATTACCTACTTAAGTAGGAAACATGAAAATCCGAGTTTCACATAGCTCTAGGGCTAGGTTCGATAAACAATGGACTTGATAGATATAGGCTTCGACATAAGCTTTAGGATTGAGTTCAATTTAATCAAAATTTGAAAAGACATTGACCTTAGCTCTAGGGCTAGGTTCCATAAACAATGAACTCAATAGATACAAGCTTTGACATCAGCTCCAGGAGTGAGTCGATTTAACCAAAATTTGAAAGAACATCAACCTTAGCTCTATGACTAGGTTTGATAGATATTGGACTTGATAGACGAGCATTGACCTCAATTCTAGGATTGAGCTTGATTTAGTTTGAGAGAACTTTGATCATAGCTTTAGGGCTAGGTTCAAAATAAATGGACATGGTTAAATTTGACCTCAGTTCTAGGACTGGGATAATTAAGGTATGTGCTGAGGACTAGGAGTAAACCATCATTGTTACAAGAAAAGTGTCAAGCTGAGGGCAAAGGATAAATAAATTAAGTACCATCACAGCTAAATGTGTCAAAAACCAAAGAAAAACAAACATCACGCGACATAACTAAGTTATGCGTTGAGGGCCATCGATACATTTAATGGACCTAGGCTTGGGATATGCTTCAACTAAAATCATTTAACCTTGTTTGATGACATTTCTACCTCGACCTTGTATAAAGCTTGGTTTAACGAACCTAAACTTAGTCTAGGTATCAACCATAATTTTGGATTGGGTTGAATTTAAACAAAATAGAAAAGAACTCAACCTAAATCTTGGATAAAGTTTGATTTAGACCTTGGTTGGTGCAAGCTTCAACCATAATCATGGATTAGATTGAAATTAACAAAATTTGAAACCAATGTGAAGACATAGTATTTGAAAAGATAGACCTCGGCTTGGCATACGCTTCAACTAGAAACTATTGACATTGCATTATTAGATTCCTACCTCAATCTTGGATAAGGTTTAATTCATTGAACCAAGCTTGGCACAAGCTTCAATTTCGACTTGAATACTTCACTAAATTTTGAAACCTACCTGAAGACATATTAGATTTGATGAACCTAGAATTGGGGTAGACTTCAACCATCATATTGGATTAGGTTGAATATAATCAAAATGGAATTGACCTTGCTTGGTAAGAGTTCAACCTCGATCTTGAATCGAGTTTGTTTCTTTTTTAAGGGCATACAATAGCACGTGATTAAATTTTTTTTTTTTACAAAGAATATGATGAAATGATAGTTGAAAAGCTTGAGGAAATACTATTTTGAGTGTGAAAAGGATGAGAGAGTGCAAGTTATGACTTGATGCAATGATAAAAAAAAGTGCAACTTCTTTTTTGACGATACGAATGTATCATTTAATTCACATCTATGCCAATTAAAGAATTAATTTCTCATAAGCATGACATTTGAGAAAATAATATGATTTAATGATCCATAAAAAAATTATTGTTTCTTTCCAAGAGGTGCAAATAGTATATGATTCAAGAATTTCATTAAAAATGATGAAATGATTTTAAAAGCTTGAAACAATACTATTGTACATTATGACTTCATGCAAAGATAAAACATGCAATTTTTCTTTTTGAACTTTATTAATGACAAATTTAAGGATTACTTATGAGCATGGCACTTATTAAAAAGAATGATTAAATGACGCATGCAAAACAAATTACTCACTTTATATTTGTGTTTACCCAGTATGCCATGACATACAAAAAATGTTTTTCTTTACAATGCTGATGATTCCTATTAATGCAATGATAATGCAAATGTATGTAAAGACTATACTGACATATGAGATGCATATGGAAAATCAAATGTATGTTAGAAATCTTTGATGCATGTTGGATGCTTAAAACTTTCAAACAGTATTGACTAAGATTTCTAAAATCCAAGTGGAATTTAGTGATTGTGTCTGCATAAATAATGATTATGATATGGTTGACCAAATGCAGGCATTTTTTTTAAGCTATAACTACGAATTGGCTTGAAATGGAAGAATAATCTTCACTTCCATTTACCCTAGTATACATTAAGGTAAAATATCTCTTTATCCAAAACACATGGTTATCTAGTAATGGAATGATGATGTGTATGCATGTGAAGACTATGCTAGCATATGAAATGCATATGGTAAGTGAAATTTATGTCTGAGATTCATGACACGTATTGAATGCTAGAAATTTCAAATGATCTTGACCAAGATTTCTAAAATCTAAATAGTACTTGGTGCATGTGTTTGTATAAATGATGCAAGACTTTGGTACGACTAACCAAATGCAAGAGTCCTTTTAGCGATAACTAGATGTTGACCTAAAATGAATAAACAATCTTTTCATGAAGAACAATATATTCTTCAATTTTCTAAAAGAAAAATTTGAGCAATTACTTTTGACAACATAATGATCATCTTGTTTATATTCACCTTGTTAATCAATATCTAACATAGAAGTTATGAGAAACAAAATTTGTCTTTGGGATAATAAGTGAACACTTTATCCATTTTTTAATGCCTTCATTTAATGAAAAATTATTTATGTTTAAAGGTGTATTGGAGTCTATACAAGATTATATCATGCCAATGGTATAAGGGGTGAGCTCAATTGAAAAGGATTTTGGGATAGGTATAAGGATAATTTAAACCTTATTAAACTTTGTGAGCTCATTCAAAATTTTTTAAGATTTATATAAGGATAATCTCAATTGTATCAAATAGGTGAACTCATTTGGAAAGGACTCTCAAAGCACAATAAAATGATCAAGTAGGGCTCATTTGGATAGAATTTTATGCAAAGATCTCAATCATATTTAATTTGGTGGGCTATTTTGGAGAAGTCTTCTATGTATTACTTTAGATAACCAAAAAGTAAATCAAAGTATTGCTTGATCAAGTTAAATCGCCCCATAAACTCAATCCTTACAAAGAATGTTAGGTAAAACAAATTTGACTTGAAGCTTATGTCTGAGAATGCAGATAGCAAATAAGAAAGCACAAAAGCTTTTATTTGACGAAAATGAAGCTTGAGAATAAACCTCTGGAACAATAAAAGGACTTTTTTTTTTCACAAAAAGGATATGAAGATGAAATTAAAGAAGAAATACTCTAATTCCCTTTTTAGATAATAGTCCCAAAAGCAGACAATTGTTTCTCATCATTTCTTCAAGTTGGTTCAAGACATTTGGTGCAAAGATTCTGGTTTAGCCTTCAATAATGTGATTTTGTTCAGCTTTTATTGTCCTCAATGTGAAAGGCTTCTTTGATTACGTCGAGCCTTTGCCTTCATTTGTTAACAAAAAGATGGATTCTTGCTTCCTCTAGTGTTTACCCCAGTTTGTGAGAACTTTTTTACGAAAAATTATGATGATAATTTTACCCAATGAACTCGATGACTTTGCCAATTTGATAATTTTTTCAACTTGATGAATCTCTCGTTGCTACTTTGTCCCAGTTTGTGCACCCTTTTGTGCGAAAAATGATGATGCCAATTTTACCCAATGAGCTTGATGACTTTTCCAATTTGATAATTTTTTCAACTTGATGAATCCCTCGCCTCTTCTTTGCTCTAGTTTGTAGATCTTTTTTGTGGAAAATGATAATGGTAATTTTACCCAATGAGCTTGATGACTTTGCCAATTTGATTATTTTTTCAACTCGATGAATCTCCCACTGCTACTTTGACCCAGTGTGATGAATCTTGTTACAATCATGCTCTAACTTGATGATATTCTGCAAACTTTGATTTATCTCAAGCATTTCTCAAATTAACAATCAATTTATTTACATATTGATTGCTCCAGTTACGATATGAGTGTTGTCATGCCCTTTTATTTTAACTCTCTCCTTTTTTTCCTTTTTCTCTTTTTCTCTTTTTCTTCTTTGCCACTCTTTTTTTACCCAACACAATTATTATAACAAAATTATGATCAAATCATTTAACACATACATGTGATTCGAGTGACTCTTAAGATCCATTTATTGACATCTGCTTGAAAACATCCATCTATGCTCAGTACTCCAATGAATCTTGATAAAGTTTATTTTAAGCAAACTCAATGAAAATAACAAGGATATCAAGATTACCTCCTAAGTTACTACTTATCCAGTTCTTAAAATCATTATCCAAAATTTACCAAAAAGAGGAAAGAGAAGTGTCATATTAGGATGTGAAACAACGAGGTGAAGGAATCAAATTGGACAAGAATTCAATGATATAGAGTCAAGACACTGGATCATGTAACAAAATTACAAGTATTGAGTTATAGAACAACCGACTTTATAAAGTTTAACATAATTTCATTACTTTCCAAGCTTTCCTAGTAATACATAAGATGGGCAGTTGAAGGATTTTGGCCTCAAAGTTACCCAATAGGGACAAAAACAGACAGTTTACCCAGTGTATAGACTTTTTCATTGGCCGGTAATATGATAACTTATTAAATGTATAGTAAGCCAACTAAGCTAAGATAGATTGAAATCTGGCATAATATGGTATGCACCAAGGTATTTTAAAATGGTTGAGACCTTGAGTATTTATCATTGTTCACACATAAATGAAAGCATTCATATGGCTTTTTGTCAATTTTTTGGGCCTTTTTTCTTTGGTTTTTTTTTTTTTTCTTTTTGCTCACTCATTACACAGTGACTCACCATATTTGTTTATTACTTTAATAACGTCTTAATTAATAAGGATTGTGAAAATAAACAAAATAATGGAGAAACTTTCATTTTTTTTCAGAAATTTTTTATATTATGAATCCTTGCTAAAGATATTAGGAAAACATGGATATTTAAAAATTGGTGAATTAGGACCACAGAATGATTGAGAAAAATTAAATTTTGGTATTATTCAAAAATGCAAAATTATTTTAATGCATGTAAATGTAGTGCATGAAACTGACACCATGAACCATATGATGCATAAAACCATTGATGAATGAAATGGATGCACCAAAAGTAACATAATGATTGAAAAATTTAAAATGCTTTGAAGTTATCTTCAAGAAAAATGTATGAACACTTTCCTATGATGCATTCAATAACTTGGTGAACCGGGACCACAAAATGATTGAAAATTTTAAAATCTTAGTATTTATCCTAAAGTGTAAATGTATCTCAATGCATGTTAATGTAATGCATGGAACTGATCCAGAAGCCATATGATGCATGAAACCATTAATAATTAAAATGGATGCAACAAACCAGAATTATAAAACTCCTACACTAATATTGCTTTTAAGTGATTTGAAAACAAAATGTAGGAAAAAAAAAAGTTATTAGTTAATCGAATAATGAAGGTTAGGAAAATTAATCAAAATTCTAGCTACTTTTGCAAAATGCATAGGTTTCTATGAACAAATTTATTTATTTATTTTCTCACTTAACAATAGGTTCGATGCATGATATGGATGCATGCAACGGTCCAAGTCCAGGATTCAAATCAGGATTCAGATCAGGATTCGAAAACCGGATTTGAAACCTTATTTACCTCGGCATCCCCCTACATTTCCTACAACCCGACACGTTATCCTCTTGGACTTACAAGATTAAAGTCTATCCCTACAAACCAACACTGATCCTTTTAGTGGACTATGCATTCAACTATGTTTTGCTTAGGCTTATGCTTATGATGCATGCTCATGTTTTGCTTATGCTTCTCATGTACCTAAGTTAGTGTTCACACATCCTTCTAGGCATCCAAAAAACCTCACTTATGCATCCACACTTGTGTTTTAGGGTTTTATTCAACTTGATGTATTGAATCTTCTTATGTGTTGTCCAATACTTAACCAATTTTAACTATGCGTCCAATTCAACCCCATACGCCCATATTGGTCCTATCATGCGCCCAAGATAGTGCATTTAGGGTTTTAGTCAACTATGTTACGAGTTGAACTTCCTCAACTAAACCTAGTCAAATTCTCTCTTCTTTAGTGGACCATGCGTTCAACCTTACTTCCAACACTTAGCCAATTTCTCTCATCCTTTACTTTTAGGCCAACACATGCCCTTTTCCTACAAGCTTCCCTAGGTTTAAAGCATGGTTTGCACACTAAG
This sequence comes from Benincasa hispida, assembly GCF_027475165.1. NCBI lineage: Eukaryota > Viridiplantae > Streptophyta > Magnoliopsida > Cucurbitales > Cucurbitaceae > Benincasa > Benincasa hispida. Next base: position 83,732,430 of record NC_143478.1, on the reverse strand, counting down.
CCAAATTTTTGCTTCTTTAATCTATCATACAATCCATTCTTACTTCGTGGCTCAATTCCTGACTTATTTTTATTTAGATCGAGTGCTTACAATGCAACTATTGATTTATTATTTTTCTTTTTTTTTTTTTTTTTGTATTTTTTAACTCAATCTATGTGAAGCCCAAAGGAATATGTTACTAACACAATGATGTATGTATGAGAATTGTTATATAATGATATATACAACTACTGATAACATTTTTTATAGTTGTTTTTTTAAAAAGAACTTAATGATGTACAAGACAATGAAAATCAATTTGATGTAAGAATATGAATGCAGTTCAAATTTTTTATTATTATTTTTGAAGAATTTTTGTACCGATTTAATGATGCTAGAAAATAAATTTTCAGGAATCACATGTGATATATGAAATACTAAAATAAAACGTGCAAAATGCTCAAATGCATGACATAAATAGAAAAGAAAATATATTTTTACTTTTTGATTTTTTATTTTTGCAAGAAAGATAAATGATATGGAAGATTAACAAAAAGGTTAGTAAGATGACACGAATAAACAATATAAAAATGAAGGGAAAAAGTTGTGATTTTGCATAAGGTGTGAACGAAATATTTTTATGGATAAACAAATGAAATTTTGCATGAAGTTTGAAATGATAGATACATATAAAAAAAAAAAAAAAAAAAAAATTATGGGTCATGAAGAACATGTGAAAATTTTTTTTTTAAAAAAAATTAGGATTAGACAAAAAAAAAAAAAAGGAGATCAAACAAGATATTTAAAATTAATTAAATATGTGCACATTGAGTTGATGAACTTAGGATACATGAAGGAAATAAGTAATAAGTAATATGTAATATGAATATGATAACAAGGACATCACGCATGTAAATGTCAACAAAATTTGGTGTATCCTAAAATTAAAACTTTTAATAATTATTGGCTATCTCTAGGATATATAATAGTGTAAAGTTGGGTTCTAACTTAGAAAATAAAAAGACCCTCAAATTAACTTTTATATATATATATATATATATATATATCAACAATGGAATCAACTTGAGCGAGAATTTTTCATGTGCCTATATGGGAGTTGATAACCCTTGAAGGTCAACACTATTCCATTCTCAATTCTATTCCTATAGGATAGTAGCCCGAGAGAGAGAGAGGGCTTGTGAAAATGTGTGAATGCATGGTAGTATGCAAAATAAATTTGCACAAAGAAATTAGTACAAAAATATTTACATAAATCACATAGAAAAGGCAACAATAAAATGGATCAACAAATTATAATAGAATAATAAAATATAAAATGAAATGGCTTGACTCTCTTAAGGTGGTTGACACAGAAGTCGTCAAGCTATCGCAACATGATCAGGATGCGTAGTGGTCGACGTTCTCTTTTATGGGTCTCTTTAAATAAAAAGTTTTAGAGTCGCTACCAACCATATTAAATGCATGATTTTAAAAAACAAATATCGATCTATGTATATTTGAGTTTTGGAATCATTTTTGTGTAGGCAAAGTGTAGCACCCAACAACACCCGTAAAAACGGTTACCAAATTTTATCTTTTATTATTAAATTAAAAAAATAAGGTCCACAAAATACTGTTTTGCTTTTTATAAAATGTCTCGTGTTTATTAGCTCACATTTTAGAAATAAAATATGAGCTAATAAGTATGAGTGATATCAGAGCTAATAAGTAAGTTGAAATTTTATTTTGGATTCCCAAAATAATTTCTTATACCTCAAGAATATTATAACATCAAACTTTAATGTTTCTAATCTTCATCGTTGATGTTTGATGAGAAATTTCATATATTTAAGGAATAAATAAATTCCAGAAAGAAAACCCTACTTAATCTCATTTTAAATTAGAAACTATTTTTTATGGTTAGAAATTCAAATTTCTAATTTTTGTGAAAATGATTTCAATTTAGAATTTTAAAGTAGCAAGAAATTTCATGTATCTATGGAATTTTAACATAAAATCCATAGTGGAATACTAATTTTTTTCAAATTTATTCTTTTAAAAAATGTTTTATTTGCAAAGAATTTTCATGTATTTATGAAATTTTTAAAAAAATAACAAAGATAACACTACTAATTCTTAATTTCAGTTTTGGTTTGACATTTCTTGGATTCATGGAATTTTAACAAAAATCCATAAACTAACATTACTCTATCTTCAACCAAATAAGTAGATAGATTAGTTTAGTTTTTGATATTCTAAACTTTAGACATATTAGAATTAAGTGAGATTCAATTTCTATGAAATATACAAAATTTGAATAGAATAAAATGAGGATTTGAAATTTCATATGGAATGAGATTTAGTGTCAATAATATAATAACAGCAAGTTTACAACATAGTAACAAATTAATACCAAATTAAATCGAATCTAACAAACCTAATAAATACCATATTGAACTACAACAACAGTAAATCCTCTCCTTAAAAAATTAATATTAAATCAGGAGACATAATTTAGCAATTGAAAGAGAAGAGAAGAAAAGTCAATATTCATAATAACAACGAAGAAATTCTATCTCCTAAAATTAGAAAGAAAGGATAGCTTTGAAATCTTTACTTTAGTCTTCTCGCCTCATTTTCTCAACACATTACACGTACAATTAAAATAGAAAAAAGAGTGGAATAGAGATGTTTTTACTAGTGAAATTCGAGAAAAAGAGTGAAGAAGAGACCTTCGTTACTTTCACACTGACATGATGTTGGTCCCTTCTAATTTTACAGGGGATTCATTTTATAGGGAAAAAAAGTTAGTTTTTCTATGTGAATGTGGAAGAGAGGAGAGATAGTGATGGGTGAAAGAAGAGAAAAAAAAGTGGGAAAATGGTGAAGAAAGTAGGAAATAGGAGGAAGGTGGAGAGAAAATAGGGAAGAGGTAGTTGAGAAAAATTAGGAAAGAGGAAAGGAGAGAATAACGTGGTATATTAATGAATGGGAGAGAGAAGTAGAAACAATTAGGACATCTTTGGTAAATATAATGATTGTTAATTTTAATTTAATTTTTTTTTTTTTTAAAAAAAACAACTTCAAATTAAATTCAAACTTTATCTTGAAAGACTAAATTCAACAAAAAAAAAAAATGAAAATAAAAAGTAAACGGGACAAAATACGGTATCTACACTTAAAAAAAGCTAAATATAACAATGAAAATATGAACGGTTAGAAATATGAATTTGGCTAAATATATTTGTTTAAGTCTCTGCCTCTGTGTTCTTAGGCTGCTTTGGAGTTATCTCAAATTTTGTCTCTGCGGAAACTTATCTTAGAGATTATTCTTCAAAGTGTCATCTCTGTAGAATATTTCTTTCCTTATGCTAGGGTTGTCACATCTATTGTTTATGAGATCGTTGTGTGAATTTTATATTCTGCATTGCATTGATTTCAAGAAGGCTTCATGCTTTGTTTGTGGCGACATGTTCTTTACTTGCTCTTACAGTGAGTGTTTCACAAGAACAAAGATTGCTCGGTCTTAGGGGGAGCCTAAGACATTGTTGATTGAGAGGATTTCTCACACCTTGGGGGAGCCTAAGGTTTCACTCTTCAAGAAGGGAGTTCTCAAGACTTAGGGAGAGCCTAAGTCCTCACGTGAAGGGATTCATAATAAGAAGCAAAGATATCTTCAAGTGATAAGTCTCATATACTTAAGGGAACCTAAGTGATCCGACACTAATATATGCATACATAAAGGACCTATGTTCAAGTGAGAGGGAGTCTCACGTCTAGGGGAAGCCTAGGTGATTAGCTAAGTTGGGCTCTACGTGTATCACTATAATATTCTCTATTTACAGATAAATACAACGTTATAATTGTCTTGACTTTTATATATTAGTGGACTATCTTTCTTTGACACTCTGCCTCCTAGATCTTGGTGGTGTATCACCGAACTGGGTTACTAATTTTCTTGTGTTTATTCTTGATTTAATAGTCTGTTGCTCTCCTATTGTCCCTGACTTTATTAAGATATTGCATGTAACATGTATACTGTGTGCGGAATCACATTCCAAAATTTCACTAATCACATCCGTATAGTTTGATAAATGTAAGTAGAAAAAAAAAAAAGATAAAATAACAATGGCCAACTTTATCTCTGCCCAAAAGCCAGTCAAACTTTATCTCTACCCAAAAGGCACCTTTCAAAGGGATATTCAGGTATGTAATAGTAATTACACTATTATTAGGAGAAATAACACACCGCAGAATTCTTTTGAAATATAGAAAATTGTATGACACACGTGGATTGATTTTTCGTCAATCCTAAAATACCCCAGCCTTTTTAATTCAACTATAATTAATTCTGCATCTTTCTTACAAAGTTAGTTTAGGAAAGGATTTAAAAAAGTTCAAAAAAAAATTTAAAAATAGAAGATCGTTGAGATACAAATTTAAATTATTTTCAAACTAAATCACGAAATTTATGTCAAATTTTTCGCATGAAAGATGCATTTAGTTCATGAAAATCTCAATGAAAATTAATAGAGTATGCATTATAAATTTGATAAATTACTTTCTCTTAATATTAACTAAATCATCTGTTTTTAAATTATGTTTATGATTATCTTATTTTGAATTTTCAAATCTTATATTAATTAGTTTTCCTAACTAACTTTTTTTTTTATTTATATTACATTTTTTGCTAATCATATCTAAATCATACGTTTTTTAAATTGTTTTTATGATCATCTTTGTTATAATTTTGTTTTAAACCGAAAATATTTGAAAATATCTCATTTTTATTAATTAATCTTATTTTAAAATTTTGATTCATATTATTTTTTGTTTTAAAGATTCATTTGGGAAGAATAGCAATAAAACAGAAATTTTATCAAATTTATAATAAATACACTCTCATTCATGTATTCCCACTTTTCTTTAATCTTGAAATGTCCTCATCTGGATTTTCAAGTGGGTTCAAGATCTTTACCAACTCTATTCATTTTTGCATATGATGTGTGATTGAGGTACTAATCATTTTTATTTTCTAATTTTGATTTCCTATTCTTCTTTTGTTTTTTACTAATTGATTTTGGTTTGTTTCTACAGAATATACTAACATAAGTTTGGGAATATTATTAAATCTAAAATATATCCGTTGACCATTTTGAATGACATTAGTGGTATCGTCAAACCTTGAAGGTAAAATTGAGACTTTAATTTATAAAACATAATTATATACTTACATGCAATAATTATTTGAAAAGCTTAACTTTATATGGTGTGATTTATGCTGAAGTTATAGCTTTAACATCAAGTTCGTACATCAAAAGTCTTTGTTTTGTTTCTAGGTATTGTAGTAAGTTGGCCTATTACACTATATGTGTCGAAAACTCGTGTAATTGGATTTTAAACCTTTCCATTTAGATCTTCCAGGTTGTGGGTCTTGAGAAAGCCGTTATGGTGTCTAGTTGATGGCTTTGTAATGAAATGTTATTTCTTTAAAAAAATAATAATAAATAAATAAAATAAAGATTAATTCAAAGAGGATATACATTTTAGATCAGTAAAATTTGCATATGTGAACTCATTACGGTTGAGATATGATCTAAGTAATCCCTAATATTATGTTGAGTAATGAGTAGAAATTGAGATTAAGATAAATTAATATTTAGAGTTAAAAAAGATGTTTAAAAAAATTAGTGATTAAATTAATATTAAAGTATATAGAAGATTGCCATGGTTTGTAACAATCTATAAACATAATTCCCTATTCATAAATTGTGGTGAAATTTTAGGATGACATTGCTGCTGAGTCCTCCAGGTTCTGGAAAATCAACCTTACTTCGAGCCCTTGCTGAAAACTTGATGGCAACTTAAAGGTCAGTGTTGAATATCTGTTTTATTATACACCAAAAAATTAATTTTAATATAAAATGGTTAATTAATTTTTTCATAAAACAAAATTATATATGATTAATAATTATGTATGTCATAATATTTACTCTGAATAATTTTCCCTATATTTCAATCATGATTTTAGTCTTTGAAAATTTTCATTCAACGTTGAACTTTGTTTTTTTTTTTTTCACAAAAAATCTCTTAGAGCTACTTTTTTTTTTCCCTCTAATTTTATTTATTTATTTAATGATGAATGGAAATGGATTCTCAATGCATACCTATAGCCAGGTAGAAATTTATTTTATGAAAACAGTAGTTTGGTTAAGGAGTTATTTTCAAATACAGTAAAATGAACTAAAATATTTATAAATATGATAAAATGCTATTGTCTATTAGTCATAGATACTGATGGACTATTAACATCTGTTATTAATATATACTAATAGATATCTCATTTTGTTATATTTGAAAATATTTTGAGTAGATTTACCATTTAAAATAATTTTTCTAAAAGTATCTTTTTAAATCAATGAAACCTTAATGTGAATACATTATAAATATATCTCTTTACATATTAAATTAAAACTACAATGTCACACTATTTAAAAATTAATATCAAATTGATCAACTGCAAAAAATGAACACACTTTTAATTAAAAATAAATAAATAAATAAGATTGTTGATATATTTGTATTCAATCCTTTATAATTATATTATTGTTGATTATGTTCCAGAAAAGTGGTAGAATTAGTTATGATGAATTTTGTGTCCAAAGAATCTCTGCCCATGTCGGTCAATCAGATAATCACTTAGCAGATTTAACTGTACGAGAAACTTTTGACTTTGCTGCTCAGGTCTGTGCCCTTTCATTAATTTGTTCTTAATTTCATAATCATTTAATATTATATTTGGATTATTTTTATATATAATTGATTCTCTCTAATCTTGTAGGCTACATAAAAGAGTTGGCTTACTTAGAGAAAGAAAAGAAAATACAGCCTAATCCACATATTGATGGATTTATGAAGGTAATTTAATTTAGTATAGGCTAAATTATAAAATTATACCTTGGACAGTAATAGCTCCGTTTCTGTTTATCATTAATAAACAATGATATTTTGATATGTTTATAAATAAATTATCTCATTTTCCTATATTAGTAAACAACTCGTATAATTAATTTCTTTTTTTGTTTGTTTATGATAATTTGTTCAGGCAACAACATTGGTGGTAAAGTGCATAGTATTTTAACTGATTATGTATTGAAAATTTCTGGTCTTGATGTATGCTCAGAAACAATAGTTGGTGATGATATGGTTCGTGGAATCTCAGGTGGCCAAAAAATATAAATCAATAAAAAAAAGAGACTAATTCGTTATAAATGGTAAAGTATAGACATCAAATTGTTACTTATCAAATTTTAAGGACTAAATCGTTATAAGTTTGAAAGTATAAGAACTTTATTGTTACCAACGAAAGTTCAAGAACTAAATTACTACTTTAATAAAAGTTTAGAGACCAAATGGGATTTTTAACCAAATATAATCATATCTTTTTTTCAAAAAAAAAGTTTTAAATAACAATCATGTTTTGTTATTCTACGTACCATCCGCAAAAACGATTCAAACATATTAAGTTGATAACATAAATTTTATTATTAACTTTAGTTTATAATGTTTTGGATTATTATTTGGCTAATATGGTAAATTAAAATTTGCAGAAGTCTGCATTATTCTTTGGAAGGAATGAAACTATTGGATACAACATTCTTCACTCACTTGGGATCCCTAGTAATATTGGTATAGTTGGGTGTTGGTGTCTTATTCATTTATGCCTTGCTTTTCAATTTTGCCATCACTTTAGCTCTGACTTACCATTATCGTAAGTTATACCATTTTATAGTATTTAACTTTCTCATTTGTTTCACCCATATTCTTTCAAAACTTGCAATATTATTTTTGACCTTTCATAAACATTTCAAAATTATTCTCTTGAAAAAAGAATTTCTTTAAAATTTCATACGCAAATTAGGACATGGGACACAATGTGACAATGATCTAAAATGGTGCATGTCCAATCTAAATTTCTATTCTAATTGCTAGTCTTTATCACACTATTTTGAATTCTAGTTTGGTCTGAAGTTTGATACGGTGGGTGCTGCTATACATTGACCAATGAACATTAATTTCTTCTATGTTTCCTCTTTTTTTGTTTAACCAATTTTTTATTTTTACCATATCTTTTTCTCCTCCAGAAATGTTGAAGCTTCCATCAAACATTATAGTATTCCAGCTGAGGGTACAAAGCCATTAAAATTTGATTCAACTTATTCTCAAGATAGCTTTTATCCCAATTTTTGAGTTGCCTTTGCAAGCAAAGATTTGTGTATTGGAGAAGTCCTCATTACAATGCCATGAGACTAATTTTCGCTCTGATTGGTGCATTGATATTTGGATCAGTATTTTGGAATATTGGTATGGAAAGGTAAATACTTCACCTAAAATAATGTAATGGATCATATTAATTATATTATTATTCCACTTAATTAACTTTTATTCATGAAATGGTTTGTGTTAATACAGGAAGGTGAAAACAACTTCAAAATAGTTACAATCTGTTACATTCAAGCTACCTTTATATACACTTTGTAACTAATTGTAAGAGTAAGAGAAAAAAAAAATTGTACAGAGTGATCAAGAAAGCTTGAGACTTATCTTGTAGCGATCTTGTAATATTCCCTAATAAAACTCCCGTCAGCTTCTTCGTGGACGTAGGCTATCCTTGGCCGAACCACGTAAACCACCATGTTCATCTTCTTCTCCAATCATCTTGTTCTATCGTGTACCTTTGAGCCATCGATCGTGTAGCAGTTAGCCAACGATCGTTTAGCTTTTTGCCATCGATCGTTTACCTCGGCACCCCTATCGTGTAGACCCTCATCGTCTAGACGATCTTCAGTAAAGCCTTCATCGTCTAGACGACTTCCTGCTTTACCTCCAATCGGCTAGACAACTGCAGCCTCATCGTCCAAGCGATTTCCGGCAGCATCTCCCTCTGGTTTTTTCTTTTCTTTTCTCTCTATTTTCTCTGCAACAAAGAAAAGAAAAGAATAGACATTAGAGTTCTACAATCAACTGCAGTGCCTTCTTCTAATCTCAGCCATCAAGGTGTAGGGTCAAGATTTCTCATCACACGGATTGTGCGTTTAGCACATTCTTTTGTGTTTATGTGATTATCAAAGGTGGTATCCGATATTCATATAGGGCTTGAGTAATGTTAAGCCCAAAAGATTAAGTGCACTGTGTATTTTTCAACCCATATTTCACTTCTCAAGCCCAACAAGTGGTATCAGAGCCTGCAAGAAAGCTTCAAGATTAGTCAAGATTCTAAAGAAGCAAAATCTTGGAACTTTTCAGATAAAATTTGAATCAGATATGGCAGTAGCAAGGTATAACATTGAAAATTTTGATGGGAAAGGCGATTTTGGTTTGTAGAAAGCCAAAATCAAGGCCATCTTGGGACAACAAAGGGCATATAAGGCCCTGGAGGATCCAGCCAAGCTTCCAAGCACTGTAACAGAAGAAGAAAAAGAAAACATGGAGCTAATTGCTCATAAAACATTGGTTTTAAACTTTTTCGGTAGTGTTGTTCGTTGCTATCGTGATTCATTCTACGAGTGTTTTGTATAAAATAAATTGGAAGAATAAGTTCTAAGTATAAGTAATGCGTTTATGCTTTGATGTGTTTAAGTAATTGTAACGCGTTGGGGAGTTAGATATATGCAGCAGAACGCACACAACTCCTTCTAATGACGTTCAAGTTTTCCTAAACCAGACCCAAGTATAAATCTAATTTAGGTTCCTGGTAAATCCAGGGTCGAACTCAGGAATTCAGTTAACCAAACGCAAACCTTGCGTTGTATCTTTGTAGGGGGTTTCCTAAATAAATGTGAGAAATGTGTTATTTACACTAAATTGTTGTGCCTCTGCAAGAGATGCAAAAGAGTTAAGAGAGTTAGTGATGGATCATGTGAGAATGGAGTTTAACGTAAGTGGATGCGTCGGTCTAAGATGAATGTACACAAACCAGGATGTGATGTGGATGAGTTGGAGTGATTTTCTTATCTTCTATTTATGCGTTAAACTTCATTCAACATTTCTTAATGCGAATAACATACAAAATCTATCTCTAGGATGCATGCGTCTAACACAGAATTCAACAAACACAAGTAAGTCTATCTTTAGTTGTACTAGGCATCTTACTTGATGCAGCTTAGTTATTCTTTCGAACAATCTAAGTTAAAGACGCTTTTTACCAATTTGTCAAGTTGGCTTAAGCGTTGAAATGAAGTTTGCATAAAGTATTAATGCATTCAATATAAACAAGAGACAAACAAGGGCAAAGTGTGTGATGGATCAAATATATGAATTTTATAAAAAAAACAGAGAGTTTTTACAAAAGCAATATTTAATCAAATGGAATGAAAGCGATAAATGAGAAGAAGGAAACTGAGTCAAGCCAAAGAATACAATCTATTGTAATTCTTTGGCTCAATCTCATTGTGTACAATCACTTGTATAGGAATTGGACGAAGTGCCTTTCTCAAGATTGGCTTCCTCCACTCCCTGACCGGCGGTGGTGGTGGTGGTTCTCAACCCGTTTGATCGTCTTGGCACCACAGCATAGCTTCTAAAAGACTAAAATTACAGAGAGTAAAGATCTTGATAATTTTCGAATTGAATAATTTGCTAACTGCGACCTCTGGAGGGACTTCATTTATTTATAAGCGTTGGTCATGTCCACTTGATGAATGGGCAGCATTAAAGTCCATATCCTGGTCAGCATTAAAGTCCATGACCTAGTTAGTTACCTGACTCTCGGAAGCTTTTCAGACACCGCCTGCTGCTTGGAAGCTCTTCAGACGTCGCTTGTTGCAGGTGCCCATGCTTACAAGTGGTGATGTGACACAATCAGATCAATGAATCTTCTCTGCATTGAACTCCCTCCGATGCATGGCCCATGCGTTAGAGCTTTCCCTACGAAACCTCTCTAATGCGTTAGCGTTAATCCTTGTATTGAAATCCTGCAGTATAATGCGTTAGCGCCGCGATGTTTAGTAATAAAACTTCTTTTGTATGAGTTTGTTAATGTTTGAATAATTCCATGTGTTTCTACTAAAAATGAGGAGAATTTATCATTAAAAACCTTAGTTATTCCAACTTAAGAATAAAAATAACTTGTATTTCTATAAGTTATCACCACCCCCAAATTTGAACAATGCTTGTCCTCAAGCATTCCAAAATAATTCTTTGTTATCTCCTTTGTCTTAGGTGTGCAGAGTTCGCCTCTCATCATATTCATTCATAAGTTTGAGATAAGAGTTTAGAAAATATAATTCAGATTGACTCTTTTCTAAAAGGACTAATGTTGAGTTTCAGATGCAGCAGGCCTTTTATCAACAACTCCTTTCATTTCTCAAAACATTCTCATTTTTTCTAAACCAGCAATGCATTAGATGTTCTTTTAAAAATAATTTCCGGATAAAAAGAAAAACAATCATGAATTTTTTTACTTACCCATGCGTTGTTCCAGGTATCCCACTTTCGTTTTGGCTTGCCCATACAGGTGTCATGCGAGCATCCAACTACGGGTGAGAACCCTTCACAACTAAACTCATATATAATATTCATGCGTTTCAAGATATATTTTCTTCAGACTAGATAGAGGAGTTCTATGGGACGCATTGGTCTAGGAGACTTAACTTCGTTTTGGCTTTCCCCCATGGGTGTCATGCGAGCATCCAACTACGGCTAAGTTCCTTTTCCAACTTAACTCATGCCATTTTAATGTTTTTCTTTTGAAGTAATGACTGAGGATTGCGTTTAACATTTTTCTTATTTTGTTCCCTTTTCTTTATGATGTACTCGTTGATGCGTCTTAACTCGGATTTCCCTCATCCCCAAAATTGGAGATGAGCTATACTCATCCCAAATTTGGAGACGAGCTAAATCCTCATTGCTGAAAGAGAAACAAAATTTCAAAAAGGCTTTGAGAGTCCGAAAGGAGTTTTAAGACTTGAAGCTTGCACGCGTTAGAAAGTAAACTTGTCTTTTTAGAGAAGTTCAGGCCTTGTTAATTTTCCTAACGCCTACTCTATACTTATAGATTTCATATAGTTGATATTATTGAGGTTAGGCAACGCACAAGACTTAGAAAATATCTAAAGAACAAAAATAAAGTATGCTAAGGTCAAACGCAAGGAACAAAATGATAGGAATTTCTCATTCATTTTCATAAATTCACATAAAGTAAACAAACAAGTCAAGCAAATACAAAAGAATACCAATTAAATCAACATATAAAAATAACCCAATACCCCAAAACTTTATTGTGCAGGTGCGTCATCTCTATGTTCTTCTCCAGGGTCTTCATCCATAAAGCTCAGAGGGTTTCTAAGATGGGTAGGCAGTGGAGGCAGAGCAAACATTCCAACCAAGATGTGATTGATGTACTGCGTTGTATAAACGAATTGGTCTTGCATCTGTCTTGTTTGTTGCCTTAGATAATCCCTTAGAACCTAATTCTGTTGTTGGAGAACTTCGATGGACGTGACCAGTGGTCTGAGCTGATCACTAATAAAAGTTTTCAACTCTTCTAAATCAGCGTTGTGTCAAGGTGGGGTTGGTTCTTAATTTCTTCCAACTGGGTCTTCAAAATTTGCTGCGTTGCTTGACCCTAGCTCAGTTGGTTCAAAGATTATTGGAGGAGACACAAAGTTGGGAATTGGACTTGTTGGGGGCAAAGGAAGGGAATAAGGGATGTCTTGATCTATTTGAGTATGCTCTTGATGCGTTTGATCAGGACTCCCTTCTGGCGGGGCCAATGGTGAGTCATGGAGAGTAAAATTGAGGGTTGGTTGCGTTTCTTCATCCGGAAGTTCAAGCTCAGTTTCATGTTCTTCGTGCTCTGATGCTTCATCGCTGTGTTCAACAATCTGGACGCATCTTCTTTTGGGGGTGCGTTTTGATGATCGAGGCTTGGTTGCCACTATCTTGGTACGTAAGGTAGGTTGATGCAGCGAACCGCGAAGTAGACGCCTTACTAACTTTAAATCTATCAAGCCATTAATATCTTCATGATCATCCCCTAAAGGGATGCCCCTGTGTTCGCATAGTGCACAGATCAGCCATGGGAAATAGAGTTACCCTCTTCGCTTAGTCTTGATGGCCTTGATTTGATCCCTTATAATTATTCCAACGCCCAAAGGGATGTACTGCATGACGCAATAGGTAGCCAAGATGCGTTCCTTTGATAATGTTTCATCATGCATTGTAGGCATGATGCTTCATTTGATCAAGTAATACCATAAATTCACGTCTGGAATTAAATTCCTAGAAGAAAACATTTTTGCCCCGTTTCTTGATGTTTGCCATTTGCTTCCAAGTTTTGCTACCGTCCTTAACGCATCTTCTAATTGGCTTGGCGTTGGCTACTCCAAGATGTGATTTCCTTCCGCGTCCTGATTACTGTCAATGTTGAACACTTCATTGATCTTGTCAGTTGAGAAATGCACTAACACCCCATCAACGAAAGCTGTGCTCTTCTCCATATCAAACTCACTGTTGTAGAACATGCGGACGAGGTTGGGCCAAATACGTGTGTGCCCAACGCAAAACTGATTCCACCCCAATGCATTTATTGTTTCTGTTATATATATTGGCAGAGGGTGGCGCTCGGGAAAGAAGCCCTTTTCTACGAGTATGTCACTAAATTGACACTTTCTTCCCGGGTCTTCTTAGGTAACGCATCGGTTACTTTGCGTTTTCCTGTCGCATGCTCTTTGGCTTCACTTGCCAGTTCTTTCAATTCATTCTCCAATTCCCTTTGGAGAGCCGTCTTCCTTCGCCCTTGCCTTGTGGGCTGATAGTCTTCCAATTCCTACTCTAGTGTGTCGTGCCTTGAGCTATTTCCATGCGCTGCATCCTTAGGGCCGGATACAGATTGCTCATCTTCTTCTTCCTCCAATATTAACCGTCTTTTCCTTGTTACTCTTTTTTATTTTAAGGGCCCTTCATTCGCGTCGGATGGGCGTGATTGAGACGCGTCAGGGCCAATTCTCCCTTCTTTTCTATCTTCTTCTTCTTCCCTCTCTTCTCTTGATTCTTCTTCCAATTCCTCTTCAAGCATCATAGCATATCACTTCGCTTCATCTAATGCAAGTGATGCGTTAGGTAGGTCTGAACGCATCACCTGCTCTTCCTCTTGGCTTTGATTGAGAGACGCCAAAATTGCACCAAAAACTTCCTGCTCGTCCAGTCGAGCCAATTCTGCCAACTCTTCAAGATTGCACTCTGACGCAGGACTGTTAGAGGAGGGTATGGGTGGAGTAAATGGAGGGGTGCCCACTGGGGTATGAGGCTCCCCAGGGGAGGATATGAAAATGGGCAAATGAGGTGGTTGGCTCGACACGTCTGATTCCACTGGATAAATGGTGGCAAAGGGCTGGATCGAAAGTGGAGGTGGTGGACGCACAGCTGGTGACGGTGCCTTGTGGAGGTAGGCTAGGAGTGGGTCATGCGTTGCACTTACCATAGTGATGTTAGGAATGACTGGTGGTAGGGCAGGCTTGGTGTAGGATTTAGAGGCGACCGTAGATGACAGATGTATCCTCGGTTTTATAGGTGTTTTGGCCCTTAGCTTAAGGATGGTTTTGGGTTTTGGTTGAGGGATCTTATGTTTAGGTTGAGGGGTATTGGTCGGAGGGGTAATGATGGCTTTGGAGGTTTTGGAAGGAAGTTTTGTGGATGTTGTGGAAGGTTTCGACCTAGACGATCGCTGGGAAGAAGAGGTGGCTCCATCATGCGTGGGTTTGGTTTGGGCAAGGGTTTTGGTGGTGTTTTTGGGGCTCGGGGGAGGTGAAATCAAAATAGAGGAAGAGGAATAGGAACTTACTGGTGAGTCATTCCTGAAGCTCACGGTCTGGTTCTGGCTGTCTGAGGCGGACGACATTGTGGCCGGAGAAGCTTGAGCAAATCGGAAGCAAGGGAGACGGAGAGGCTAAGTTTTCTTTTTCGTTTTGCACTCGAATCGTTGGTTCTTTTTATAGGCTGAGACAGAATGAATGGCCGACGTCAGGCGGCGCCTGACATCTGTAATAAATGTAAAGCTGAAGGGACACCTCGGGTTTCTAAGCACTCGAGTGCTTTTGTATTCTCGAGACGCGTCCCTTCAACTGTGCCATGCGTTAGACTTGCATCTAACGCGTCCGTTATTCCCAACTTGATTATACACAACTTTTAAAGAAAAACAACAAGTTTCCACTTTGAAGGCAAAAACAAGGTACAATCAATCTTAAAATAGAAACAAATAAATCAACAAACTCAAACGCATCGTAAATTACAAAATGCAAAAAGACAAGGATAAAGGAAGCGTCCCTGGAATATATGGTGATGCAAACGTAGGGATACTTCGACGGGGCCTCAACTGGCTTTGCATAGTGCGAGTGATGACTTTTGGCGTTCCAGTCCATCTTCAAAGTAAGGCTTCACTCTTTGGCCATTTACTTTGAATGCGTTGGTGCCATCTTCTCGTGTTATTTCTACGGTTCCATGTGGAAAGATTGTCTTAATGATAAAGGGTCTTGACCACGTGGATTTTAGTTTCCCTGGAAACAAACGTGGTCATGAATTGAACAATAGAACTTTTTGGCCAACAACAAGTTCTTTCTTACTGATGTGTTGGTCATGCCAATGCTTTGTCTTCTCTTTGTATAGCTTGATGTTCTCATACGCATTCAATCGCCAGTCATCGAGCTCATTGAGCTAAAGTTTGTGTTAAGTGCCCGTGGCGTTCAAGTTCATGTTTAGCTTCTTAACTGCCCAAAATGCCTTGTGCTCTAACTCTAAAGGTAAGTGACAAGCTTTTCCAAACACAAGAGAGTATGGAGATATACCTATAGGAGCTTTGTAAGCAGTCTTGTAGGCCTAGAGTGCTTCATCCAACCTCTGTGCCCAATCCTTTCGCATTGCATTGACGACTTTCTCCAGGATACATTTCATTTCTCGATTTGATACTTCTGCTTGACCATTTGTTTGTGGGTGGTAAGCAGTAGCGATCTTGTGCCTGACATTATATTTTGCAAGTAATTTGGAAATGATGCGATTAATGAAGTGCGTACCTTCGTCGCTTATCAGGGCTCTTGGCGTTCCATAGCGTGTAAAGATGTTCTTGATAAGAAACTTAGATATAGTGGACGCATCATTCCTAGCACAGGCTATTGCTTCTACCCACTTAGATACATAATCTACTGCAAACAGGATGTACTATTAGCCACAGGACAGAGGAAAAGGTCCCATAAAATCTATGCCCCAAACATTGAGCAGCTCAACTTCAAGAATATTGTTCAAGGGCATTGCGTCCCTTGAAGAAATATTCTCAGTGTATTGGCAGGGGTCACATTTTCAAACAAACTCCCTCGCGTCTTTAAAGAGGGTGGACCAAAAGTATCCGCTTTGAAGGACCTTTGCTACGGTTCTTTTCCCATCAAAATGCCCTTCATAAGGAGAGTCATGACACTCAGCTAAGATGCGTTGTGTCTCTTCCTCCAGAACGCATCGACACATTATGGAGTCAGGGTCGTTTATATAGAAACGGTTCATCCCAAAAATAAAACTTGCTGTCATGAACTAACCATTTCTTTTACTGAGAGTTGAAGTTCCCAGGGAATTGCTTGGTGGTTAAATAATTGACTATGTCTGCATACCAAGTTCCCTGCCTTCAACTCTAAACAGGCTTTCATCAGGAAATGCGTCCTTGATTTCACTTTCTTGGACTTGCATTTCTTGATTCTCTAGCCTGGACAGGTGGTCAGCCACCTGATTTTCTGTTCCCTTTCTCTCCTGGATATCAATATCAAACTCCTGTAGCAGTGGCACCCATCTTATCAACCTTGGCTTCATGTCCTTTTTGCTCATCAGGAATTTTATGGCTGAGTGGTTGGTGTATATGGTGGCTGACGCACCAACTAAGTAAGATCGAAACTTTTCAATTCCGAACACTACAACCAACATTTCTTTTTCAAGAATGGTGTAGTGTTTCTGAGAGTCATTTAGTGTTTTGGACACGTAGAAGATGGGATGTGTCAAATTACCCTTTTTCTGCCCTAACATTGTTCCTACTGCCACATCACTCGTGTCGTACATGAGAATAAAGCGCTACGTCCAGTCCGGTGCTATCAGTACTGGAGTTTTCGTGAACGCATACTTCAAGGTTTCAAACGCGTCAGTGCAGTCTTCATTAAAGTCATAAGGCTGGTTCGCCTCTAGTAATGTGCTTGGAGGTCGCGCAATCTGAGAGAATCCTGTAACGAACCGTTTATAGAAGCCAGCATGCCCTAGAAAACTTCGTAAAGTTTTAACATTTGATGGTGGTGGAAGTTTTGCTATGACATCTATTTTGGCTTCATCTACTTCCAAGCCAGCCTTAGATAATTTGTGACCTAAGACAATTCCTTCAGTCACCATGAAGTGACATTTCTCCCAATTCAGCACCAAGTTTGTTTACTCGCATCGAGTGAGAATGGCCTCCAAATTATCTAGGCATGACTGGAATGAGTCTCCAAAGATTGAAAAATCGTCCATGAAGACTTTAACGGTCTTTTCTAGGAAGTCAGAGAAGATAGCCATCATACATCTTTGAAATGTCCCAGGTGCGTTACACAGCCCAAAGGGTATGCATCTGAATGCAAATGTTCCAAAGGGACAAGTAAACGTAGTCTTCTCCTGATCTTCCAGATCTATCAAAATTTGGTTGTAACCAGAGTATCCATCAAGAAAGCAATAAAGTTCTTTGCCCGCAAGTCTGTCAAGCATTTGATCAATGAAAGGAAGGGGGAAGTGGTATTTCTTAGTTGCTACGTTGAGCTTCTTGTAATCCATACAGATGTGCCAGCCCGTGACAGTCCTCGAGGGTATGAGTTCATTATTGTTGTTGACTATCACAATCTTTCCCCTTTCTTGGGAATGCATTAGACTGGACTTACCTAACTACTGTCGGATATAGGATAAATAACTCTTGCATCTAACCATTTTAAAATTTCTTTCTTGAGGACTTTTTTCATTATGGGGTTCAGCCTTCTTTGTGGCTCGATTGACCCCGACATCCCTTCTTCTAGCCTAATCTTATGCATGCAATAAGATTGACTAATGCCACAGATATCCGCAAGCGTCCAGCCTATTGCACGCTTGTGCTTTTTCAGCATTTGTAAGAGAGATTGCTCAGTAGGCTCTCTAAGATTTGCGAAAGTGACCATAGGTAAAGTGTTGTTGATTCCAAGGAATGCATATTTCAAGTGTTCAGGTAACTGTTTCAACTCGAGTTCTGGTGGTTCTTCAAGTGATGGATGCATTAGTTTTGTCTGCCGCTCACTCAGACTTGGCGGCTCTGATTCTTTCAAGTTCTCCTCCAACGCGAGGACCTCACATATATGGGTCTCTTCTTCAGGCAACTCAATACTGTTAAGTTGAAAATCTTCACTATCTAGGACATTTGATGCATTGAGCACATTAAACTTCACGTCTTCATTGTCCATGCGCATAGTTAATTCACCTTTATGCACGTCAATCAAAATTTTCCCAGTAGCTAAAAAGGGGCGTCCAAGGATAATTGGTACCTCCCTATCTGCTTCATAGTCCACGATAATAAAGTCTGCTGGGAATATGGGATTGTCAACCTTCACCAGAACGTCTTCAATCTTCCCTTCTGGGTACTTAATTATTCTGTCAGCAAGCTGAAGAGTAACAAAAGTAGGTTGTGCTTCGCCAATCCCCAATTTCTTAAAAATTGAAAGTGGCATGAGATTAATGTTGGCTCCTACATCGCACAACGCATGACCCACATCCAATCCTCCTATCGAACAAGGAACTATGAAGCTCCCAGGGTCCTTCTGCTTCTTTGGTAGACTGTTGCTTACTAACGCATTACACTCTTGCGTTAGCACTATTACTTCCTTCTCACTGACTCTTCTCTTCTTTGTCAAAATGTCCTTCAAAAAATTGACAAATGTTGGCATCTGCTCTAAAGCCTCTATAAGTGGAATGTTGATATGCAGCTACTTTAGGAGCTGAAGAAAGCGCTTGAATTGTTGTTCATCATTCTTCTTCATCAGACGCCTAGAGAATGGTGCATTCAAAGGCACCTCAGGCTTTCTCGCGTTAGACGTACTGTGTTCTGAATGGCTTGTAGTCTCGGGCGTTCTTTCTTCCTGATCCATTGAACGTATGATGCATTCTTTCGAAGGACTGATGTCTCTTGGCTTTTCTTCTTTCTTCAAGAGGTCTTCCACTTCGCAACGTCACCGCGTGACATTGCTCATTTCTATTATTGCTCCTAGGTGTTTCAGTATTGCTAGGTAGAACTCCAGGCTGCCTGTTTTTCAACTCGCTCGCTATCTGCCCTACCTGAATTTCCAGAATTCTGATAGATGACGCCTAACTTTTCAGCAACGCGTCATTCTGGGCTATGTATTCCTTCAATAGGTTTTCAAGCGGAGATCCTGAGCTTGACGTCTGTCCTCCCTTATTAAAGGGTTGTTGATGTGGTTGATGCGTTTGTTGAAATGCAGGTGGCGGTCCATTCCTTTGCTGTTGGTTCGCCCCTGGTTGGTGCTCCTGATGATTTCCTCCTATCGAAGAAAAATTTGGATGGTTTCTCCATCTAGGATTATATGTATTGGAAAATGGGTTGTTTTTAATGAAACATACTGACTGAGGATTCTGCGAACAATCCGCATAGGAGTGAGGATCTCCACAACCCACACAGCTAACCATGAGCTATCCAAACGCCCCTACCTGATTCACCTTCTGCTGATTTGATGCGTTTCCTAGCGTTATGTTCTGTAAAATGCTGGTCATCGTAGCCACATGAGCAGAAAGTGTGGCTATTGTGTTGGAATCGATAGAATTAACATTCTAAGATCTCTTCTTCCTGTTAGCTCTTCCATCATACGTATCATCCACCCATTTCATATTGTGTTTAGCAATGCGGTCTAGTATCTCTTTAGCCTCAGTATAATATTTGTCCATAAGTCCACTAGCTGCTGCTGCCTCTGCTGCCATATGCAATGCTCTATTTAGTCCTCTATAAAACGTCTCCATTTGGATAGTTAAAGGTAATCCATGGTTCAAGCAATTCTTGACGAAGCCCTTAAAACGCTCCCATGCGACGCTTAAGGTCTCAACATCTTCTTGTTCAAATTTCATAATCTCTCGATGCCTCCTCGCGTTGGTGGTAGGTGGGAAGTATTTTTGCATAAATTTTTCCACCAACTTCTCCCAAGTGGTGATTTCACCGGGCTCCAGTGAGCTCACCCATTTTTTTGAGTCATCACGCAAAGAATAGGGAAACAAGGACAACCTGATCGCCTCTGGGGTGATTCCAGGAATCACAAATGAATTAGACGTTTCCAGGAAACACTTCATATGGGTGTGAGGATCTTCACCACGACCACCCTCAAATTGTCCAGTAGACTGGAGCATTTGGAACATAACAGATTTCATCTCGAACCTGGTTCCGTTCGGCGGTTGGTATATGATTCCTGGAGAGAAATCATATAGTACAAAGGACGTGTATTCCCTTATGGAACGCGTGCCGCTATTCGCCATTAGGATCGGATTCTATGAAGCATGAGCTAATTGCTGAGCTAGTTGCTGATTTTCCTGTTCTTCCACCATTGCTCGTTGCTTGTTCTGTTGTCTGAGAAATTGCTGCCTCAACCTTCGACGACGGTTAGATCGGTTCCTATGCTGGAAGGTCCTTTCAATCTCGGGGTCGTATATGAGTTCAGGAGTGCTCTCCCTGCACTTAAACGTTCACAAGCTTAGGTTTAGCTTGTAACACTCCTTCGACCGAAGTGTTCCTACAACAGATACAAACGAAATTTCTAAAAGACTAAAATTACAACTACACTATACAGAGAGTAAGGATCTTGATAATTTTCAAACTGAATAATTTGCTAACTATGAATTCTAGAGGGACTTCATCTATTTATAGGCATTGGTCATGTTTACTTGATGAATGGACAACATTAAAGTCCATATCCTGGTCAGCATTAAAGTCCATGCCCTGGTTAGTCGCCTGACTCTCGGAAGCTTTTCAGACGCTGCCTGCTGCTTGGAAGCTTTTCAGACGCTACCTGCTGCAGGTGCTCATGCTTGCAAGTGGTGATGTGACACAATCATCCTGGATCAATGAATCTTCTCTGCATTGAACTCCTTCCGACGCATGGTCCATGCGTTAGAGCTTTCCCTGTGACACTTCTCTAATGCGTTAGCGTTAATGTTTGTGTTGAAATCCTGCAGTACAATGTGTTAGCATCGTGATATTTAGTAATAAAACATCTTTTGCATGAGTTTGCTAATGTTTAAATAATTCCATGCGTTTCTACTAAAAATGAGGAAAATTTATCATTAAAAACCTTAGTTATTCCAACTTAAGAGCAAAAATAACTTGTATTTCTACAAGTTATCAAGTGTTCTAAGGCAAGTGAATTACCAACAAACAGCTTTTAAGATGTGGAGCAAATTGAATGAGCTATATGAGACTAAAAATCTGCCTAACAAACTTTTCCTAAGGGAAAGGTTCTTTACCTACAAGATGAATGCTTCTAAATCCTTAACAGAGAATCTAAATGATTTCAAAAGGATAACTACTAAATTCAAGACTCAAGGAGAAGAGATTAGGGTAGATAATGAAGCTTTTGTGCTTCTCAACTCATTGTCGGATTCCTATAAAGATGTGAAGACTGCCCTAAAATATGGGAGAGATTCCCTAACTACTGACATCATTATTTCTGCTCTCAAAATCAGATAAATGGAGCTTATAACTAGCAAGGAAGACAAGTCTAGTGCAGAGGGCTTATTTGTAAAAGGCAAGTCAAAACAGAACAATAAGTCAAAAGGAAAACAAAGCTCAACTGAAGAAGGGAAAGAAAAGTCCAAGGTTAGATGTAAATATTGTAAAAAAAAACTTAGACATTTAATCAAAGATTGCAGAACTTTGAAGTGGAATAATGAGAAAAAAACAAGCAATCACAACCACAATCGAAAGTCCAACCTAATTAGTCAGGTGAAGCCTCAGTTTGTGAGGACTTTTACCTTTATTCAGATGCTTTGGCTACCTCCAATTGTAAGGCAAAAGAATAAGCTAATAAGAACCTAGATTGGGTTCTAGATTCAAGGTGTTAATTCCACATGACACCCCATAAAGACTGGTTTAGTACCTACAGAGAGTTGGATAGAGGATCTATCTACATGGGAAATAATAACTCATGTTCAGTGGTTGGGATTGGCTCAATCTCACTAAAACTAGAAGATGGAACAATCAAGCTATTGAGGAATGTCAGACATGTGCCTAAGCTGAAGAGAAATCTAATTTCACTAGGCATGTTTGATTCTATTGGCTGTGAATACAGAGGCAAGGAAGGTTACTGTGAAGTCTTGAAGAACAATAAGCCTATCCTTAGAGGGGTGAAGATTAATGGAGTGTATGTTGTTCAAGGAATTCATAAAATTCACTCAATTTTGATTGTGACTCAAAAGCAGCCTACTGAAGAAGATCTTTGGCACAAAAGACTCTCACACATTAGCACCAAAGGTCTACAAGCTTCTTGCCAACCAAGGAATTCTACCTAAGGGAGTTCATCAGAGCCTATCCTTTTATGAACATTGTGTGATAGGGAAGACTACTAGGTAGAGTTTTTGAAGGCTCAGCACACAACCAAGGTCATCTTTGACTATGTGCATTCGAACCTATAGGGTCCTTCATCTTTTCAGTCCTTAAGTGGAGCCAGGTATTTCTTAACCTTTGTTGATGACGATTCTAGAAAAAGTTGGATTTATTTCCTTAAATCTAGGATTTAGTTTTTGAAAAGTTCAAAGAATGGAAGATCATGGTTTAAAAATTTTCTAACTGTTAAATTAAGTGTCTAAGAACTGATAATGGACTTGAGTACTGTGCAGAGGAGTTTAATGTTTTTTGTAAACAACATGGTATAACTAGACACAAGACAGTTAGGTATACACTTCAGCAAAATGGGGTGGCAGAGAGATTGAACAGAACAATAATGGAGAGAGTAAGAAGTCTATTGTCTGATGTTATACTTCCTGAAAAATTTTGGGTAGAAGCAGCCTCATACACTGTCTATACACTGAACAGATGCCCTCATGCATCTCTTAACCTTCTAACCCCTGAAGAAAAGTGGACCAAACAACCTCCTAACCTGAATAACCTAAGGGTGTTTGGTTGCACTGGTTTTGTTCATCAGAGTAAAGGGAAATTAGCTGCCAGAGCTGTGAAGTATATGTTTTTGGGCTTCACAGAAGGTGTTAAGGGGCTTAGAATGTGGCACCTTACTGAGAAGAGATGCATCACCAGCGGAGATGTTGTTTTCAGAGAAGATGAAATGTATATGCAGAGATTTAATCCTAATGTTTTAGCACCTCAAGTGAAGAATGATAAAATTGAGGTGGAGCAAGTTCTAATCCCTACTTCTGATCCTTCAAGCTCTGAATCATTTTTTATCAACTACCTCATCTAGAAGAAGAAGTAGAAGATGTCACTATTGATCCTGAGCAAGAAGAACCAGATTTGAGAGGGTACAACCTAGCTAGGGATAGGCAGAAAAGAACCATTGTGCCACTTTCAAAGTACGAAGATTACTTAGCTTTAAATGTTTCTGATTTATCTAATGATTCAGAACCTTCAACCTTTAAAGAAGCAGTTAAATGTTCTAAAGCTAAGATGTGGATAGAAGCAATGAATGAAGAGATTGATTCACTAGTGAGAAATAACACTTAAGAGTTGACACCTTTGCCAAAAGGATGCAAGCCAATTGCATCCAAATGGGTGTACAAGTTGAAGAAGGGTTTCCCTAATGATCTAGGACCTAGATATAAAGTTAGGTTGGTTACTAAGGGTTTTACACAAAGGTCGGGTGTTGATTTTAATGAGATTTTTTCTTCAGTGGTCAAGCAGACTTCTATCAGATTGTTGTTGTCTATTGTGGATCAAAATAACCTAGAGCTGGAGCAACTAGATGTTAAAATAGCTTTTCTACATGGCTTCCTAGAGGAAGTTACCTATATGAGCCAATCTAAGGGGTATGAGATCAGAAGGAAAGAAGACTATGTATGCCTACTTAAAAAGTCTATCTATGGCCTCAAACAGTCCCCTAGATTCTGGAACAGAAAGTTTAGTGATTTTGTACAGAAGAATGGCTTTCATAAAAGCTCATATGACAGTTGTGTTTACATAAACACATATTCCTACACTCATCCTATCTACTTGTTACTATATGTGGATGACATGCTTTTATCAAGAGAAACTATGAAATAGTTAAATAAAGTAAAAGATTTACTCAAGTCAGAGTTCGAAATGAAAGACATGGGAAATGCAACAAGAATACTAGGCATTGACATTATTAGAAACAGAAAGACTAGTATTCTAAGCATTGATCAGTCATTATATTGCAATAAATTGTTAAAGAAGTATCAAATGATAGAGGCCAAATCAGTATCTACACCTATAGCTAACCATTTCAAACTCTCAGTAGAGAATTCACCCAGAGAATCAAATATTGAACATCAGAAGATAATGTCAACAGTCCCTTATTCCTAAGTTGTGGGAAGCTTAATGTATCTAATGGTGTCTACAAGACCTGACATTGCCAATGCTACTAGCTTGGTGAGTAGATATATGGCTAATCCGGGTAAGAGGCACTGGGAGGCAACAAAGTGGATAATGAGGTATCTTAAGGGTACTTCTAATGCTAAACTAATGTACCAACAGCTTCCAGACAGTGTACCAGAGCTGATTGGGTATGTTGACTCAGATTATGTCGGAGATCTAGACAAGAGAAGGTCATTATCAGGGTATATCTTCCTATATGGAAAATGTGTCCTAAGCTGGAAGGCTACTTTACAATCAGTAGTAGCCCTTTCTACTACTGAAGCAGAGTTTATTGCCCTTTCAGAGGCAGTAAAGGAAGGCCTATGGCTAAAGGGTCTCCTATGTGACTTCGAAATTAAACAGAATATAGTGAAGATATTTTGTGACAATCAGAGCACCATACATTTATCTAAACATCCTCAGTACCATAACAGAACTAAACAAATTGATGTTAAAATATCACTTATTCGAGAAAAACTCCCGTCAGCTTCTCTGTGGACATAGGCTATCCTTGGTCGTACCACGTAAACCATCGTGTTCATCTTCTTCTCCGATCGTCTTGTTCTATCGTGTACCTTTGAGCCATCGATCGTGTAGTATTTATCCAACGATCGTTTAGCTTTTAGCCATCGATCGTTTACCTCGGCACCCTTATCGTGTAGACCCTCGTCGTCATGAACCTCATCTTCTAGACGATCTTCAATAAAGCCTTCATCATCTAGACAACTCTTCCCTTATCATCTAGACGACTTCCTGCTTTACCTCCAATCGGCTAGACGACTGCAGTCTCATCGTCCAGGTGATTTCCGGCAGCATCTCCCTCCGATTCTCTCTTTTTTTTTCTCTCTATTTTCTCTGCAACAAAGAAAAGAAAAGAATAGATATTAGAGTTCTACAATCAACAGCAATGCCTTCTTCTAATCTCAGCCATCAAGGTGTAGGGATGAGATTTCTCATCACACGGATTGTGCTTTTAGCACATTGTTTTATGTTTGTATGATTATCAAAGGTGGTATCCTATATTCGTATAGGACCTGAATAATGTTAAGCCCAAAAGATCAAGTGCAGTGTGTATTTTTCAGCCCATATTTCATTTCTCAAGCCTAACAGTTTGAAGGAATTCAACTCAAAGAATTGTCTGTTGGAATGGGAGCTCTTTATGCTGCATGTTTATTCTTGGGAGTGAATATTGCTTCTTCAGTACAAACAATTGTTTCAATTAAGCAGCTGGAATGTATTCACCAATTGTTTATGCATTAGCACAGACTCTAAAATCTGTACATTTATAATAATGATTTTATGTAAAATTCGTTAGTTAAGTTTTGTATTAATATTGAACAGGGTTCAGTGCAGATTTCATACATTGCTGCACAAACCATAATATTTGGTGTCATCACATATTATAAGGTTAATTTTGAAAGAACTTTGGGTAAGATTTGATTTTGTTGGACTAAAGTTATGCAAAATTATTCTAGATGTTGGTTATAACATTGGAATTAATGATTTATTTTGCAGGGAAGTTTCTACTTTATATCATTTTCATGTTCCTAACTAACATTCACATACTTCACTTGTTATGGTATGATGGCTGTTGGACTCACTACCACACAACATATGGCAGCCATTGTTTCTTCTGCTTATGGAATCTTCTCTCTGGCTTTCTTGTTCCTAAACTAATAAGTAATAAAGTCATCTATTTTTTTCTTTAGCTAAAATTGAAATTAAAGCAAATTTGATTAAGGTAATTATTTTAAACGATAAACTACTAGAAATATTTACAAATATAGTAAAATGTCACTATCTATCAATGATGTTTACTAATGTTTATCACTGATGTCACAGTAACAATCTGCTATATTTATAAATAAGTTAGCTTATTTTACTATATTTGAAAACCATCTTTTATTTTTTTTTCTTTTATTTTTTCTTTTTTCTTGCCTATATTGTAAATCAGAGTATTCCAGGATGGTGGATTTTGTTTTACTATCTTTGTCCTGTTTCATGGACTTTCAGGGGAATTATTAGTTCACAGCTTGGTGATGTAGAGATAATGATGGTAGAAGCTGGCTTTAGAAGCTGGCTTTGAAGGCTCTGTGAAACAATATTTGGAAGTAAGCTTGGGATATGGAGATGGAATAATTGGGGGAAATGGTAAAAAATAACGCTTTAAGATTTTACTTTACAAAACTAGCATCTTTTTTTAAAATTTGTAAAAATAGTTTTTCTCGATTCATCTCAGACGAGATCGATCATGGAATTTTAATTAAAAAAATCAAAATGTTCCAACTTATCGATTATTTGGGACTTTCTCGGTACATCTCTCTAGATTATGCACCAATATTATGTACATCTCGGTGTTAATCTCGAACAAAATAATATCGAGATTCTATATATTTGAGCTTTCTCGGTGAAATTTGGGGCATAACTAACACCGAGATTCTACATATTTGAGCTCTCGGTGAAATCCCGGGCATAATTAGCACCTAAATTCATATATTTGAGCCTTTTTGATAGAATCTCAAGCAACACTGAGATCCAGTATATGTCTCAAATCTTACCCAATTTTTCGAAAATTTTTATCTTTCACAAAATTATAAAATGTTGGATTAATTTTAAAATTCTATTTTGATAATTAGAAAACCCATTTGGAATTTTGGAAATTCATATAATTGTGAAAACATAAATTATACTAAAGATTTGAAAAAATACGTAATAATTTGATATAATATTTAGTAAACATAATTGAATTTGGAGGAATTTTGAAAATAATATAAGATTTGGTATAAGATCTTGGAAGATTACATAAAAAAAATAGCAAATCTCGGTTTGTAATCAGGCGAGATATACCGAGAAGGCTCAAAACAAAGAATAAGTTGGAAAAAGTTGATTTTTTTTAACTAATTCCCAATGGTCGATTTCGCCCGAGATGGATCGAGAAAAACTATTTCTACGAGTTTTCAAAAAGTATGCTAATTTTGTAAGATGAAAATCTAAATGTTTTATTTCTGAAAATTTCTCGATGATTGGAGTTTCAGTTGCTGTGCTTTTTGCTTTCATCTTCCTTTTCTTCTCAATCTTTGCAACTGACAACTTCTAATTAAATGATTCTGAATAAGCACATGGACAGTGATGAATGAAGGAAATGGAATGTGGATGATGTGTTATGCTTATCCAGACTTTATGCGATACTACTTCTAGATGTATGCGTTATTAATGAAATGCTTGTAGTATGCTATACGTTGTCACAAGTTTCCTTGCGCTGAAACCAAGTATAATTCCAACGCAAGTTTCTCGGTGTGATCCGAGGTCGAACACAGGGATTGCTTAGTTAATGCGTTACGTTCGTGATATATACGACCGGGGGTTTTTCAATTAATAAAAGTTGTGTGTATACAGGTATTTAAAGTTGCGGTAAAGTAAAGTTGTGTAATAAAATAAAGTGTGATAAAAGTAAACCTAAGCTATTATGATACAAGATACAGGATACATGATAAGTTTGAGACGACTGTAAAGATTATACAAAGGGTCATGGTATGCGGTGGCAAGTCTTTATAAATGAATTAGAAATAGAAAAGATAACTAGTATAAACATCGCAAGTTACTAATTGCATTAAAGACATAACTACGGTTCCGCTTTCCCTTGGTGTACACCTCTCGGTGATCGACCGTGTTCCCACATCTCTGTGATGAAACAGGGATTAACGTAATGAACGCAAGGTTGCTTCCATTTCTGAAAGCACTTCTCGCTTTGATTAACGCATTCATCCAACCTTCTCTCGATAGGAGGAATGGCATCTTCACTTCTGCTTTCACAGGTGAAGATGTTGTCTAGCATGCTTTAGCTAAACATGTTTATTTCTTTAACACAGATTAATTTACTTGTAAGATTCATGCTAGTTATCAGGGGATTAAGAAAACATCATGGAGAAAGTGATTAATGAAGGAACGAAAATAGACAGGAAGATGGAGATGAAAATGATCATGACATTCAATACTAATATTTAGCGTCTGATACATGGGTGAATGATAGAGATTAAAAAGATAAATACAATTGATAATAAAGAGATAGAAACAAATACAGAAGAGTGCTAACATCTTGACACAGATCTGGATGGTGAATTTTCTTGCCGGCGAATGGAATGAATGTAGAAAAGAGCTTCCCTCTCAGGCTTGCTCATCCGGTAGAAGTGACTTTGGTACAGAGCTTCAACGGCGAGGATTGAAAGGATTTGCTCTGAGTCTCACCTCTCGGCCTTGTCTCTTGAATCTTCCCAGATCTTCTCTGATCAGGCTCTTCAGACCAGTCTCTCTCTCAATGTACAAATATCAAAATAAGCCCATATCAAGTATATTTTCCAATAGAATTTCAGAGGCTATTTATAGGCTCAGCTTTGACTATTTGTAGTGTGGACCCCACTTTATTGCTATGGCAATTTCGGAAATGGTGGAGTGAATATTCCTTCTGTTACGCGATCAATCCCATAAGAAATGCACAACGGTTAGCTATACACGTGTCTGGATCCTTCGAAATTGCGTTGCTCTTTTGCATCTTCAATCGTTTATCCGCATGCGGTGTTATTTTTTATTACCACATGCGGTTGAAGTTGTGTAGATCGCAAAGCTCTTGATCGATTGGCGCATGCGCCATCATTGTGTTGATCGTCTATTAATTCTTGGATGATGGGCGCAATGCGATGTAGATGCGTTGTTCTTTTCATCTTGAGCCTTAAACGCATGCGGTGACTTGATTTCCTGCAAAACAGACTTGAAATATTCTCTTCTACCATTGTAATGGTGTTAGTGGGTGTATTGACGACAATTTATAATTCTTGCAGTTCTTAGCCAATTTCTATACAATTGATGCAACTTTCCTTTCTTATGACTGTAATATCTAAATAAAGCAGCATAAATAACTCGTATTTCTACAAGTTATCAACAACTTCTCTCAAACTCATCAACTTTCAAAGCAAATAGAAATAGTTTTACATTTTTACAATTAATATTGTTCTAATCAAAGTTGTAAAGGAAAATATTATTATTATATCATTAATTTAGTGCTTTTTATAAGTTTAAATCTCTCTCCCTTCTTTTCCGTTGAGATGTTATGTATTCTAAAAAAAAAAAATTAAAGTTTATCCAAACAATTTGGACTATCCAATCCAAACTATAAAAATTGAATTGAATTAATTTTCATTCTGGGTAGGATTAGATTGAATTTTTTATGTCTTTTTGGGGTTAGATAGGACCAAGTTACAATTCTAAAAATTCCAATTGACCCAATCCAATCCAAATTTCTAATATTATTAATATATATATATATATATATATATATACACGACATTTGTGATAGATATCTTGGATTTTTAAATTTAACGTTTGAGTGTTACGAAAATTTAGTTATTAATATGTTTCGTAAACAAATTTAAGTATTTTAAGTTAATAAAAATGTAAAAAAAAAAAAAAAATTAAAAAAAACCAATAACCTAACAACCCAATCCAACCCAACCCGAATTTTAAGGATTAGGTTAGAGACCATATTCGGGTCATTCAGGTAGCCAACCTTACCAACCGAATTTTTTTGGTGGTCTAACTAGATAAATAGCAAAATTTAAGTTTTCATTTGGATAAATAGCAAAAAAATTTTAAAATTGTAAAAATAGCAAAAGAAATATAAAATTAAAAAATAAAGGTTAACAATTGCCAAAACTAACCCCAATGGAATTTTAAAGATTTGAGGGTTTCAAAATCATTTGAAAATAACAAATACACTCTATCTACACCTATCACACACTAAGCACTGCATTTTGACAAAGGGTCTAATTTACCATCACACCTCACAATCATTCCACACAAGAAGAAGGTAGGAGGGTTCGACGGAAGAAAGACCTTCATTTCAAAAATCGTTCAAGAGAAGAAATACCTTCTCGACAGCTTCTAGTGCTTGACCTTTGATATTAAAGCTCATTCTAGATAGCTCCAAGCAGCAACTTCCAGGGAATTTTACACGACATTAAATATTTCTCCATAGTATTGAGTCTAAATACTTGTTTCTAGTTCTTTTAAGCACCACCTTTAAGCTCTTCACTGATTGCAAACTACTTAAATTTTCTGCAATGCAATCTGCTTAAATTTTCTAATTCCATACAGCATTGTAATTCCCAAATTTCTTCTAATCCATGCATTGCAATCTGGTCTACCTCTTATTTGCACATTGAAGAGATGAAAACAGTGCTGAACGAAACTGTTTATATATAATATATAAGTATTTCATTATTTTTTTCAAAAATAAACAAAGATTTAATATTGATTTTTTAGATATCAAAACGTGGTTTTATTGTTAAATATTTAGATTCAAATCTTTTGGGATATAAAATAATGCCCTTTTTTAAGAATTGAAAACAAAAATGATTAACGAAAATGATATAAAATCTTGCCATTTGGTTGTATATATAGAATTGATAAGTCTACGATTAATCAAACATTACAAACTATGAAAAAAGAAAAAGTGAAGGAAGAAGTAGAGCTAACGAAAGATTAAGAGTAGCTGGAATAGCTGGTGGAAAAAACCAAACAAGCAAAGGGCTAATAGTTCTCAACAGCGATGACGAGGTATGTTTTTATTTTATTTTAATGTAGTTGAAAACATCAAATTTTAATCATGTATGTAAAATAGGGAAAAATCAAGATAATGGCAGGGGGATCAACATAAAACGTGCAACTCCAATAACTAGCAGCAAATGAAAGCGGGATGCTTCTACATTAGAAGTTAAAGTTCAAGCAAACAAACTAAGGATAAAGAGCAAGGTCAGGATTACTTGATTCAACAAGAAATGTTAAGGGTTGAAGATCTTATAGATCTAAATTGCGATGCAGGCTATGAAAAAAAAAATAGAACCAAACAAGAAAGGGAGAAAGTGTTGGGGTTGATGCCCTAAATCTTGTAGAGTCCTATAGTGTGTAAACATTGTATGAACAAAATCTTATGCGATTAATAATATATGATATTTTATTCACTTTATCTATAAAATATGTAATATTTTAGTTGCATTAATCACAAATCAATAAACTAACAATCTAAAGTTATCACTGTAACTTAAACATGTATATGGAGACATATAGGTGGATCGTGTTTAAGTGATAACCTAAATGATTTGTAGTATATGATAAGGTTGGGTACCTTATCCTGGTGACACTACGAGTATGACCCGCTTTGTAGATTTTACAATTTTTGTAAAGTGCTACAAATGATATGATCCTGATCATTCATGTATTAAACATGCGAGCGGGGATATTCTATATAAAAGAGTTTGTATAAGAGTGGACCATGAAATATTTAGTCTCATTATATAACACCGTTCATAATAGAGACTTACATTTCACAAGGAAGACCATAGTTAATATGACCTGAATCCTGAGTGAGTTATAAACTCTTGCCTATAAGAACATTCATTTGATTTGTGTGGGTGAGAGTGGCCAGATCACCGACTCAACAAGCCTACCATTTTGGGGATTCATTTGATTGGGGAGCTGGGAACACAGTTACATAAGATGGAATTCACTCATTCCCCGAAGTAGGGGTAAATGGATAAATTGATCCCTTAAGAGCTGATCCCAAGTCTTGAACAATGTGGCGCCACACCTTCTCCTAGTCCGAGAGGGGTTTAATCATAGTAGGACTATGATCTATTGTTCATTAAAGGGATCAGTGGTACTTAAGGAGTTGGATGTAACTACAGGGGCAAAACGGTAATTTGGCCAGTTGTAATTATGAGCAATTTGTGAAGGGTCATCGTACTGTTGTTTGGTTATATCCAATAGATATAGAAATATATCTGTAGTGTGAAGAGTGCAGCTGTTGGTCTTTAGTGGAGTACCCGACAATTAACAGATGGTGGATAATGTAATTAAATAGCTTTATTAATTATTCATGTACCGTTAAAGTTTCAAGCTACAAGTCCATAAGGTCACCTAGGTAGCTCAAAAGGATTTAGTTGAGAAACAGTTTTTTGGTTAATTTGAATTATTCAAATTAATAAGAGGGATTTAATTATATATGATATAATTGTCATAATGTGATACATTATAGTTTGATGGGAGGAAATAAATATTTGGATGAGATTCAAATATATTTTCTATAAATGTGATTCATAGTGGTTAAATTTAATATAAATATGATTTATATTAAATGCCATAAAATAGAGAAAAGAAACTATAATTTATATTGTATATGATACAATATTAAAACTATAGGTTGTATGTTATATTTGATATAACATATAGTTTAATATAAATATAATATGATAAGTTAGTTATCATGTTTATTTTATTATTTTATTATTTTGAATAATAACTTCCCTCTTTTCTCTCCAACCACCTTAATGGGTGGTTATTGTTTTTGTGGCAAGAGAAATAAAAAAAAAAATTATTTTTTTCTCTTCTTACTCAACGGCTAACGTTATGATTGCAAAACGAATGAGAATTGCATAAAAGTTTTGTGTGTTCTCTCAATATTCTTTTCCCACATCCAAACTAACCCTCCTAACCAAAACAGTCAGAGCCCACCACTCTTAGGTTCTCACCCCGAGAATACCAAAGGCTCGTTGTGGTAGTGTTCAGTCTGTTTGGTTTGAGAAGTTCTTGAAGAAGGTCTTCAAGAAGTTGCTAAGTTCGTGACTATTCGAGGGAGTTACATGAAGAGAAAAAGTCTTTAAAGGTAATGTATCTTGAATCCTTTTCTGTAAAAGCATGCTGTAATTTATTTTGAATACATATCTTGTATGTTTATTGTAAATTATGTTTTCAATAATTAATGAAATTTGGACGATCCACTTCCGCTCAAAGATCTCTTCCAATACGAGTTCCTTCAGAAAGGACGTAGTAGAAGAAGAAAAGCAACATGAACTACATAACGAAAAGGTATACTAATGTAGATTTTATGAAATCATCTATTATTTACAGTGTATTTGTTAAAGTATATACATAATATAATTATTAAATAATGAAACAGGATGAACAAGATAGTAATGAGTATGAAGAGGAAGAAGAGAATCTTGAAGGGACATATGAAAACGTTCAAGATGAAAGCAAAGACAATGAAGAAGAACAGTCACAAAGTCGTGGAAAAACAACACTATCAGAAAAAAGATCATCTAGTGGATAGTTAGACAAGAGGATGGAAACAAAGAAAGGAAAAAAGGTAATCATCTATGGAATGGATATATGTGAGATATTCTTACTTAAATATTTACTGATAGTTGTAAATATTAAGTAATAACTAGGTTAGATAAAGGAAAAGAAAAAGTAACAATATGCCGAAAGGGGAAAACAATCGAAATGATAGATCCACGTGAGGTATTTTTACTTAAATTCTTTGTACTTGTATTTTCTATTAGCATATTATTAAGCTTGTGTTTCTGATTTATTTCAAATATGTTAGGACTGTTTGTATCTGATGGATAGTGCAAGGAGAAATGAACCACTGAAACTAAACTTGCAAACAAAGACTTCTATAATTGATAAACTCAAGGATAATTTAAACGAGGAGTTACAATAGAGATTTAGAGAAACTATTTTTGGACATTTCCTTGATTTTTCAATTACAAATCAATCTTTCCAGCTATTGTTACACCTAATACAAAGACAGTGTAAACCAAAGTCATCATTCCAGTTGAATTTCTTCATAGGGGATCGATTATTGAAATTTAATTTGAGAGAGTTTGCACTAATAACTAATCTAAACTGTGGTGAATTACCAATAATTGATAAAAGTGGGATAAAGGGAGGAGGTAATATAAGAAAAATGTACTTCGAGGATATGAAAGCTATGACTAAGTATTTTCTTAATATAGCTTTTAATGTTAGCAAGGCAGGATGTGAAAGTGACAAGATAAAAAAGGCGAAGTTGTATTTCTTGGAAAGTTTTCTTCTCCCAAAACAAGATTCGGTGAATGTGAATATAGACCACATCCTGATGGTCGATGACAATGACCTCTTTGATAACTACTCATTGGGAAGGATTGCTTTTAATTTACTTGTTGATGTTATGCATAGAGAAATACACAGCAAAGGTAAATCAGGAATATCAATAGGGGGATTTATATTCCCAATATTAGCATGGGCATACTAGGTCATACCCACCTTGAACTCGTCACAAAATTTTTGTGCCAGGAAGGTTTCTAACAATGTTTAAAAGAAAGTAAATTAGGTTGCAGACAGTCAACCCAAATGGAAGAATCTCAAGTGAAAAGTATTTGATTCGAAAGAGGTATAATTATCTATACAAACAAAATAGACATAAAGTCTTAAATTTTGAACTATAAACTAACATCTTATTTCCTTGTTTACTTGACAGCTTGAAATTTGTCCATTACTTGCAACCCTATAGGAAACGACTATACCATATTTTGCTCCATTCATCATGGAGGAAAAAAAGGGTGTTGTAAGAGGTCGAAGAAGAAATGAGCAGATATAGGTCGAGAGAGAAAGTGGTTAAACTATCCTTGAATAGAAGACTCGGTTTATCATCTGTCAAAGATGAAATGGAACAAAGGTTTGAAGGAATAGAGAAAATAGAACAATTAATGAACACAAGGATGAATGAAAACTTTGATGCCATGAAGATTAGTCAGTAAATCTTGACAAAGAAGATAGATGACTTGGTGGAATCGTTAAACAAAATGATTGACTACATGAAGACTACACTAGTTGTTCAAGCACACACATCAACAAGCAATCTGTTTATGGTATGTAAACTAACTACACTATATTTATTGTTTTTCATAGTACAAACCTATTATGAATTATATGGAAGCAGCTTGCATCCCAGTTCGAAAAGGAACTAGATGGTATTGAGAAAGAACGAGAAGAAAAAGAAGAAGATAATGAGTTGGTTAATGCTTCTAATGCTCCCACAATAGTTCGAAGAAAAGATGATGACGAAGACGAAGAAGGCCAAGGAAACAAGGATCATGGATTGAAAATACCATCAGCCACAAAGAAGCATGCCATGGAGATAAAAACAAGGAGTCTGAAGAAAAAAGAAGTAAAGAACCATAGGTCAAGGTGAGTTGATATAAACGTGTTGCAGATTATATCTTTTAACAATACATGGAAATTGACTAGAAAAATTGATTGAGATAGGACAATCAAGACGCTGATGAAGAAATCAATGAAGTGATTCGATCAATTGATGAACGAGAGATTTACAAGAAGTTGGAGATGTCAAACAAGCGAAAGACAACAATATTGGTATGTTTCTTTAAAACTGTACAAAAGTTAATTATTATCTTTTAACTCCATATTATATAAATTATTTGGACTTTTTAACGTATTAACAGAATCACACTCCTAAAACTTCAACAACTAAGATTCTTCAAAAGGTACAGCCATTGTGGTGCACGGGTCAACCCCAACAACCAAAAAAGCAAGAGGTATAATACTATAACTAATGTGGATCTTGAACTTATAATGTGTATTTATACATATCTATAACAAATGTTGTCTCTTGAATAACTAATAAAAAATCAAAAGGAAATTGGAAATGACTGAAAAGCTGTACAACATTGATGAAAATAACCCTGCTACAATGATCATACTCAAACATGTAAGAACAACTGATCTTATAGGTTTGATCATTATTATAATTTGTTAAGTCCTAACAACTAATTGGTCATTAAATGCTGTTAGTTAAACGTAACTAAGCAAGAGTAGATCATGATGGCTAACCAAAAGGAGGAAAGAAGATCAAGGCAACAAGAACTAAAGAGGAATTTGCCAAAAATGAATGATGCAAATCCACCAATGATAGGCACATGGATAGATGCAGCAAGAAAGATAATATGAAAACCTCAAACCATGGATGAAAATACACCCCCGGATGGCCCATCATTTAACTTGCACCTAAGCCAAGCCTGATCTTGCAATAAATGAACCAAGTGATTTTGGCTTTTTATGTCATTCCCGTTTTGGATTTTGAAAGTAGAATATATTTAGATTTTGTACTAGCTATATGGGTGAATTCTATAATCTTGTTTTGGTATATGTTTTAAATGTTGGAACTTTTTAGTAGAATTGGTTCTTGTATTGAATGAAGGAAATGATTCGGATATGTTGATATAGTTTTTGTTTTGGTATACAGTTTAAATATTTTGGATTTTGAAAGTATAATGGATTTGGATTTGGTGTAGCTGTTTTGTACGAGTTTGTCTAGCCATCCCTATACTAAATAACCTCGATAGAATGGGCTTGTTAAAATCTCAATCATCCAAAGGGCATAATTATTTGTAGGTGAATTGAACTTTTCACATGTAGGAGTATATCAGCTTGCAGTGGAAGCTACAATGATCAATAAGTATTCTAATTCATCAATTTTGGCTATAAATGAAGCATGCCCATACAATAATAAGAGGGTTTCAAGTCATACCTTTGTAGAATCTTTTGAAACTCAAATTCAACTGCAAATCTTCTCCAAATCTCGTTGTGAACCACCTCAAGACCTTTCCTACTATTCTCTTGGAGCTTTAGATTGAATTGTGGAACTTAAAATAAGCTTGAATGAAGGAAATTTAGAGAAAAACTCACTGTTGCACCCACTTGAAGAACAACTTCTTCAACTTGAATTTTTCAGCAAAAACTCAATTGATGCATGCCTTAATTCCACTTCTATCTTCTCTATATATAATAGGACATTCATGGAAAGAAGAAGGTCCATAAGATGCAACTCGTGCTTGGAGTATTGAAGCTAAAGTCAAGTGGATGTTTTTGTGAGCTACTTGGTTGTGAGTGGAGAAATCCAACATTTCTAAAATTTGTGTTTTCCAATTTTATTTTTATAAATTGATTTCCAAAACCAATTTTGATTTCAAAATTGAAAACTTTTATTAATTTTACAAATTTTCATAAATTAATTTTCTAATAAAATTAATAATAAATAATTAATTAAATAATTTAATTAATTGTAATTAATTTAATATCAAATATTAATTTAATTTTACACAAATTCCACTTCCATAAATTTAATATTTAAAAAATATTTAAATATTAATTGAATCTCCAATTCCGTTTAATTCCAAAATTAAACGCTTAATTATATCTCATATAATTACTAATTTCCTTAATTCTAATTTGAACGTTTCAAATTAACTTATCACACTACTCTAAAGCTAATCCATTTACGAGCTAGTGGGGGGACCTTGTGGACCTACAGATCATGGGCTCCAACGATCCGAGATTAATTGGCTAAACTTTTTACACCGAATTAACCCCCATTTGTTAACTAATGGGTCACTTCACTAAAGTCTATAGTTGCACTCCCCTCACTGTAGATATATTATGTCCACTCTATATAACCATGATTAGTAAGTTAACCCTTCACAGGTTGTTTGTAATAATGGCTGGGTCAAATGTCTGTTTTACCCCCGAGATTACCTCGTGTTCCTTAAGTCCCACCGATCCTCTAATGAATAATTGATTGTGATCCGATCAACAAATTGAATCCCTCTCAAGCCAATGAGAAGGTGGGGTCTGTTGTTCAAGACTCGAAGTCAAAACTCAAGGGAACAACCTCTCTACTATCCCTAAAAGCGGATAAGAGTGAGTTCCATCTTGCACCCTATGTCCTCAGCTATCTACCTGGTCTTACCCCTGAAATGGAGGTTTATTGAGCCGACGCTATTGAGCCAACCCTCACCTATGCAAATTTAAGGATAATCTCAAATACACAGGAGTTCATGGTTAGCTCAGGATTAAGGTCATGTTACCTAGGTCATCACTTTGAAATAGTATGTCTTAAACAGTAAACAACGTTATAAAGTAAGAGTGACTGATTTCGTGGTCTGATCTTGTACAAACCCATTGCACAAGACACCCCTACTTCTCATGTCATAACATGTACAAATTAGGATCACATCGCCTATAGCACTTTATAACTCTTTGTAACAACTACAGAGTGGGCCTCATCCAATAGACCAAAATAAGGCACCCAATCTCGTTCATATACTATAGATCATTTTGACTGTTTACTCGAACCTAATTCACTTTTATGTCTCCACATAAAGTTCAAGTACTCATGTAATAGTCATGGGTCTTTTAGTTTATTGGATTTCTAAAACAAAATAAGCAATACATATTTTCAATAACAACTTATTAAATTTTCAAAATAAGTTTTATTGTTTACAAACCACGAGTTTTAGGACATAAACCCAACATCACATTGCACATACATAAAGTTTAATAACAACAAACACACTGTAATTATAAAGCGTGCAACTCAATTTCCAATCCTCAATAACATAAATGAACAATGAATATATCAAGTGATGTGGAATTGTTATATCATTACTATTTTGGTATATCCATAAATATTTTGGATTGATTTCACAAACATACTGTAATTCTAAAACGTTTACCTCAATTTTCCATTATGAAAAATACAAATGACTAAATAACCAACAAAAATTAGCAATATTTAACTTTCAATTCCATATATAATAATTGTTATATCATTATTTTTTTTTTATACAATCTGAATATTTTGAATTGATTTCACAAACACACTCTAATTCTAAAATGTTTAGCTCAATTTTCCATTATGAATAATACAAATGACTGAATAACCAACATAAATTAGTAATATTTAACTTCCATTTCCATGTACAATCATTGTTATATTATTATTATTTTGGTATACAATTTAAATATTTTGGATTTATTCCACAAACACACTGTAATTCTAAAACGTTTAGCTCAATTATGCTTATTCTGAATAATACAAATGACTGAATTACTAACATAAATTAGGTTTAAGTATTACACAAATGACTGAACTATCTATATAAAAGTAAGATAACAAACTGTAATATCAATGCAAATAATAATTTCTTTCATAAACGCCATTAAGTTTGAACATTAAAGAACTGTTTGAAGAGGGAAACAGACTACAAAGTAAAGAAAAATAGTACTAAAAGATATAACACTGTAGATGTATTCAATGTCGTATGGGATCCTTGCAAGACCTACAATTATGACCCCTCTTACCGCACCGACTACAGCGGACTGTAGCTTTGTTTTCTAAACAAGACGTGATTCTTTTTTTCTTAGGCCTCCCAGTCGGACGTTTGACATTAGGAGAAAGAACTAGATCATTGCCAACTGCATGACTTGCAATGCATTGTTGAACATTGCCAATAGGCCGCATTTCCTTTCTGTATAACAAACGTAGATTAGAAACACGATAGAAATAATGTGCATATAATTGTAGTTGAAGGTTCCTATGAGACAATGCAATGCATGCATGAGAGCATGAAATCATGTCTAGGTTCCAACGTCGACATGAGTAAGTACGATTCAGAATGTTAACAACAAATTGGTTAGAGTGATCATGCACTTCAAATTCATACTGGTTAATGGAGTACAACTGCAAAAAAAAAAAAAAAAAAAAGGAACGATAAACTTACAATTTTACTATTAATAATAGGCTCAATCGAATACAAATACTGTGTAAATAAAAGAACACTTACATCCATTGACATACTGTCCCTCAAGACTGATCGAATAATTTTCTCTGCATGCGATGACAATTCAGAATGTTGGAAACTCCAATGACTACGACGTTTGTAAAACCATTTTTGAATCAAACTACAGATAGATTCAAGGAGACCAATAACGGGTAATTCACGTGCTTCTTTTAAATATGAATTCATGCATTCAAATATGTTGGTTGTCATAAAGGAATATCTTTTCCTTCGACAAAATGCTCTAGCCCATTTGGATTTGTCAACAACCTCTAATTCAAGTCTAATAGACGGAGCAACCTCATCCAACTGCCTCATGTAATATTCAAATTCACCAATTGTATATGCTCTTGGACACATATGGAAAGTGTCCCCAAATTGACGCGACTTATGGTTCTTAACAAGGTTTTTATACAAATAAAATGCACACAACCTGTGTTCAGCAAAATCATAAACAGAACTAGCACCATTGGCTATACTTTTATGACCATCCGACATAATAACATGGTCATTAGAATTCCTAAAAACAGCTTTAAGATTACGAAAAAGCCAAGATCATGATGCATTATTCTCAGAATCGGTAATGGCAAATGTAAGAGGTACAATCTGCGAATTTCCATCAAGTGTGCAAGCAAACAATAATGTCCCAAAAAAATTGTATAGACTAGCACCATCAACTGACATGATAGGAAAACAAAATTTTCATGCATCTATGGAAGCGACAAGGGCCATAAAATAATGCTTAAACCTACCTTCATCATCAGATTCTTGTGTTGTATATGTTCCTGTAAGGAATAAACATTTAGATTGATTATACAAGACAAAATAGACTGTATATAATTGCTTAAACTAAATATAGACGAGAAAAATACTAGATTATTTTCAATCAACGTAGCTGAAAATGGTGAAAAATCGGCATAGGAGGACTCAAGAATCCCCCTGAGGAAATTGAGGGCAATCTCACGATCTCTTCAAGCTTTATTATGACTTATATTTACACCATGTTGCTTCTCATATAGCTTACAACATCACACGGTCGCATGGGACTTTGTCATTCATTTTAAAAAATGACTTTGTACAATCAGCAACAATCCAAGATGTTGCTTGACGATGATCATCTTTAACAATGTCAATAGAACATTTATGGATATCGATGTATTTTCGAACCATCCACACACCACCCCCTCCATATATAGACGCATGTAGATACTACCCACAAGACATATCCTTGCATCGAATTTCAAATGAAGTTTTGTTTGACCTAGTAGTAGTAAGTTCAAAACTGTTTTTAAGAGCAAGCAAATAAACTGCTTTCTTCAATACAGACTTGCTACTAAAAAGTA
This sequence comes from Benincasa hispida, assembly GCF_027475165.1. NCBI lineage: Eukaryota > Viridiplantae > Streptophyta > Magnoliopsida > Cucurbitales > Cucurbitaceae > Benincasa > Benincasa hispida. The sequence continues at coordinate 83,690,986 of NC_143478.1, read as the reverse complement.
AACCGACTCTAATGGGAATACCAGATTGAAAGGAATCGAAATCTTGGAAATTAGCGATTTCAGTGTTGCCCTTAGGATGTTGGGAAGAATGATCAATGTTTGATGATTCATTATTCAAATAAGTGTATTTTTTGTGTTTGGGGCAACAAATGACACATAGTCAACCACTACACATAAATCAATTTGGGGGGAATATGATAACACTAACATCAACCATAATACTAACATCAACCACAAAATATCTTTATCTTCGACAATGCTAACAAGATTCGAATTGGCAGAACCAATCCAGTACATTGTCAAATGAGATATAAAAAACTCACTGGAGGGGAAAAGTTTACCTTGGATATATTCCACAAATTGTTGGAATGAGGAATTTGATGGAATATGCAGCTCAAAATTTCAAAAATCATGGTACTGAGAATTCTCATCCCATCGACCATCAATAGGAGTCTAATACATTGTAAAGTCATAGAAAAAAAAGTAGCTTGTTAAAGAAACCACAAGAAAACCTAAATCGATGAAACTTTTATGTAAGTAATAAAAGTTATGGCAATGTATGAAGCAACAATCCAACTGATTCTTGTGCAATTAATGCAAGACCATTTTTTTAGGGAGTGATATTTCTTTTCCCAAAACATTAAAATAATATCAAAAATAGCATATACAACTAATTTATTAAGAATGTGAAAAATGTATAGCTAATTTATTAAAAAATGTATGTATACAATTATGGAAAACAATATAGGTGAAAAAAATATATGGATAAAAGAAGTTTTAATAATATATGGATATTTCAAATATAAATTTGGTAGAAAAATCTGGACATTTTATTAAGGTGACATAAATTCGAAAAGTGGTTAAACAGAATCTAAAATAATAATAAACTATAGAGATTATGTTAACTACATGAGCAAAATTAGGAGGGCAGTTGTCCTTAACAAATACCAATTACCCTATACATATATTTCGACCATGTTTTCTATTTTAGAATTACCTTTGTAGTTTCATCAACAACAACATCTATGAACAAGGCAAGGGAAAATCATGGATTTAGAAATTTGTGGCCATGTACATGTCACATGAGTTGCCAGAATTCTTATTCCTGGGCGGTTTTGCTATTTTTCATAATGAAACCTCAAATTCCGCCATACACTCTAATTCTCCTTTTTTGGTTGGTCTAGAAAATCCCCCAACCTAACTCAATTCAACTCATATACACATCTAAATATTATTATATTACTAATTTAGTGATTCAATGCAAAACTCGGCTTCATCATATTGAAGTTATAAATCTTACCATCCTCAACTCGTCTGCCTTTTAGTGTGTTTTAACCACATACTAAATTTATATACACCTAAACTTTTGACGTTAAGATTGATAATACAAGTTTATGTCAATTGAATTATATGTTCATGTTGACTACTTTCAATAAATCTAAAATTTAGATTTTAAAATTATTTTTTCCAAAATTGATTAAATAATAATAATAATAATTTTCATACAAGACAACACAATATATGAATAAATATGTTTCCATATTTATAGTGAACATGCTAATAGATAATAAGATGGTTATGAAAAAATCAACAACAAATTATTAGATTTAAAGATGCATTATACGTACAATAATTGAAATTGAAAAGTTTCAAAAAGTATAAGAACCCAAATTATATTTTAACTAAAAAATATTTAAATTAATAAAATAAAATTATACTTTTAAGTAAGTTAGAATATCTAATATTTATAACTACAACATTTTGTTGTTTATTCTTTATGTCTTATCAATCTTTTTATTATATATGTAAATGTTCTATTTCACTCTTGTATCAATATGGAATCTATGAATGTGTAAAATATATCGATAAGTCAACAAAATGATATAATAATTAAGGGTTGATAAGAGAAATAGCAAAATTTAAAGTTTCATTTAGAAAAAAAGGTAAAAAGGTTTTTAAATTATAAAAAAGCAAAATGAATTTAAATAACAGAAAATAATATTTTAGTAAATGACCAAACAACTAAATTAAGTGCAAACGATAATTCAAAGATATAATATTTCAAAAATAACTCGTATACTACAAATACAAATGTATCTAAACATTCCAGAAGCAATAATTAAAAATCACCTCATGGTTCTTCACACTTCCGATTGTCTAGGACACATGTGTGTGAGGGAAGCCTACGACGAGGCGGCAATGATCGTCAAGAGCTTATGGATGTCCACTGTTCGCACGAGATTTCAAGAGAAATTTATTTCGTGGAACTTGAACTTTGTATTTTTATTAATTTTGTAGAAAGTGAGTACAATCTCTAATACATAGTTTGATGCTTTCAAAATAAATTATAATCTTTAAGCTAGTTGATCTTCTTAAACAATCTGCCTATGGACTTGTTGATCTTCTTGGGTGATCGGTGACTTGTTGATCTTCTTGGGTGATCGGCCTTTGGGCTTGTTGATCTTCTCGAATGATCGGCCTTTGGGCTTGTTGATCTTCTTGGACGATTGACCTTTGGGCTTGTTGATCTTCTTGGACGATCGGCCTTTGGGCTTGTTGATATTCTTGGATGATCGACTTTTAGGCTTGTTGATCTTCTCGGATGATCGGCCTTTGGGCTCGTTGATCTTCTTGAAGGATTAGTGTTCGCACGAGGCTTCCGGAGAAAATTGTTTCGTGGAGTTGAACTTGAGTTGTGTTGATGTTGATGTTGATTTAATGCAATGTGGTTCAACATATAGTACATGATCCTCTGATTCTCTCTTAGTTGGGTGGATGTGCTTGACTTGAAGAAGAAAAGCACCAAACGTTCTTGAAGTAGAAGTCTTGAAAGAGTGTTTGTGTTTTCAAAAGGTCTTCTATCTTCTAGGAGTGTAGCTTCAGGAGTCTTGGGAGTCTTCTACTTGTTGATGAATTCTCTCTGCGCACTTTAGTCTTCAGAATGCTTGCATCTTCAAAGAACTTCAGTCTTCAGAATGCTTTATCTTCGAAGGACTTCAGTCTTCAGGTGTGGGCAGCTTCAAGAGTCAAGGAGTCTTCTGATTATAGAGAATTCTCTATAAGTTTTTTGGAGTATAGAATTGCTGACCTCTCCAAATGAGGAGAGCTTTCCTATTTATAGAGTTCACAGGTGGGCTTGGGCTTGGTTGATCCATGGGTCTGGTCTTTGGGCCCAATTAGTTGGAATTGGGCTTAGTTGGTCCATGGGTCTGGCCTTTGGGCCCAATTAATCGGATTTAAGCCTGATTTGACGTTTGGGTCAAATTCAACCTATTTTTGGATTGGACTTTGAACCAAATAATAATATCAAATTGGGCCAAATGAATCTTATCTGATTCAACGGTCATGATAAAACCACGTGGCGTCATCGAAATTTGTCTTCAACTTCAATTCAGGACATATGTCAACTTCTACTTGAGCCCAAATTTAATAATTTGAAATTTCGTCATTAATTTAGTAAATGACGTGGCAACTTGTGATTGATCCAAAATTTCTCATTCAACAAATGCCTACTTTCGAGATTTACGCACATATATGGGTGGATGAATCTCAAAAAATATAAAGTTGGAATCAAAATCCAAATACATTTTCTCTTAAATTTGACCTCAATTGATGTGTCAGTCAAACTATGAATTTAGTACATAAGTTTAACTTGAATTTGGGATAAAATTTGGAATATCGTCAGATTTACAAAAAAAAAAAAAATGAGCTTTGTCCCAATTTAATTTGATTTGGATTTAAGATACAATTTGGGATATGCCCAGATTTTAATAAAAGATCAATTGAGATTTTTTTCTTATCCACAATTTATTTTGATTGAAGATAAAAACTGAACGTTGAATAACTTGAATTTGGAATAAAATTTGGAATATGACCAAATTTTATTTTAATTTGGGATGAATTTTAGATCTTTCCCTTAACTTGATTTGAAAATAAGGATAAAAACCTAAATTTAGATGAATTTGATATAAAATTTGGAAGACCCAAATTTTACTCTGAGATTTTATCCTTAATAATAATAATTTGACTTCTGATGATTTAGATTTGGGATAAAATTCGAAATATGCCCAAATTTTAATTTGAGATTTTATTTACAATTTAATCTCAATGTTGAACAATTTGATTTTGAATAAAATTTGGAATATGGTCAAATTTTAATTTGTGATTTTATCCACAATTTAAATTTGATTTTAAATAAAATTTGGAATATGTCCAAATCTTAGTGGAAGATAAATTTGAGTATAAAATCTAATAAAATCAAATTAGATAGGAAATTTGTTTAATTTAATTTTTTTTTAATTTTAATTTGAAATGAGGATAGAATCAAATTAGAAAATCTAATAAAAAAAATCTAATATTTTGACTAAAATCTTTATTTGATTTGGATTTGTTTGTTATGGAACTTGGAACCTCTATAAATAGGATTAAATTTATTTAATTTAATTTTTTTTAATTTTAATTTGAAATGAGGATAGAATCAAATTAGAAAATCTAATAAAAAAAAATCTAATATTTTGACTAAAATCTTTATTTGATTTGGATTTCTTTGTTATGGAACTTGGAACCTCTATAAATAGGACCCCAGACCCCTTCATTATCCTCATCTCTCTCTTCTATCTTTCATTTATCTTCTTTTCCTCTTTTCTTCCAACGTTTTCTCCCTTTTTTTTTCATATTCTTTCTTTTTCCACTATTTTTTTTCAAAGTTTTTTTTCTTTTTTTTTCTTTTTTGTTTGTTTGTTTGTTTTTTTTTTTTTTTTTTTGCAACACTTTTCTTTTTGTTTTTTTTATTACCTTACTAACCCCCACTTTTTATAAGAGTTAAAGCGCAACTTAAGGGAGTACAACCATTTTTTTTAACCTCACCGACCCATCAGTAATCTTAAAGGATGGGTTTCTCGTCTCATAAGCTTTGTTTCTTAACATATTTTTTTTCCTATTTTTTTGTTGTAGAAATGTCCGGCCGCGTGATCGATTCTTTGATGCACATAAGGACGACCCTAACATGGTTATCTATTGTATCCCCGTTCGTGCTCGTGTTCGTACTTCCTGATCGTCATGGGGGGAGGGCCCAGCAAAGGCTTACAACCCCCTTATTTGATCACCGTCTACCTTGGTTCGTGCATCCTGATCGGCATGGGAGGGGCCCCACAAAGGCTTACAACTCTCTCATTCGATCACCCTAAGGAGGATCCCAAAAAGGTCTGTCTTGTAGCGCCGTTCATTCATCTTGATCGGCATGGGAGGGGCCTTGCAAAGGCTTAAAACTCTCCCATTTGATCACCCTAGGGAGGATCCCGGAAAGGTATTCGTGCATTCTGGTTGTCATGGGAGGGCCCCGCAAAGGCTTACAACTCTCTCATTCGATCATCTTAGGGAGGATCTCAGAAGGGTCTGCCTTGTAGCGCCATTCGTGTATCCTCATCGTCATGGGAGGGGCCCCGCAAAGGCTTACAATTCTCCCATTCGATCACCATAGGGAGAATCCTCTACCTTATTATGTTACTCCTTGATCAAATTTTTAAGATAAGGCAAATATTCCATCAAGTATTGAAGATGAGGCTGATATGCCATCAAAATTTGAAGAGAAGAATATGCCATCAAGCTTTTGAGCGGAGTCAGGATGGCTGGAGTCGATCTTGCATATAAGGTGGTGTCGAATGGACCAGAGTTGTCCTTGCATATGAGGTGGAGTCGAATGGGCCAGAGTTATCCTCGCATACAAGGTAGAGCTAGGCAAACCAAACTCGATCTCGTATATGAGGTGGAACCACACCAACATTTTTGGAGAGGAAGCGAAGCTACACAAACATTTTGGAGAAGGGGTGAAGTTGTACCAATATTTTGGAGAGGAAACGAAACTGCACCATGACTTTGGAGATGGAGTGAAGTCGCTGATAATGGGCAGAAATGCACGTCATCATAGTGCTAAGTTCTTAAACAATATTAGTTTGCGTTGATGAAATATGTTAATTTGCATCCATTAAGCACCGATTTCATAATATTGCAGTCGAATGCGTTCAACGCATTAGAACAGTTGATTTTTGTATTTTTGTGCAGAATATGCATTGACGCAATGCAAGAATTGCGATCATAGGAAATCTTTGGTCGAGCGTAACTTCACCGTAAGGTCTTGCGATAATTTTGTTCGCAAACATTTGTCCGAGAAGGATCACCGGAACTTGGTCAGCGCAAGATAGTGGACGCATCTGGGTGAAAGGCTAATTAATCGCGAAGGGAAGAAAGCTGATGACAGTCGAATCCGAATTAAGTTGACAGTTGATAATGGTCATAAAGTACATTCAGCTTTACGGTGACAATTATTCGGCGCATCAGTCAGGAATTAAAGTCGTCCCATCTGTACAACCATGAGAGAGAAGCTACCTTTCACCATGGATGCTCTATAAATACCAAGGGAATTCTTCAAAAAAGGGGTTGACGAATTAATCAGTTCACAAGTTTAGCTATTCTTTGTTCCATAAGTTTGCAGATTCTTTCATTTTAAGGCAGAGCAAGAGAAGAGTGGTGACGCCGGAGATCGCTCAGGGCAACTCAAGAGAGAACCTTGGGGGTAAGAAGTAAAGAGCGGGCCGACTCTCGCAAGAGCGAGATTATCTTTTGAGCACGAGTAGAAATCAGTGTAAAAGCTTGGGCAGCAAGAGATTGCTTCCAGGCCTTTTATTCTATACTTGCATTGTTATTTTGTACTTCATCTTCATATTTATACAATGGAAGTTCTATTTCTATATCTGTTCACTCTCTTAGCACGCATGAGTAGCAAAACTAGTCGAATGGATTGAGGAAATCTAAGCTAACATGACCTAGAAAGTTTATTGCTTGCGATTGTCTTGATTTATGTTGTGCCAAATACCCTTTAGAGCTACTCGAGAGAGAGTCTAAAGAAAGAACCTAATGACTCGAGAGAGCTAGGTTACATGAGAGAGCAAGATTAGAACTACATAAACAAGAGATAGGGACTTAGAGATAAGCTCTGTTTGTCAACCTATATCGCATGCATCCTAGAGATGGGAATGATATTATGTGGTCGCCTTATTTGTGTGTGTCATTTCATCATCGCATAAATAAGAATAGAGGCTTATGTGTAGGTTCTATAGACTTAGCGCATATATCACATGCGTTCTAACCTTAGAAGTCGTGGCATTCGCACCGAGAGGTGGTTTACTGTTGTATGCATGTTGCATGATCGCATAGCATGAACGCATCCTAAGAAGTGTTACCTGAAACTTTTCTCAATCCGTTCACTGCATACTCATCGCATCTTTCATTTACCAACTCTTTTCAAACCCCACCGCATTTATTTATTTTTCATCAACGCAAATAATAAACCCAACAATTTATTTATTTATCCGGTTACTGCAAAGTTCTTCACAAAAAGTACCAACGCAATCTGTTTTCACAAGTCCCTGTGTTCGACCCTGGACTTACCAGAAAACTCAGAGGAATTTACACTTGGATTCCGCTGGGGAAACTTGAGTGCACAACGCAATTTCATCAATGCATATCATCAACATTTCCACTTCATAAAAACCAAGCATCAAATTTTTGGCACCGTTGCCGGGGACTTCGGCAAAATAGAGTGCTAACGGTAATTTTTCTGATTTCTTTACAGACTCTCAATCTTTGGTGAATTACGACCCAAAGATTGAGAGGAATTTTAGACGAAGATTGAGAGACTGCCAATAGCAACCACAGTCAGATAAAGAAAAGATGGCGGAGCAGCTTGGAAATGGAGCACCAAATGATAACAATGTAATGGCGAATCCAATTCTGTTCGCAAACGATCGCAATAGGCCCATTAGGGACTATGCATCGCCAAACCTCTATGATTTCTCTCTAGGAATCATGAGGCCTACACTCGACGGAAGTCGATTTGAAATGAAGCTGGTGATGCTGCAGATGATCCAGACTTCAAGTCAATTCGGAGGAAGGCGTAGCAAGGACCCGCATGCCCACCTCCGAAGCTTTATTGAAATCTGCAATACTTTTGTGTTCCCGAACATCTCTGTCGAAGAAGTTCGACTAACGTTGTTCCCATTTTCTCTCTGTGATCAGGCTAGGAAATGGGCATACTCTCTCGAGCCGAGAGAGATAACTTCTTGGGAACAGGTAGTGGAGAAATTTATGAAGAATTACTTTCCACCTACCGAGAACGCCAGACTAAGGAAATTAATAACAAATTTTGAACAAGAAGATGACGAATCACTCAGCGATACTTGGGCGAGATTTAAGCGACTGGTAAAAGACTATCCGCACAATATTTTACTAGATTGCTTGCAAATGGAGATTTTTTACCAAGGATTGAATCCCTCTTCATAGACCGCTGCCAATGTGGCAGCCACTAGTGGTCTACTCGACAAAACATATAAGGAGGCAAAGAGTATACTTGATCGCATTTCCAAAAATCACGAGGATTGAAGGGAAAGCGATCAGAAATTAAGAATCAAAGAAAATGACGCAAACAATGGGGACATCGCATCCCTGCAAAATCAAATGACTGGAGTGATGAATCTGACACAAGGCATCACAATTAATAATACGGGAGCAAAGAAAGGGCAGGTCAGTGCAATGACTCAAACGACCGCAAGTTGTGTCATTTGCGGAGATGCTCACCCGATGGAGGAATGCCCAACAAACCCGTAGTCGGTATGCTTCATGAGAGATAATCCCTATTCCAATACATATAACTCCAGGAGGCAGAACCACCCAAATTTTTCGTGAAAAAATTAACAACAAAGCTTTCAACCTGTGGCACAAAAAGGAGGGCCAACCCGGATTTTTCTCGCAAAACAACGGTCCAGCGCAAAACCAAGCTAGCAGCTCACAACCACTGCAATCTTCATCCTTAGAGAGCTTGCTGAAGCAATACATTGAGAAAAACGAATCAGTGCTTCAGAACCAAGCTACATCTATTAGAAATCTTAAAATCAAAATGGGACAAGTTGCGGGCGAGTTGAAAAATAGACCGCAAGGAGCGTTGCCAAGCTCAATTAAGCTCCCTCACAATGCTGGGGGTAACAGGAAGAAACAATGCTTAGCAGTCCCCTTGCTAAGTGACAACATGACTGCGGAAGTAGGGGAAAAGCACATTGTGACCAACTTGAATGCAGCGACAACTGAAGACCCGTTGACCTATAGTTTAGAGAAGCCCAAGAAAATAGACCCTGAAGTTGCGACCACCCTTAAGCCTCTAGATCTTGGAGTATAAGAAGTCCAACCACCAGTAACTCTACAAAGACTGAAAAAGGAACAAAATCAGGAAGGAAAGATCGTAACAGTGGCTGCAGTGCAAAATGCTATGATCCCACCTAAAATGGGCAATCCATGAATCTTCACGATCTCATGCTATATCAGAGGGACCTTCAGTGGCTAAGCACTATGCGATCTTGGGGCAAGTATAAATATAATGCCGCTATCAATCTTCAAAAAATTGAATGTTGGCACACTTACGCCCACAAAGGAAACTCTCCTGCTCGCGAACAAATCTTGAATACACCCTGAAGGAGAGTTCAAAAATGCCGCAATTTCAATCGATAAATTCATCCTACCGGCAGACTTCCTCATTTTGGATTATAAAGCGGACAAAGATGCGCCCATCATATTGGGATGACCATTCCTTTCAATCGGTCGCGCTTAAATTGATGTGCACAAGAGGGAAATTGTAATGAGCATTCATGGGGAGAAACTCCGGATTAAGGCAGTAAATATCCCAAAGGACAAAGAAAAGAAAGAAAAGCCACCATAGACGTGAACAACCCAACCTGGAATAAGTGGTCCCTGAGTATTGTATGATTTAATCTCATTAGGGATGCAATCCTTTTGAATATCCTTTTCCTGCATCAAATACTTCATGAACTTTTATCTTACTCATTATTATCTATTATCGCAATTACTTTGTTTTACTGACTATCTATCTACACTGTTCTTATCTAAAAAAAAAAAAAAAATTGTTGTTTTGTTTTAAATCATTTGACCCTATATGTTTTTCTTGCAAACGATCGAGGTGCTGGATTGCGGAGATGTTATGCGAAGAAGCCTCTTATCTTACTTCATCACCGCAATCTAAAGAAGAAAGATCGTCGTAAAGATGGATGCATCAATACACAATGCGGGCAACAACGCAAAATTTGGGAGTATATTCTTCCTTATCTTTATTTCAAATTTTGTGCTAGCACATTGCATTTTAGTTTTCAAAGTTTTATCACCGCATCCTCTTTGATTACCGTAATCATTTGACATAGATAAATTTAGTAGTTTACCGTATTCTGTTTCTTTGCCAAGTATGATTCCAATGATGAAAAATATGCTTCTATTTCTTTCGTATATACTAGAGTCAACTTAGTCTTAAGATAGTCACTTCATGAAATATTTCTAGAAATTAGGGGTTTGCTAGCTTTCTTTCAAACTCTCTTTACAATGCATTCTAAGAACATCGCATGACTCATTCCAATCTTTTGGCAATGAGAACATTGCCGCATTTTAAATTTGGGGGTGAGGTATTTATTTTCGACCTTGTTATTCTTTTGGGAAAAAAAATTTGAGAATAACAACTCCACTGCCAACGCAATGGGAAACCTATGTTGATAAAAGTTAAGTTGTGAAAGGCACTTACCCTCAGTTGGATGTCCGCATGACACACGTGAGGGCAAGCCAAAACAAAAGTAAGTCACCAGGATCAACGTATAAATAAATGACCGCAACTCCACTACCAAATAGGTATGAGTTTAGTCTGAGAAAGAGTGCATTACATGTAGTTGGATGTCCGCATGACATCCGTGAGGGCAAGCAGAAATGAAGGCAAGGCACTTGGATCAGCGTAAGGTCAGAAAAAATATATCAATGAAGAAAATTTTTATGCAAGGACAAAATCATTTGACACCCTGGTAGAAAATTTTCTTTTTGAAATAAATCATGTGATGTTCCAGAATTTAGTAAAGTCCTTTTAAAAGGTAAGCTTGCAATCCCTAGATCTTGAATAAGACTTAAGGAAAACTTTGGCATATAGGATTTGAGAGAAATATCCTGGAGAAATATAGGAAAAGAATATTGCAGTTGACTTGCTAAAGGAATCTTTAGCTTATGCTTGAGGACAAGCATTGTTTAAATTAGGGAGTGTGATAACGAGCAGAAATGCACGTTATCATAGTGATAAGTTCTTAAACAATGTTGCATTGCATTGCATTGATGAAATGTGTTAATTTGTATCCATTAAGCATCAATTTCATAATATTGCGGTCGCATGTGTTCAACGCATTAGATGATTTTTGTATGTTTGTGCAGAATATGCATTGATGCAATGCAAGAACTGCGATCATAGGAAATATTTGGTCAAGCGCAACTTCACCGCAAGGCCTTGCGATGATTGTGTTCGCAAACATTCGCTCGAGAAGGATCATTGCAACTTGGTCAGTTCAACATGGTGGGCGCATCTGTGTGAAAGGCTAATCAATCGTGATGGAACAGAAAGCTGATTACAGTCGAATCCAAATTAAGTTGACAGCTGATAACGGTCACAAAGTACATTCAGCTTTTCGGTGACAATTTCTCGGCGCATTAATCAAGAATTAAAGCCATCCCATCTGTACAACCATGAGAGAAAAGCCGCTTTCACCATGGATACTCTATAAATACCAAGGGAATTCTTCAGAAAAGGGGTTGACAATTATTCGGCGCATCAGTCAAGAAAAGGTCCTATAGACTTAGCGCATATATCGCATGCGTTCTAACCTTAGAAGCCATGGCATTCGCACCGAGAGGTGGTTTACTGTTGTATGCATGTTGCATGATCGCATAGCTGAACGTATCCTAAGAAGTGTTAGCCGAAACTTTTCTCAACCCGTTCACCGCATACTCATTGCATCTTCCGTTTACCAACTCTTTTCAAACTCTACCGTATTTATTTATTTTTCATCAACGCAAACAACAAACCCAACAATTTATTTATTTATCCGGTTATCGCAAAGTTCTTCACAAAAAGTATCAATGCAATCTATTTCACAAGTCCCTGTGTTCGACCCTGGACTTAACAGGAAACTCAGAGGAATTTACACTTGGATTCCAATGGGAAACTTGAGTGCACAATGCAATTTCATCAATGCATATCATCCACATTTCCACTTCATAAAAACCAAGCATCAGTCGCGTCATCAGTTTGGAAATGAAGTGAAATTGTGCCATCATTTTGGAGATGAAATGAAGCCACGCCACGACTTTGGAGATGAAGCGAAGTCGTGCCAACATTTTGGAGAGGAAACGAAACTGCACCATGACTTTGAAGATGAAGCGAAGTCGTGCCATCAGTTTGGAGATGAAGCGAAGCCATGCCACAACTTTGGAGATGAACCATGCCAAACGTTGAAGATAAAGTGAAACTGCACCAATATTTTGGAGATGAAGCGAAGCCGCGCCATCAGTTTGAAGATGAAGCGAATCCACGCCACGACTTTGAAGATGAAGCGAACCACGCCAGACATTGGAGATGAAGCGAAGCTGCGTCATGATTTTGTAGACTGAGTCATTGAAGATGGAGCCGAGCCATGCACACTGACTATGAACTTGAAGATGAAGCGGAGCCATGCACACCAACCTTGAGCTTGAAGATGGAATGGAGCCATGCACACCGACCTTGAACATAAAGACAGAGCGGAGCCATGCACACCGACCTTGAACTTGAAGATGGAAGTGGAGCCATGCACACCAATCTTAAACTTGAAGATGGAAGCAGAGCCATGCACATCGATCTTGAACTTGAAGATGGAAGTGGGGCCATGCATGCCAATCTTGAACTTGAAGATGGAAGTGGGGTCATGCACGCCAATCTTGAACTTGAAGATGGAGCAACATTGATGGAGCCTCTGAACTTGAAGATGGAGAAGCATCGACGAGACCTTGCAAAGCCTCCACATTTGGGTTTGACGAAGCATCAGCGAATCCTCTGCACTTGAGCTTGAAGAATCGGTGAATCCTTCGCATTTGAGATTGAAGCATCGGTGAATCCTCCACACTTGAGTTTGACAAAGCATTGATGAATCTTCACATTGAGCTCGACTTCATGACTTTAAGCATGAAGATGGCATTGCAAATCCTCCAGACTTTAGCATGAAGATGAAGGATCGATGAAGCCTCTAAACTTGAAGATGGAGAAGCATCAATGAAGCCTCTGAACTTGAAGATGGAGGAGCATCCAAGTTTGATTTTAAAGAGGAAGCGAAGCGCATTCCAAATGTGTGCTTTTTATTTACTATAGTAGCTCCTTACGAGGGATGAACATCTTCGATCCATTGTGTTGCCCCCAATAGGGATGAACATCTTCAATCTGGAGTGTCATTCTTTAACGGGGATGATCAACATCAATCTTGCAGTATTATACTTAGCTGGTTGTGGTACCTTTTCTGATGGACTAAACTTGCTTCATACCCTTAAAACAAGGGATCAAATCATGACGTAGTTCAAGTTTTTTTTTTTTTTTTAACTGGACTGAACTTGAAGTTTCTTTCAAACTACCTACATACCCTTCATAATGATAGAGATCAAGTCATAACGTATTTCAAAAAGAATTTTTTTTTTATGCGCGATTGAACTTAAATTTCTCTAAGTTGCCTACGTACCCTTTATAATGACAGGGATCAAGTCGTAACGAAGTTCGTACAAAGATTTTTTTTTTTTTTTTTTTTTTTGGTGGGGGGGAGGGGAGGGCCTTTCACATTTTAAGCTCATGCAGGCTAGGAGCATCATGCAGTTTAGGCTCTTGCGATGAGGAACTTTTTCATTTAAACTTCAAAAGATCTTATTTCATCATGGTTTTGATCATCCTCTTCATTTGTAGGATTCGTCAATATGATGAGTTTTGGCTTCACTATCAAGGAACCTTCTGTAGTTATGTCAACCAAAAATTTTCTCTTCATGTGTGATGGGACACGACTATGAATCTTTTTGCTGTTGTTTTCTTCATGGAATGACGTCGCCTTCAATATTTTCATCCTTCCTTTATGTTGATCGCTTGTTATCTTGAGACAATCAAAAGCAGATGCTGAAGGTCGATCTTTCTTTGATGTGGATATACTTAGCCTTTTGAAGGCTGAAGTTCGAGTAGAAGTAATTGTTGGACACTGGTCTTCTTCTTTTACCGTGGCCATACTCAATCTTTGAAAGACTGAAGATCGAGCACTTGAAGGCTTAATACGATCGAAGACAGAAGTTCTTTGTTTCATTTCTTCTGAGTCATTGACTTCTTCGATAGTTATATGATTGTTGTCAACTTCCACTATGCCAACAATGTGACATGCAATAACTTCTGATACTTCCTCTGAATGATTATTGAGAAAGATTTTTGGGAGAAATTCTGCCAAAGTTGCCGGCCGTTGGAATTGAGGGAAGTCCTTGTCTTCTTTCTTAGCAGGCTTAGGCTTCCTTGTCATCTAGGCTTCCGTGTCATCCTTTCGCCTTTTTTTTTTTATGAGCCTTGTTCCTTCTTCTATAGCTTCGATAGGAACACGACTCTTTTTGGGTAGAGTTTGGCTATCTTCTTTTTTGATGAGTCACAACTATCCACCCTTCGTTGTCATCTTCGACAAGTTCATCTTTCTTTTTGGAATTTGTTGTTTGAATCTCTTGCTGGAATCAAACAACTATAGGCTCGAAGGCTCCAAACTGGATCAGGTTTTGTCTTTGAGCGTGGGACACAGATAGTGTTGGAACACTTGAAGTCGTCGCTACTGTAGCGTGATTTGTCTAAGCTACTTCATCCAAATCTAGCTCAATCTTCTTTTCACGAGCCAACTTCAGAATTTGTTCCTTCAGTACGAAGCACCTTTCAACTGGGTGACTAACGACCTGATGATACTTGCAGTAGTTAGGATCATCTACTTTTCCTGCTTCTTCCGGCCGCTTGCATTCCGATAGCCGAATAAGTTGCTTCTCTAGCAGTTTCTTCAACATATTTGCCACATCAGAGTCAGGGAATAGATAAACTTTCTCTTGTCTTTCTTTAAGAGTTGGACGACGCTTCTCGCCTTCATTGTGCCTTCTTTCAAATTTTGTTTGTTTTTCTTTGGAGAAAAATTTGAGCGGGTCACATGAACGACCATAGATTCTTTTGTGGCACTATCCATGATATTTTTAGTGCCCTTTGATTAATTCTTATATTTTCTCCCTTCTGGGACTAGAAAATCTTCAGTTCCCCTATTGGTGATGCTTAACTCCATATCATGAGCACGTGTTACTAACTCCTCAAATGTACGAGGTTTTATCTCTTATAGGATATACAAAAGCTCCCAATGTATACCTTGACTACACATCTCCACTATAGATAATCCAGTGAGTCTATCTTTGCAATCCATACTCAAGGCTCTCCATCGATTGATGTAATCGATGACTATCTCTCCCTTCCACTATTTGGTGTTCATTAGCTCCATCATGCTAACAGTGTGCCTTGTACTGTAGAAGCAGTTCAGGAACTCCCTTTCTAGTTGTTCCAAACTGTCAATCACTTCTGGCTCCAAATTAGTATACCAATCAAAAGCATTTCCTTTCAAGGTATGGATGAACTGCTTAACCAACTGGTCTCCTTTGGTTCCCGCATTTTCGCAGGTTTCAATGAAGTGTGGAACATGTTGTTTTGGATTGCCCTTTCCATCGAACTGCTGGAACTTTAGAGGTTGATACCCAGCTGGCATTCTTAAGTTGTCGATTCACTTGGTGTACGACTTGGAGTACATAAAGGAAGACTGTGAAGGTTTTCCGTAATGTACTCATATGAAGTTTGTAATCATATCCTGTAGCTGTTGAATTGACAGAGTGGAAATACAGGTAGATTATTGTGGCTGGTCTTCATTCAAGACAAGCTTTCCTTTGCCATTGGCTTTTGTAGTTGAAGATTGACTCGACTCAGTGGTTTCTCAAGCCTGTATTTGATCTCTTAAAGCAGTGATTTCATGATCTCGCTCTTCAACAACTTTCATTAGGAAATTTATCTTCCTTTCCATCTCTGCCATGGCTGACTCAGCCGTTACGTCAGTCACCATGACAGATACTACATCAAAGTATGATTCTTTATCTGATAGATCAGTAGCAGAAACATAGCCGTCGAATAAAGGATTTTCTCTAATAACGATCTCGCCTTTAGTAGATTTCATTAGTTCTTCCGTGATGACAGAGCTTATGTAAGTATCACTTGCAACAGTAGCTTTGGATACAACTTTCTTTGGTGCCATTTGTAGGTTTATTGACTTGGATGACGAGAGAGAGATGAGAGGTAGAAAGGTCCCACTGGGCGTGCCAATTTGTTCGCACGAGATTTCAAGAGAAATTTATTTCGTGGAACTTGAACTTTGTATTTGTATTAATTTTGTGGAAAGTGAGTATAATCTCTAATACATAGTATCTTGATGCTTTCAAAATAAATTATAATCTTTAAGTTGGTTGATCTTTTTAAACGATCGGCCTTTGGGCTTGTTGATCTTCTTGGATGATCGGCCTTTGGGCTTGTTGATCTTCTTGGATGATCGGCCTTTGGGCTTGTTCATCTTCTTGGACGATCGGCCTTTGGGCTTGTTGATCTTCTTAGACGATCGGCCTTTGGGCTTGTTGATCTTCTTGGGCGATCGGCCTTTGGGCTTGTTGATCTTCTTCGACGATCGGTCTTTGGGCTTGTTGATCTTTTTGAAAGATCGACCTTTGGGCTTGTTGATCTTCTTGGATGATCGGCCTTTGGGCTTGTTGATCTTCCTAGACGATCGACCTTTGGGCTTGTTGATCTTCTTGAAAGATCAACCTTTGGGCTTGTTGATTTTCTTAGATGATCGGCCTTCGGGCTTGTTGATCTTCTTAGAGGATTAGTGTTCGCACAAGGCTTCCGGAGAAACTTATTTCGTGGAGTTGAACTTGAGTTGGTTTTGATGTTGATGTTGATTTGATGCGATGTGGTTCGATCTCTAGTATCTGATCCTCTAATTCTCTCTCAGTTGGGTGGATGTGCTTGACTTGAAGAAGAAAAGCACCGAACATTCTTGAAATAGAAGTCTTGGAAGAGTGTTTGTGTCTTCAAAAGGTCTTTTGTCTTCTAGGAGTGTAGCTTTAGAAGTCTTGGGAGTCTTCTGCTTGTTGATGAATTCTCTCTGCGCACTTCAGTCTTCAAAATGCTTGCATCTTCAAAGGACTCCAGTTTTCAGAATGTTTGTATCTTCGAAGGACTTTAGCCTTTAGGTGTGGTAAGCTTCAAGAGTTAAGGAGTCTTCTGATTGTAGAGAATTTTCTATAAGCTCTCTGGAGTATAAAATTGCTGACCTCGCCAAATGAGGAAAGCTTCTCTATTTATAGAGTTCACAGGTGGGCTTGGGCTTGGTTGATCCACAGGCCTGACCTTTGGGCCCAATTAGTTGGAATTGGACTTAGTTGGTCCATGGGTCTGGCCTTTGGGCCTAATTCATCGGATTTAGGTTTGATTTGATGTTTAGGTCAAATTCAACCTATTTTTGGGCTTAGTTGGACTTTGACCCAAATAATAATGTCAAATTGGTCCAAATGAATCTTATCTAATTCAATGGTCATGATAAAACCTCGTGGCGTCATCGAAATTTGTCTTCAACTTCAATTCAGGACATATGTCAACTCCTAATTGAGCCTAAATTTAATGATTTGAAATTTTGTCATTAATTTATTACATGGCGTGGCAACTTGTGATTGGTCCAAAATTTCTCATTCAACACCCACAACGATGGACTTCCTTCAAGGTGAGAGCAAAGTTGAATGTATCAGTGAAATTGTTGTTGGTAAGTGAGTATTTGAAGAAATTGCAACCTTAGGACGATGTGACTAGACAAAAGAGAATCCATCAAGGACAAGCTTAGAAACCCTATTGGATTTAGAATTGTATTTGACATCAATCCCAGAACGTCGTTGTTGAAAACGGTATTCAAAGCATAAACAAAAGTAAGAAACATGCATGTGAGCTACCAAGGCTTGCGACCTGGCAAGAATGGTCGTTAGAAGTTAGCTGAGATGATGGAATTCAAGGGAAGGTTGATGAATCAATGATGGTAGGCATGAGATCGTAGAGGAGAGAGAGATTTGGGGAAGGGGGCAACGACTAACTAAAAGAGAAAAGAATAAGAGATTTATGGATTTTTGTTATTTTATTTTATTTAGATTATTGAATAATATATATATTATTGTAAGAAATTGCAAACAACCGATGTTTGATCATTAAAATTTATTGTGACACATTGGTTTAAAGAAAAGAAATCTAATTTTTCTTTTAATTCTCATATATATATATATATATATACTCTAATCATTTTCTATCTCAAATTCAAAATTACCAATGCCAAACTTTTATCAATATAGATTCAAAAATTTCAAATAAAAAATTTCAACCATGATAAGAAAATGTATAAACAAAATTGAAAAAAATTACATGAAATTCAAATTGAAAGAAAGTTACGACATGATATGAAAATGTATAAACAAATTGAAAAAATAAAATAAAATTGAATTTGATTAACAAAATATATATTTGAATATATATTGGTAAAAAAATAAAAAAGATATAAAATTTTGTTATAATTCGAAATCACAAAAATGATGGCTTATAACTTTATATTACAATTATATTGTAGGTGTAAATACATACTATTATAAGGTATAATTGTAAATATAAATTAGTTAATACATACTGTTACAAACACACAAGCATGCATGCAACTACGCGTGCAAACATAGACACAAACTATTAAAAAATTAAGTCTAATAATAATATATGTATCTCAAAAACTTTTTTTTTAAATAATAATAATATATCATGAGATAAAACGTGAAAATTTTGGGAAAATGAAAAATTTACAATCAATTTGATAACAATATGTATAGAATAATGAACAAGGTTAAGATACAATAGAATGTGGTCACAAACATTTAAAATAATTGTTGGTTAGTAAGGTAAAATCAAATTCAATAATGAAAGATAAATTCAAATTTAAAATTGAGGGAGAAAATAAGGAAGAGATTGGTTTATGATGAATCAATTTGAAAAGTAGTTATCAAAATCTAATTTAATAATAAAATACAAATTTGAATTTCAAAAGGGGCAAAAAAAAAAAAAATCGAAATGGTGCTCATTTTCTCTTTTGGCAAATTTGTTAGCTTGTAATATGTTGACTTATGATAGACCAATTACACTGCATTTTTATCTCGGTTATTAATTAATCTCTCCACCTACACTGTATTTTTATCTCAATTATTAATATTAATGGATTTGATTTCCTACCAAATCTAAAGATATATTATAAATTAAAATCAAAATGGTGATAAATAAATTAAATATGGATTGATTCTGAATACTTTCGAAAAATGGTTAAATCAAATCAAATATGATATGAAATTGCCAATTCAAATTTCAAAATGGAAAAAAAAAAAAAACCAACATATTTATCTCCTGAATCCGTTAGGTTAAAATCTCATCACCAACGATTCCAATTACATTGTATTTCTATTGGGAATTGATACACGGTCTCATAACTGAATATTCCATTTACACAGTATTTCTATTGAGAATTGATATACAGTATAACAATTATACAATAATCTAAAAACTTGTTATCCAAATTTTTTTTTACAAAAATCAAGAGAATCCCTCCAATTTTACTATTTCCTCCGATTTCTCAATAATTAAAGGTCAGTTTCCTCAAAATTTACCCCATGCATGAGAGTTGAGAGGCCAATATAGCAGCATTCTCTAGTGTTCATTCATGGAAAACCCATATACACTAACAAGTAATATATTTATGGGCTTCCAATGGGATTACCACATGGGCCTCAATTGGGCTTCCATTATCATGGGTCAACCCTTTTCTGTCCTCATATTTTGTCAATTTATTTTTAAGGAAAATAATAATTATTTTGACTCCTAACAATTTTAAATATAAATTTTTAATTTTATCAATTTACACCTCAACTTTTTTTTTATAAGTATTGCAATCTTAATTTTAAACTTTAAATCTTTACAATATAACTTAACCCTTTAAAGATGTTCTTGTTTCAAATATTGTTAAAAAAAAAAAAAAAAATCATTTATACATTCAATAACTTATAAAACATATGTACCATATAAACTTTATAAAGTTTTAGATAAAATAAGGCACACTATAAGGATTTTTTTTTTCTAACGAAAGTTTTTCCAATGTCAAAAGAATGGATGGAATAAATTGGTTTTCCCAACGATTTTTTTTCATAAAAAAAAGTTAGTTTTTTCGACGATGGTCGAGAGAAAGTTTTCTCCCGACAACAAATGAGAGGCATCAGGAGTTTAGAAAAATGACAATATTTTCAAGAATCTCTTGACAGTAGTGTAAACTATGGTCGAGAGAGCCCTTTTCTCCCGACGCCATGAGGGTTGGGATAGGATTATTTTAAAGCCCTAATTTTTTCCTTTCTTTCTTCTGCTGCCGTCTAAACCACCAAAAACTTTTCCCCTTCTCTTTTGTCGAAACCCACAAAACCTACCAAAAACGATTCTCAACTTTTCCGTCGATGGTTCACGACTAGCTCGCCTGTGGTTCCTATATGTGGTTCTCGACGTGTGGTTCCGACCTGTGGTTCACGACTAGTGGTTCTCGACGAAAGTACTTTTTTGCTACTGTCGGATCACGCTCGCTGCTATTGGTGGTTCACGACGCTCTAGACCGCCTGCTGCTAGTTAAAGTTCGCTGCTGCCTCTAGTTAGTTTTTGCCACTTCATGTTCGTTTCACAAAATCACATTCAACTCTTTTGACTTTTTTTTACTCTAAAAAGTGAACCTACCAAAAAAAAAATTCTAAAGCAGTTGAATACCTCTAAAAAAAAATCAAATTTCAATTTAAGAAAATTGAGATTAAAATTCAATCAAACCCAAAATATCATGAGATTAGTTTCTTAAAACAATGAGAGCAATGTTAGTTTGGATGAATTCCACATGTTAGTTTTTTTTATTTTATGTTCCTCGTTTCAACGGTGGATGTGATTTTATATATGCTTTATTTATCTAGATTGTTTATTTTAGAAAAATAAATGATTTGGATGAATTTGAAGTGATTTGTTTACTAATTTTAAGGATTTGGATTTATTTTTAGGTGATGAATGAGAAACAAATTAGCTTGAGATTAGTTTGAAGTTTTCATTTCTTTTTAATCTTAGTATCAAGTTGAAATGCTAGATAAGTTTTAAGATTAAATTGCATATTTGTATAAGTCTTATTTTTTCATGGCGCTTAAATATATAATCTCAATAGTACAAATGTCAGAAAAAAGTGAAATTTTATTTTTTATTTTTTACTTTTCCCGACATTATCGTCCGTACCTTCTCCCGATGCTAAAATAGGCAACCGCTAGGAAAACCAATCTTTTCCAACAATCAAATCATTAACTAAGGGTCAGGATAAGTAACTCTCTCCCAACGACAAAAAAAAAATAAAATGAAAAATACTGTCGACATAAGCTACTTCTCTTGATAGTGAAAATCTATTTTCACCATCGGGAGAAATACCTTTTGCCAACAATTTCTTTTGGTGTCGGAAGAAATCCTTCATTCTTGTTTCATCGCAAAATCTTTTTTTCCCGATGACTAGGTGTTTTTTGAGTCGAGAAAGATTCTTTCAATAGAGCTTCCTAACGATTTTGTCGATGGTCAAGATTTTGTCGGGAAAGATTTTTGCAATGGTTTTTTTGGTTTTTTCCGACGCTTTTTACTGTCGGAAAACGTCAAATTTCTTGCAGTGGCATTAGCACTAAGTGGCTTGTTGAAGTTTATGAAAATTTTAGAAGATTATTCAATGGTTAATCTGTTCCTTAGTCAAACATAATTTTGTGTAAAACTGTATTTTAATAAATTAACGAGTTTATTAAGTTTTTTTTCTTCTTAACAATAGTTTCTCTATTTAGATTAGTGAAAAAAAGTTTGAAGTTAAAAAATTAACCTTATTTCAGTTTAGAGTCAGATTTAATGAATTTAAGAATTAAAAGTACAATACTTTTCGAGATAGTACATGTCAATTATCTTTTAGCCATGCTTACTTTGGCTATATCAAATTTTAAATCTAGAACCGAAGGTAAAAGTACTTTACACATTGAACTATACACCACTTGACTTTTATTACTAAAAAAAATATGAACAAATGATACTTAATTATATTTTAAAAAATATTTATGTTATGAGTGCGAACAAAATCCCACATTAGTTAGGAAAGGGAGTGATCTAATCATGAGTGTATAAGTGTGGATAACTATCTCCACTAGTATGAGGTCTTTTGGGGTGGTACCAAAAGCAAAACCATGAGAGTGTATGTCCAAAATGAACAATATCATACCTTTGGTGAGCCTTATTCGTGAAAATAACAAGTGTGATCCGTGTTTGTGCTCGGGTGAGCAAGTGACCCAAGATGAACGGGAGATGCATTGGGACTTAGAGTAAGCTTTTTTCCTTTAGTTCTTTTTGATACGTAGGCAATGTGTTTTTCTCTTGGGTTGAGAGTTTCTTTTTGTTGTTAATTCCAAAATATCATTGTGGTATAGGAAATTAAATAGTTCGTGTTGGGCTATTTGAGAAAGTTTTGTAATGCAAGTTTTGAAACTTTGCAATCTTCATCTTAGTAGAATCTGCAATTGCAGAAGATTTGACGTAGTCCCAAACCAGTATATTTTTCGGTGTCGTTCTCTTTTTTCCTACTCTAATTATTGTACTAAAAAATAATAATAATAAATTAAGTAAACCAATTATATTTAAACTAAAATAAACTTTTAGTAATATATTTGTTAATCTTGTCAATTAGCTCAACCGACACAAATTAAACCAATTAGAATTAGACAAATTAACCCTCAAATGAGGCATCCGTATGCTCTCTTCAAACCCTTTTTTGGACCTTTGATCATCACTTCATGATGAAATTTCTTATAAATAGAAATTCATGTAATTTTTGAAAATTATAAATTTTGTTGAACTGTTTTTAGAAATGGAGGAGTTACAATTGGAACTCCAAATGTCATCAATATAGAACTAAACTCCTTTTAGACGTAACTCAAAGCAAATACACAATAAAAAGGCAAAGCAAACCCAAAAGTAAAGAATTTTATAATTTATATTATTTTCTTTTAAGAGAGGAGAAGAGAAAAAAAGAAAAAAAGAAGAAAAACGCAAAAGGAAAGAATGAGAAGTTTTTAACTTTTTGGACCATTAAATAGAAACGCAGGGTTTCGCACACGTGTCGGAAAATGAGTGGATAAATTAGAATTTAATGAAATAGACACGTCATCAGGTGTTGGAGATGTCAAGTGACACGAATCAGCACGTGACTGACGGTGTTTGGTCGTGGCGGCAGTTTTTGCCGTTGGACTGTTAACCTAAAAGGATTAGGGTGAGTAAAAAACTACTTTTTCTCTCTCTTTCTTTCTCATGTCTTTTTCCTTAATTTTTATTTTCTTTTTTCTTTTTTTCTTTAGGAAAAGAATTGAAATTTTAATTAGAGATGAGATAGAGATGTATTCTCAATCTCTGAAAAAAATTGAAGCAATTCTTTTTCTTTCTTTAAATTAGAAATTCAATGTACATGTCTAATCTAACTTTATTAGAAATTTAGTTGTCCTCTATGTCATTCACTATTTGTCTAAATGTTTTCTAAATGAATGTGAATGAAAAAAAAAAAAGTTCAAAAACATATTTTGATATGTTGTTTTTAAATATAGAAAAATGAATCAAAATATTTATATGATATAACAAAATTTCAATGTCTATCTGCAATAAATCACGATGGACTATTATCTGTGTCTATTTATGTCATGATAAACATATGTAGTCGTTTATAGTGGTCTATCATAAATAGACGATGATATTTTGCTACATTTGTAAATATTTTCAACAATTTTGTTATTTAAAATAATTTTCTTATGTAGTACGAACTTCTTCTTTTTAGTTAATATTTGTAGGGTGGTGGGTTGTTGGGATGGTAATTGTTATTTTAATTCAATATAATCTTGATAATTTAATATTTTACATGAAAAAATTGGTTACAATCGTTTGTATGAATGGATATTGTTTGCACGAGGTTTTTAGAGAAACTTGTTTTGTGAAATTTGAACTTGTGTATTTGTATTAATTTTAGTATAGTGACTATAATATCTAATACATAATCATTTGATGTTTTCAAAATAAAGTTTAATCTTTAAGCTGATTGATCTTTTTGGACGATCAACCTTTGGGCTTTATGACCTTCTTGGATGATCAGTTTTTGGGCTTGATGATCTTCTTAGAGGTTCGGTATTCGCACGAGGTTTCTAAAGAAACGTATTTCGTGGAGTTGAACTTGTGTTGATGTAGATTTGATGTGAATATGGTTAGATCTCTAATACTTGATCGTCTGATTCTCTCTCGGTTGAATGCATATGCTTGATGCAGGAAGCAAAGCATGTGAATGTTCTTGAAGTTAGCATCTTGGAAGAATGCTTGTATCTCCAAAGGACTTCAGTGTTAGAGTCTTCTGATTATAGAGAATTCTCTCTAGCCTCTCTGGAGTTTAAAATTTCTAATCCCTATCAATGAAGAGAACTCTTTTATTTATAAAGTTCTCTGGTGAGCTTTGTGAGTTTGGGCCTGGTTGGTCCATGGACTTAGCTCTTGGGTCCAATTAATTAGATTTGAGCCTAATTTGATATTTGAGCCAAATTAAGTTTTTTTTTGGGCTTAATTGGACTTTAGTCCAAATTATAATATCAAATTGGACCAAACTAATTTTATTTAATCCAATGGTCATGATAAAAATAAATGACATCACAAAATTTACCAATTATGTCTTCAGTTTCAATTTAGGACACATTTCAACTTTCACTTGGTCTCAAATTTGATGATTGGTAATTTTGTCAATAATTTAGGAACTGACGTGACAATTTATGATTGGTCCAAAATTTCTAATTTCAACATATATATTAACGATTTGATCCTCTTGATCTATATTATAATAATATATTTTCTTTTAATTTACTGTAACTTTTTTAATGAAAATTTATATTATAGCTAGGTTATGTATGTTCAAATTCAATATTCAAACCAAATGCAATATATATTTAGAGGATAATCACTTATTTGATTTTTCTCGCCAGGAGAGAAGTAAGTAATAAAATAAAATGAATGACTAGAAGAAATTAAATAAGTTTTTTTTTTGCACAAAGTAAATGGTATCATATTTATATGTTTTATAATGCATTGACGGCAAATTAGAATTCTTGAAGTTTTGAACAAAATTTTTTCAAAGAGTACATATTTGAAATACTTTTCAAGTTTTCAAGTTACGATTAATTCCAACACTTATATCTATGCTTGGGGTACAATATGTGAAGTTAAAAAATTTATGATGAAAATTAATATAATTTCAAAAGTTTATAGTTAAAAATGGAAACTTACCTGCCAAAACAAAATCTAGACAAATTTAAATATGAGATTCTAATGTCAAACAATGTATAAATAGAACTTGATTGAAAGTAATTATGAAATTCTTAAAATCACGTTGAAACATTAATCATTCAGAATCAATTTTGATGTGATAAAATTGCATTTAAATGTATAGAATTAAACATTAAATTAATTTTGTAGGATTAAAAGTGAATTTCAAAGTGATTTTAAACATCATAAATGTGACTTTACTCATTTTAAAATCACTCCAAACAAGTCAGATTAGCTATGAAAAAGGGTAGAAGAAAGACAGGAGAAAGCAGAGAAACGAATTCAGCTGAGGAAGGTAATTTCGTCTTCATTTTCTCTACATATTGATATGTATCTTTTCTTTTCTTTTATGGATGCTATTTACAGAAAGAATAGGAGGTATATATATATATATTAATTGAATATGAGAAACGACAAAATAGAAAGAATCAATTAACAATTTCCGTACTTTTGGTGTGCAGGTGAACGAGCAGCAGTCGGTTGCACCAGAAACGGTTGAGGAGAGAGAGGCGCCACGGTGGTTGCTGAGGTAGCTCCAAGTTGGCCTTCTTCATTTGTCGATGGAGCTGATATGTCATGTTTGTCATCCCTCCTCAAGCGAGAGCTTAACTGAGTTAGGTCGGGTTTGCTTCGCAGATAAGAAAAGGTTTGAATTGGAAGTGCTTTGGTGAGGCAATCCGCAAGCTGCTCTGTGGTAGGAACATACCACACGTGGAGTTGGTCACTGAGGACGAGATCTCGAATGAAATGCACATCAATTTCGATGTGTTTAGTTCGAGCATGAAAAACAGGATTGGTGGCCAATGCACCCGCTCCTATATTATCACACTAGAGAAATGGAATGCCGGTTGGAGAGAAGCCAATTTCAGTGAGAAGGTTACGCACCCATATGACCTCAGTGGCAGCATGAGCAAGGGCTCTGTACTCGAATTCTGTGCTAGAGAGTGCCACAGTTGCTTGTTTCTTAGAGGACCAAGATATAAGGGTGGAGCCAAGGTAAAGACAGTAGGCAGCAATGGACTTTCTATCATCAAGGCTTGAAGCCCAATCAGCATCAGAATAGGCTGAGATGATAAGGTGTAGATCAGAGTTGATGGTTAGACCAAGTTGAGTTGTTCCAGCTAGGTAGCGAAACACTCTTTTGACAGCTGACCAATGTACATCAGTAGGGGCTTGGAGAAATTGGCTTAACTTGTTGACAATGAAGGTTATGTCTGGTCGGGTATTAGTTAGATACTGAAGAGCACCAATTGTTCTTCGATAGAGAAAAGGATCAGAGAGAGGTTTGCCTATATTGATTGATAACAGAGTGTCAGGGGCAGCAGGGGTTGGACAAGGCTTAACATGCTGGAGATTTAGCTTGGCTAACAGATCAGTGATATACTGAGCTTGATGGAGGTGAAGACCAGTTGGTGTATAGCATATTTGAATACCAAGGAATTTACTAAGTATGCCGAGGTCTTTAAGGGAGAATTGTTTATAGAAGATGGATACAAGATGATCAATATGAGTTGGATCACTACTTGTAAGGATTAGATCATCCACATAGACAAGAAGCATGGTATCAGACTGAGCGGACCGACTTCCTCCTGCCGCCTCTCAGACCAAGATGATGAGGTGCGCATATAGTATAGGGAGGTGTCAAAGGAACTTACTTTAAAGCCAGTGCGACAGATGAAACCTTTTAGTTCATCATTTAAAACTTTAGGGGCTTGTTTAAGGCCGTAGATAGCTCGATTGAGCTTACAGACATAGTGAGGGTGAGTTGTGCTTTCAAAACCAGGAGGTTGAGACATGTAGACAGTCTCTTTGAGTGTGCCATTGAGGAAGACATTGTTAAAATCTATTTGACGAAGTGGCCAGCGATGTGAAACTGCCAGTGTTAGGATAATTCTGATGGTAGAAGGCTTGACAACAAGGCGGAAGGTGTCGAAGTAATCAAGATCAGGATACTGATGAAAGCCTTTGGCAATAAGGCGTGCTTTATACCACTAAATAGATCCTAGTGCATCACGTTTTAACTGGTAAACCCATTTGCAGCCAACTACAGTGGTGGCAGAGGTAGGAGGGACTAGTGTCCAAGTGTTTGTGCACTGCAGGGCTGTAACTTCTTCAACCATCGCTAGTTTCCATTGTGGAACTGACAGGGCTTGAGAAACAGTGTGTGGTTCAGCTTGAGTAAGATCAGTGACAAGCTCAGCAGACCAGACCTTGGGCTTGAAAACGCCAGCCTTTCCTCTAGTGATCATAGGATGAGTGCCTAGTAAAGGCTGGGTAGAGATTTGTTGATGTTGTAAGGAGAACTATGGAGGAGAATTTGGTAAAGGTGAGGCTGTAGGAGAACTAGGTGAATGGTGTAAGGCCTGAGGTGGTGATATGAGTGGAGACTTGGAGAAGGTAAACAAGGACTTGAATGTGGGGTGGTAGGAGTCAACAAGGGATCAGGACAGTGATGTTGGACCTGAGATGGATGAAGAGGGTAGATACCAGGTGATTAACACAGTGGGGGCAAGTTTATTGATAGTTGAGGGAACCAAGTAGTGATTGGAGGAGCTTAGTTGGGAGGGCTTAAGGACTGGTCATTTGCAAAGCCAGTTTGAAAGGGGAAGTCCTCTTCATTAAATATCACATGTGAGATGATGATTTTCCCATCATTAGTAAGGCAAGGTAACCTTTGTGCATAGGTGAGGGACCAAGATACACACACTTTTTGCTGTGGAAGTCAAATTTGTGGGACTGATAGGATCAGAGATGTGAGTAGCAGGCACATCCAAACACTCTGAAGGATGTCAGGTCTAGTTTCCTCCCAAGTAGTGCTTCCATTAGGCTGATGTCCTGAAGAATAGAAGAAGGAAAACCATTAATAAGGAGCACAACGGTTTGAAAGCATACCACCATAAATGCAGGGGCATCCTAGCTTGAGCAAGGAGGGTTAAGCTGGTCTCAACAATATGTCGATGTTTGCGCTCAGCATGACCATTTTGAGCTGATGTGTGAGGACAAGACAGTCGTATGTGAATTCCCAACTGAGTGCACATTTGAGCAACAGGTTGGTATTCTCCTCTTCCATCCATTTGTAAGGTTCCAATAGTTCTATTAAACTATGTGCGAGCAAGAGCTTGAAAGTTTTGGAAAGCAACTATTGTATCACTCTTTTGTTTAAGAGGGTAAAGCCAAGTGAACCTGATGAAGTCATCCACAAATATTACATAGTATCTATAGCCATCTGCTGACAGTATCGGGGATGGTCCCCAGAGATCGATATGAACTAATTCAAATGGTTGTTTAGCACGAGAAAGAGAATAAAAGAATGGTAGATTATGTGACTTTCCAAATTGACATGTTTCACAAAAGAACTTTTCATTAACAACATTTTCCAAATTAAATCCACTAATCAGTTTACATAAAATTTTAAGGAAGGGATGGCCTAATCGCCTATAGAGGAGTAACTTAGAGACAGTAGTACTGGTTGTAAGAGCAGAATGTGAGGAAAACTGATTGGACCAAGTTGTCAAGTGAGCACCTAAGAGACTGATGTAGAGGGTACATTATTTATCAGCTAGTTGACATTGTCCAATAGGTAGAGTCCATCTTTAAGTCGTCTGGTCAGAAGTGCCACTCCTGAGTCCTTGTCCTTAACCATACAGAAATCAGCATGAAATTCAACCACAACATTATTATCATTGGCTAATTAAGATACACTGACTAGATTTTTGGTAATTGCAGGTACATATAGTATGTTTAGTAGGGACAAAATACCATTATTAGTTTGTGGATTGGAGTGACCAGACCGAGATATATTAAGAGGAGTACCATTACCAACAACAACTCTATCAGTACCTGTGTAGCTAGAGGAAGATTGAAGAAAGGTTGGGCTGCTAGTTACATGTGTTGAGGCTCCACTATCAACATACCAATTGAGGTCAACTACTGTTTCCGGGGAGGCAGCTGTTGAGTGAGCAATTAAGGCTGAGGTAGGCTATTCTTGGTGTCTGTTTGATGGGAGCTGAGTGGATTCAGCTCGAGTGTGTGTCTGTCAAGGATTGTTGAATTCTTTATTATACCTGAAATAACAGATATCAGCAGTGTGGCCTATTTTTTCACAGGTTTGGCAGGTAGGCCTGGTTGTAGAGGCATTGTTCCATCGGTCACGCCCTCAGTTTCTTCCTCCTCCACCCCTGTAGTTTGAGGATTGGTTGTTTCCATAGGAATTTCGATGGGAGTTTGATGAAGTGTTGGGACTATTCTGCATTACATTAACTGATGGTGAGTTGGAGGAGATAGACATGTTTGTCATAAAAGTAACACCAGTTTTGATGGCCAGTTGATACTCAAGTCTCTTCTCATAAGATAACAAGTTAGATTGAAGATCAGACCATCTAGTTGTACCTTTGCTTTGCATTGCTACAACAACCAGATTATACTCTTCATCAAGGCCAGCTAGCACTTGGGATATAAGGTCAGAAGGAGACGCTGGTGAACCTGCAAAAGCAAGACTATCAACATATTTTTTCGTCAGGGTTAAGTACTCACTCATCTTCAGGGCAGCTTTGCGAGTTTTTTGGAACATCCTCTTTAGGTAATCAGTTTCAGCTCTCGACTGAACTCCAACAAGTTCTTTGACATCTTCCCATAGCTCCCTTGCTGTTTGGTGTCCCATTACTTGCGTTACAATGTCTTGGTTCATAGAGTTGTAGAGCCAACCTAGGAGTAGTTGGTCGACAGCTATCCAGTCTCATAAACTGGATTGGGTTGTAATTCAGCTCCTGCTGAAGTTGCAGGGCTTAGATCAGCACTTGAGCTTTCACCTGAATGTTCATTTACTTGTTTGACAATGAATCGAATGGGGCAAGGATTTTCTCCAGTTAGGAAGCCTTCCAGACGGTAGCTTCAGAGTATCAGCCATGCTAAGTTTTTCCAGAGGAGAAAGCTAGACCTATGCATCTTAATGGATGTCACCTGGTTTAGTAGCTGATTGAGGGGTGGATTTGTGATGTTTCCATTGTTAATGATTCCAAGAAAAGTAGGCAGAGAGCTAGCTGGTGGGTTTGCCATTTTCGGATTGTTTTGCTTATCAAAAAGCTGAGGGCTCTGATACCAAGTCAGATTAGCTATGAAAAAGGGTAGAAGAAAGACAGAAGAAAGCAGAGAAATGAATTCAGTTGAGGAAGGTAATTTCATCTTCCTTTTCTCTATATATTGATATGTATCTTTTCTTCTCTTTTCTGGATGCTATTTACAAAAAGAATAGGAGGTATATATATACATTAATTGAATATGAGAAACGACAAAATGGAAAGAATCAATTAACAATTTCTATCCTTTTGGTGTGCAGGTGAACGAGCAGCAATCGGTTGCACCAGAAACGGTTGAGGAGAGAGAGGTGCCACGGTAGTTGCTGAGGTAGCTCCAAGTTGGCCTTCTTCATTTATCGATGGAGCTGATGTGTCATCCTTGTCAAAACATGCCCTCAATACTTTTATAAAAGTTTTCGTGTTTTGCATACTTGAAACTAAGATTATTTTTCTCCAAATACTGTTCTAAAATCAATTCAGGCATCTGTATCAAATTGTTGATAACTTTCAATGATAACTAAATTTGAAATACTATTGATTTTTTCTTGATTTTTGTTCTTTCAAATTTAAAGTTGAAATAAAACTCAAATTTGAAGAGTAAAATTGTAACATTTTAAAATTTAAGGATTAACTAAATTGAAATTAAGAAAAACGTAAGAACTAATTGTATAACATTTTGAAATGTAACCTAGAGATCAAATGGAGAATAAACCCAAAATCTAAACCAAAAAGGTATTTTACTCTTAAAAAGAATCTATTGTTAATTCATCTATTTTTTTCTATTTGTTCAATTATATGCTTTCGATACGATCTTATAATTTGTTGGGTTGGTTATTTTGTTTAGTTTTACACATCTATTTTTAGGTTTTTTTTTTACATATATATACACCCTTGTACTCCACATTTATGAGTGACAGATAAATATATAAATACATAAAAGTTCACATGGTATCAAAGTCTCTGTCAACATACTGCCATTAGTCTCTGTCAACATACTGTCGTTAACCTCTGTCAACATTACCGTCGTTAGCCTTTGCCCACGAGATTCTGTTTTCATTCGTGAATTCAAAATCCTTGTGTCGTCGGTTGTTTTCGTACGTGTCGTCGCTCCTGGTTTAGATTCCATTCCATTTGCTAGATTACATTCGTGTCGCCAGTTGTTCCCATTTGTGCCATCATTCCCGATTCGTGTTCAAATCCACTTGTTCCCCTTTGTTCCCGTCCGACTAACGAACAAACTCCATTCATGTCCAAATTTTCGTCCGCCCGTTTATGTTCATCAGACAATCTTTCAATCTGTGCAGATTTGCTGCCTATAAATCTGCCTTCAATCTGTTTAGATCTGCCTTGGCTCATCTTCAATCTGCTTAGATCTACCTTAATTCATCTTAAATTTTTCCAGATCCGACTCGCTCGTGTTCATCTTTCTAGATCCAAGCCGAACCCCTAACCAAGCCTCGCGAATCGAGCCTAACCTCGCGAGCTGAGTCAAACCGAGCGACCGAGTGAGTCGAGCTGAGTTGGGCTGGTCAGCTAACTAAACTTGTGACACTGTCTGTTTTGGTTATTTTTTGTTGTAATGGAAAAAGTTGACATCTTTCGTCCTATCAACATTATTCCCGATGGCACCAACTACATTACTTGTGTTTATCAAATGAATAACTTCTTGATTGGTTACAAGTTATGGCGATTATTGCCAGTGATGTCACTCAACTTGTCAGATGTGCTACTAAAGAAGATAGTAAGTTTGTGGAAAGACTAGAAGATTGGGATAGTAAAAATTATCAAATAATCACCTGGTTGGGTAACACTTCCATCCCTGCTATACACACCCAATTTGATACATTTAATACTGCTAAAAAACTTTGGGATTTTTTGTCTATGTAGTTCCAAACTATTGGTCTTGCACACTACTATCAACTTCATACCACTCTGGTCAGCACTAGTCAAGAGGCCAGACAATCTGTGAATGAGTACCTTGCCATTCTCTAGCCCATTTGGACTCAGTTAAACCAGGCTACAATCAGTCTGAATCATTTCTGGCTCATCTGGGACTTCGTCCAAAATATGAGTTTGTTCGTGCCACCTTGTTACATTCCAGTCCTCTGCTATCCCTTGATGTTGCAATTCAGGAAATTATTTTTTAGAAGAAATGACTTGGGCTAGTCTCCTTTCCGTCATCAGATGTTACTCTCGCAATCACTCATTCAAGGTTTTCAACTAAGTCACCTTTTTGCAAAAACTGTAAGCTGCACAGTCACAAGTTTTCTAATTGCTACATCATTGAGTGCAGGTATTGCCACAAGTTTGGTCTTATTCTGGACAACTATCCTACTCAACCACCTCGTCCCCAAGTTACACCACTACGTCCAAGATTTCTTATAAACATGATTCTCTATCTGTTGCTGTTGTCGCTAGTTCTTTCAATGTGATACCTTCCAATCCTCTGAGTCTCTAGATCAGTGACCTTCAAGATTTGCTCAAATAGGTGTTATCTTCCAATTCTCCTACTCTTGCTGTCACACTAGGTACATCTTTGCTCATTGATTTAGCCTGTTGCAATCACATGACCTCAAATATAGCCTTGTTGTCTTTCTTCACCCTTGTAAAATCTCTTCCTCATGTACATTCTACTGACAATAACCATATGACTATTTCACACATTGGGATTGTTTATACATCAACCATTAACCTTTCTGATATTTATCATGTCCCTAATCTGACATTTAATTTTGCCTCTGTTGGAAAACTGTGTGACCTAGGACTAAATGTTCTCTTTTTTGCTCATGGTTGTCAGGTTCGGGATTTGCAGATGAGTCAGATGATTGGTACGGGTCGCAAGGTGGAAAGATTATTTGAACTCACGTCCTTTCAGCCACCTATTCTGCCATCCATTTCTGCTGCTATCACTGATACTGATACATATCAGTGGCATCTTCGTCTTGGTCATGCATCATCTGACGAACTTCGTAGTTTAATTTTTGTTGGTATCTTGAATAATGTTTCTCAATTTCGTTCATTTGACTGTTTACATTACAAACTTGTAAAACAACATGCTTTATCTATTTCTGCTTCAGCATCATTATGTAATACACAATTTGTCTTATTCATTTTGATATTTAGAGCCCTGCTCCTACTCTACAGTGAGTGGTTATCGATATTTTGTGTTATTTATTGATGACGACTCTCGGTTTACCTAGATATATTTTCTTAAGAGTTGTTCTTCCTTACCCTAATTTTACATTGAGTTTGCCAAAATGATTCAAACTTAGTTTTCTCAAACCATCAAAATTGTTCTTCCTTACCCTAATTTTACATTGAGTTTGCCAAAATGATTCAAACTTAGTTTTCTCAAACCATCAAAATTCTTTGCATAGATAATACAATGGAATATAAAGACTCTTACCTACTCTCTTTTCTTGTCCAACAGGGCACTCTTGTTTAACGTTTATGTCCTTATACCTCTCAGCAAAATGGTCGAGCTGAACAAAAGCATCATCATATTCTTGATTCTGTTCGTGCTCAGTTTCTCTTTGCATCTTACCCCAAGAAGTTTTGGGATGAGGTTGCCCTTACGTCTGTTTATGTTATCAATTGCCTTCCCTTTGCTATTCTCCACAACTTATCTTCTTTTGAGCTATTGTGTGACACTTCTCCCTCTTACTCTCATCTTAAAGTTTTTGGCTGTGCATGCTTTGTTCTACTACATCCTCATGAACATACCAAACATGAACCCCAGACCCGCTTATATTGCTTTCTTGGTTATGGAACTAAATATAAAGGGTTTCGGTGTACGATCCCGTTTCTAACCGGATACGTATCTCCTATCATGTCACATTCTGGGAACATCATATGTTTTCTAGTATTTCTTCTTTTCATGATTCTCTACTTAGTCCCCAGACTTTCTTCACTAATCTCGCCACTGATCTATTTTCTCTGTGATTCTTCACTTGATCCTGAGTTTTCCACTCTGCTCACCCTAGAGCTCGATCAGTCTTCTCTTCCTATTGCATTCCTAGATCGACCATTTGCTTCTGATGCAGACCTTACCCTGCACTTTTTCGCCGATTCACCCTATCATGAGGCTCATACTAACCCTCTTGGATAGTACACAATGGTTAAGGAACTTCAGGCTTTAGAGAAAACTCATACTTGGGAGTATGTTGAGTTACCTCTTGGCAAGAAACCTATAAGATGTAATTATATTTATAAAATCAAGACTCGCTCTAATGGATCTGTTGAATGTTATAAGGCTTGTCTGGTGGCCAAAAGATATTCTCATGAGTATGAAATTGATTATAAGGAAACCTTCGCTCTAGTTGCTTGAATAACATCTGTGTTGGAGTCTGTTGGCTATAACAGCTACTACATAGTGGCCACTTCTTTAAATGGATGTTAAGAACGCTTTCCTCAATCGCACTCTGTCTGAAGAAGACTATATGGAGCCACCACTTGGTGTCTTTCCCCTGCCCAAGAAGACCTGTCTTCTTTGTCATGTATTGTATGTGCTAAAACAAGCTCCCCAGACCTGGTTTGTAACCTTCAGTTCTACCACCACCCAGCTTGGATTTACTTCCAGCTCCCATGACTCTACTATCTTTACTTGTAAAACTTCTCATGTTGTCGTTCTCTTTCTTTTATATGTGGATGACATGATTATTACTGATGATGATCCTCAGGTTATTTTGGATCTACAACATTATCTAGGAGAACCCTTTGAGATGAAAGATCTGGGACCACTCAGTTATTTTCTTGGTCTTCAGGTCTCATCATGCCTTGATGGATACTATTTATCTCAAGCAAAATATGCATTTCATTTTTTGGCCCATTTTGGCATCACTGATTTTGCCACAACACCATCATTAGATTCAAATGTTCGTATGACGTCTTTTGATGGTGTTCCTCTCGAGGATCCAACCATGTATAGACAACTTATTGGTAGCCTTATCTATTTAATAGTGACACGTCCAGACATTGTTATGTGGTTCATGTTGTCAATCAGTTCATGTCTACTCCTTGCACTATCCATTTCATCATTGTGCTTCGTATTATGCGTTATGTTAATGGTACACTAGGGCATGGTCTTCAGTTCTTTTCTCAATCCTTATTGGTTCTCTCTAGGTATTTTAACGTTGACTGGGCAGGTGACCCTACGGATAAATGATCCACAACAGGTTACTGTTTTTATTCAGATGATTCTCTCATATGTCAATGAAGTAAGAAACAAATTGTTGTTTCTCGTTCCAGCACTGAATCGGAATATCGTGTGCTTGCTAATACAACTTCAGAGGTCTTATGTCTTCGTTGGCTCTTGCTGACATGAGGGCTCCCCAGAATTCTGTAGCTATTCTTCATTGTGATAATCATAGTGCTATTTGGATAACACATAATGATGTTTTACATAAACGAACAAAGCATATTGAGACTGACTACCATTTTATTTGTCACAATCTCTAGAGTTCCACCCTGCATCTTCAAGCCATATCTACAACCAAGCAACCGTTTGACATCTTCACCAAAGCCCTCTCCCTTGTTCACTCCAGTCAAATATGTTGCAAACTCAAGTTGGTCTCTACTCTACCACCTTGAGTTCAAGGGGGGATGTTCAATTATATGGTTACGATATGATCTTGTAATTTGTTGAGTTGGTTATTTTGTTTAGGTTTACATATCTATTTTTAGGTGTTCTTGTATATATATACCCTTTGTACTCAACATTTATGAGTGACAGAGAAATACATAAATACATAAAAGTTCACACTATTTATTTCTTTTTTAGTTTTTTTTAATACATATTTTATTTTTAGTTGTTTTAGCTTTATTTGAGTTGTAATTCTTGATATGTCATGATCGAAGGATGAAAAATTCATGTAAACCCATTCCCACCAATAATATTATTTGGTTGCCCCATATTTATAATTCTTTAATTCATTTTTTTCCTTCAAAGTTTAAATTGAGAGAGATTTCTTTCAGATAGTCATAACTTTAGAATCAAATTTAGGATTATTTTATTTTTTAACTTATATTTTTTTTCTTTTATTTTTTGGGTTTGTTGCCATATTTATGGCTTAATTTATGTATTTTGCATATGTTTAGACTATAGATTAGGAAATTGGTTAATCATCATTTTGTATAAATTTCCTATGTAAATCTCAAATCAATATACGTAATATATTCATTCAAATATCCTTTTTAGATCCTCATCCGTCATCGTTCTGACTTAGTTTAGATCCTCGTCCGTTTCCGTTCCGACCACTTACGGCGAACCACCACATATCTGAGCATGAGTCTTCCATCTTGCATAGATCCGGTACAGGTCATCCACATACCAACCCAACTCAACCTCGTTCACACCCAATCTCTGTTAGTTTGATGTCTCATCGGCTTCCAGATCTGCAACTTGTGTCCATCTGTCGACCAGATCCGCTATAGTGTCGTTCCAGCTACCACTCGTCGCCCCTGCTCCGATTTGTGATGCTCACCTAGGTCTGCTACAAAAATGGACCCTCCAACGTCTCATTCTGCAGCTTTACTGCCTAATTCTGCCTCCGCCTTTCCTCATCTCCAAAACTACAAAGAAGATAGATGGTTTTTGTGACCTAATTCAATGTTTTAAATAAGATCGATTCGATTTAGTTTTGGTTCACTTGTCTAGTCTAGTTTGGTTGGTTTGATTTAGTTAGCCCAATTGTTATGTTATATTTATGTTTTTTTTTAGTGTCTCTGTTCCGATTTCAAATTTGCAATTTATGGGTCCTGTTTTAGATCTCTCTATGAGGATCTCTCTCTAGCCCAGAAGTTCTCTGTGTTTTAGTTCTTCGTGGGTTCTTTCTCCAACCAAGATTTGCCCTGATTTGATTCAGGAGTTTTCTTAAGTTTTCGTATCAGCTTTAGTTGATTGTCTCACAAACTCAAGTTGACCAACTTGAGTTTGAGGGACGATATTGTCATATTTATGCCTTAATTTTTATGTATTATATATATATATTTAAGTTATAGATTAGGAATTTGATTAATCATCCTTTGATATAAATTTTCTATATAAATCTCAAATCAATATACATAATATATTCATTCAAACATCTTTTTCACAAGGTTAAATAATGGATAAAGCAATGTGAAAACTTTTAGGTATACATAGATTATTCAAGATACATTTGACCATTAAAATATTAAAGGGTCAATCTTAAATTAATTTATTATTGAATGACACAAAATTCTCTCCACGGTATTTTTATTTTTATCTTGATTCAATACCTGAGTATAGTTTTAAAAAATCATTATAACGGTCAAAAGTTATATAATCTATTCTATTTTTTAATTTGTTAGGTATTGTATTGAGTTGATGATCCGAATTTCTATCTTTATTTATAATCTAGAAGTCTTATTAAAAAAAAATTATTGAAGGTCTCAACCATTAGAATTCAATATTAAATGAGAATAAGAAAAGTCTTACTATAAGAATTCTCAAATTCAAGACCTTGTACTATAATATCATATTAATTCATCAATTAATTCAAAAATTTAAGTAGATGCATTATGATCTATTTAATATTATATCAACATTCTAATATTTTCATACAATCAAAATTATTTTTTAAAAATAATCAAAGATATATATGGAAGAAGTACCAATAAACATGACAAAATGATTTAAACTATTTTAAAATCACTCTCAAATATACCTTCAATGATCACCTAGTTAAGGTTTTTTTTTTTCTTTAATAATGGACCAAATCTCGTTCAAAATTTGATAGAGTAATCTATATGCTTTTTATTGAGACTTTATGAAAATGGGTTCGAACTTAATTAAATGACCACATATCTAAGATATTAAAATATTTATACAAGTTGAGATTAATGTAGATACACATAATATGGACTTGGACAAACATACAATATAAAAGAAAATTCTTTGTTTTCTTAAATTCAATTGATTTTCAAACAACCAAATCCAATAAAAGAGAGAAAATGTTTGGATTCAAACATGTCTTAAAAGAAAAAAGAAAGAAAGAAAGAAATAAGTGTAGTTAGGTAAAAAGGAAGGGACATGCTTGCTTGTTAATCCAAAACTAGAAAATTTTGTCAACAAATTTCATCATGGATTACGAAAGGACCTTGCAAAAGAGTGCAACACATTTTGTAATACATACTTAATACACCAAAATATGAGAAACACATTCAAATCAAAGTATTAATTAATAATTAATTGCAAATTTTTTATATGATATGTGCCCATTTTGAATAATTATAAAAGAGAATTGTGGAGTGAATTATTATAGGATGAAAAGTGAATTTAAAATGGAAGGCAATTTAATTCATGGATTGTTTCTTATATATTAAATAAGGCCAACTATTGAAAATGTTAAAAAGAATTATTTGATTACTATTTTATTTTCTCTTAAGCCTGTTAGTATGGATATAAATATTTTAAAATTGTCGCTTCCAAACGCCCCTTTATATTTATGACTTTACAAATCATACCCAAAAAAATTTCTCGGTTAGATCCTATTCCTAGTCAAATCGGGGATTTCCCGCCCCGATCGAGGCAGGACCCCACGAGGACCCGACCCACAAGAAATTTTACCGACCCTAAGTTAACTTAAGCACGTATATAACCAATATATGTTACTACATGGAAAATAATTGTAAAAATTAAAGTTTAATTAAAAAAAGGTTAAAGATTAGTTTTAGTCCCTATACTTTTATATAAGTAATAATTTAATCTCTGAACCTTAGTTTGTAACGATTTAATCCCTATATTTTCAATTTTATAACAATATAGTCCATAAATTTTACTATATAACAATCTAGTCCTTGAATTTTAAAATTTGTAACTATTAATCCCTATTGTAGTAATTAATGTTAAGGTTTGATGAAATTTCAGATAAACCGTTAAACTAATTAAAAACTTAATATTTTTACAAATATCATAAAACACTAAAAAAATTTCCATCTAATTTTGATGATTCTTTTACGTTAGGGACCAAATTGTTATAATTTCAAAAGTATAAGGATTAAGTTATTACATACTAAAGTTTATGGACTAAATTGTTATAAAATTGAAAATATAGGAATTAAATTATTACAAACCAAAATACTTTCATGAAAGTTCAGAGACCAAAAGTGTTTTTAATCTAAAAATTGATATCTACATTTTTCAAATCACAACAATGACGTATTCGTGATTATGTTAAAAGATGTATGAGTATATTTTTACCAAACAAAAAAGAACTACTCATATAGTCATATATGTATAGTTTATAATATAATCAAATCAGTCAAATTTTGTACATCTACCTAGATTCTCCCTCTCGTATAAACATATTTATTCATCAAGAAAATTTTTACTTATGTTAAGTTTCCATGAAATTATTATTAGAAGAAACAATAATGACTAAAATATAGATTTTCTTGATATATAGTTAAAATATCTTATGAATGATAACAAGAAAAAAAAACAAAAGAAATAATAGTGAGGGAGGATGGATGTTTCTCCTCATTTTATTATTATTATTGTTATTTTTTTAAAAAAATAGTGGACAAATATTGGTGCTCCTAACAATATATAAAAAGTTGTGCCAAACAATCCATGTGCAAAAGATTTTCTTTTTCTTTCTTTCTTTCTTTCTTTCTTTTTTTTATTATTATTATTATTATTTTTTTTTGGGTTCACACACCAACAAAATTGAGGTCAAAAACCCATAATTTAGGTCAAACTAATCTCTCTTGGCATCAAACTCTTGACTACTCAACTCATGGGGCCCTCCCTTTAGGTAAGATACCACAAAATGTAGTTAAAGAAAAAAGTTGTGGGTTTTGTTAAATGAATTAAATTATATCCCATGCTTTTCACAAAAGAAAAATAATAACATAAATTAAGTCTTATATGATAACTATTTGGTTTTGGGTTGTTTTTAAATAAAGGAAAACAACTAATTTATTCACAAATATAATAAAATGTCATTATCTATTGATAATAGACCGTGAGAGACTGTGATAGACATCTAACAATATCTGATAGATGTCTATCGCGGTCTATTACCCACTGATAGATGCCTATCACGGTTCTATCACCCACTCATAGATGTCTACTGCAGTCTATCACTGATAAATGGTAACATTTTGCTAATATTTTCAGCAGTTCTACTATTTTAAACAATTATCCTTTGGTTCTTGATAATTAAGCTTATACACTAAATTTATCCATGTTTCTATATATGTTTTGTTTTCTATTTTCTATTCATATTTTAAAAAGTCAAGTCAAGTTTTAAAAATTAATAAAAAGAAAATAATTTTTAAAAATTTATTTTTGATTTTAAAAATTGGATAAAAATTTAAATGTTTCTTTCTTATAGATAAAAAACATAATAGAAAAAATGGAAGAAACAAAGTGACCTAAATAAATTATATCTCATGTATCTTTGTTTTTTTCTTTATAAAATATCCCATGCATTTCAATTTTGGTCACTTCCATTATTATATATATTCCTTCATTTTGATTCTACCTCTTTGAAAAAAAAATTGTTTAATTTGTGTATGTGTGTATAATGAGAAAAGAAAATAGACTTAGATATAAAATTTAGCATGTTGGTTAAAAAATCTTCCTCTGAATTCAATTTTGTGAGAACTCTTGGTTGGATGATAATGATTTGTTTAGTGTCATATTTTATATGAAAGGAAAATTGGCTATATATGCACTAATAAGCCAATTGATTTCTTTTAAGAGTTTAATATAAAATGAGAAAAGAAACTAGACTAAAGATATAAAAATTTGTTTAAAAAAGGAAAAAAAAAAAAAATCTTCTTGTACAATCCAACTTTTTAAAGAACTTTTAGTAAGATAGTTTGTTCAATTATATATATTTTATATGAAAGAAAAATTGTAATCTTTCAAAGAAAGCACCAATGATTCAAATGTCCATAAAGTAGAACTTCCAACCATAGAATGAGTTTTAGTATTATTCAACTCCAATTGATCATTAAGATGGTAATCAATTGGTTTTTTATTTTTGTTTTTTGAAAATTAAATACATTTCAACCACATTTTTTATAATGATTTGTATATTTTTTAAGTACAATGGTTGAATTCTTAGCCAAATTTCAAAAATAAAAATAACTTTTTGAAAGTTACTACTTATTTTAGTTCTCAAAATTTGACTTGGTTTTATAAATTATTGGTGAAAAGTAGATCATAAAGAAAAAAAATTTGGAGGTAGAAGTAATCTTCGTAGACTTAATTTTAAAAAACAAAATGGTTACCAAATGGGGCTTAAATATTTCAACTTTCAAATTTGTTTTTATTTAATATTTAACTTTCAATCTTGTTTCCGTTTATCTAATTATTTTACAAACTTCTTTCAATCTAAAAAAAAAAGTATATGATCAATTACTACTAAGCTAAATCCACTTTAACGTATGTTAACCCAGTTATGTTTTAAACATTGATAATTAATGTTTCCTCATTTTATTTATTTATTATTATCTTTATAAGAAGACGAGTTAATTAAACATGGAAGTAAGATAAAGATACAGTAAAAATAGTTGCATATAAGCCTAGTGTAATATAAGAAGATGAATTATCAGCAAAGATAGAAGATTTAGAAGACCAAGGGGAAGCTGAAAATGATTTGCAATAATAATAATAATGATAATGATAATGATAATGATGTTAAAGATTTGTTTTTTTGAATTTAATAATACTCTTTAGTTAATGTAATAAAGAGCGGATAGTTTCAAATCAATAACCTCTTGATTACTAATACATATCGCATGTCAGTTGAGTTATGCTCATTTTGATATTAAAAATATGCTTTAAAGAATTTCCACATAAAAGGAAGAAAGGTTCTAATTAGATTTTTTTTTCTTTTTTTAATTTTATTTTAAATCTTGTAGTGAACTATAAGGAAAACTTATTATTGTGCCAAATAATATATAATGTCACAACCAAATAATATATCTTAATATAATTGATCTCTATTATGAGCAACTTATATAGAGTTCTTCCACAAGGGAAAAAACCAATATAAAAGGTTATAAACGTGTTCAACATTATGTTCTCTAAACAAATCCATTATTAAATTGATGATCGTTCAATATATAGTCAAAGATATTTTATTTTTAATATGGGTGAAAAATAGTTGTTGATGAGGTTCTATCAAATTTATACGCAAACCATAAAATTGACTTAGCTTTCTTTTGAAAAAAGACTATTTGTATTGTTAAAGTAAATGGTATGTCACACTTCGTTTAGAGTTGCATTCAAATTGAAGAAGGGGCATGGTTATTTGAATAGCCACAAATTAATATATAAATATACACCCTCTTCAAATTAGATTTTAACTTTTTCAATATGCACTTTTCTCCTATAAAACTTCCCTCCCATTTAAAAATTTGTTGAAGTTCGATCTATCCCACAAAATAGAGTTCGTTAGATCTTGTGGACAAGGTGCTTCTGCAATAAGAAATGTAATATGTTTTATCCTAGGAAATAATTACTCATGAAATTTAAGCACTAGAGTGGGTAAAATTGTCTTAAGAGAAAACTGGATTCAGATATTTTCTTGGATATGAGGTTATATACATATATTGTTAGAGATTTGTTGATTGTATCTATATTTTTCTAAGTGGTTTCTGGTGGTTTTGTAGTTGTCACAAATGAAGTCTTAATATTTGCTTCAGACATGACTAATTCCTACGAAATATTTTAATATTCCTAATATGCAATTCATTTGCAGAATATTTTTATTTTTAAATCTAAAAATTTTCAACAGATATATATTGTTTGATATTTTTCTTATTTATGGTGCAACCTTATTTTGACAAAAAGAGATTTATTTTTCGAAAATTATTTCCTTAATTGGATACGGTTTTTTTTTTTTTAAAAAAAAAGAGATAGGGTTGCCACAATTGTTCATCGTGAGAGAGTGTCTTTATTCTTGCTGGCCGATTATTGCAGCATGGAGTTTTGATCTTTGCTCACTATATTCTGTTGTGTATATCCTTTGGTTGAATCGTTCAAGAACTTGAAGATAACATTTGTCTAAGGGGAAGCCTAAGATTTCATTCTCAAGAAGAATTTCTCTATCTTAGGGATGACTTAAGATTCATCAGTGAAGGGAGTTCAACGAGTTAAAATGAAGATAATCAAGTGGAGAGGAGTGTCAAACACTGTCAGAAGTCGAAGTATTCAACACAAATATTATCACACTTAGGGGGAGCTAAGTACAATTGAGAGGGAATCTCACATCTAGAGAGAGCTTAGGTGACTTGTGAGTTGGGCTCTACGTAAGTCACTGTAGTAGTTAGTGTATTACAAATAAGTACTATGTTGTGATTGATTAACCCTTTAATATTAATGGATTATCTTTCTTGGACACACTGCCCCTCAGACGTAGGTGGTTTATCGCCGAACTAAATTACCAACTTCTGTGTGTCTTTACTTATTTTCTTTTTGTTAGTATTTTATTGTTATAATGCTTATCAGTTCTTTTGATTTAACATTTGTATTTCGAGTGATAAGTCATCTTATCGCCTTTTAATTGGTATCAGGGCGGGTCACCTTTATCTCAGGTGCTTCGGTTATGGACGGAATCAAAGAAGGTGACTCTACC
This sequence comes from Benincasa hispida, assembly GCF_027475165.1. NCBI lineage: Eukaryota > Viridiplantae > Streptophyta > Magnoliopsida > Cucurbitales > Cucurbitaceae > Benincasa > Benincasa hispida. The sequence goes on along the minus strand of NC_143478.1, from coordinate 83,646,824 downwards.
ATCTGTCTCCTTGTTCTAGATGGAACAAAATATTCATACTGAAAAGCTCGAATAACTATCTTTCTGAAGTTGATTGATAGTAAAACATGGAAGGTTATTGTTACTAGATGGTCTCATCCAATCACTAAAACTGATGATGGAAAGAAAATCTTAAAACCAGAATTACAGTGGTTTAAAGTTGAAGATGAGGCATCTTTAGGGAATTCTCGTGCTTTAAATGTCATATTTAATGATGTTGATTGAAACATGTTCAGACTGATTAATACGTGAGTTTCTGCGAAGGAGGCATGGGATATCTTGTTCGTTGCTCATGAAAGAATTTCAAAAGTTAAAATTTCAAAGTTGCAGTTGTTGCCTTTGGAGTTCGAGAATCTCAAAGTGCATGATTTGAATTCAATGTTTGGTTGTTGGACATTGCAAATGAGTTGTTTGCTCTAAGAAGAGAAAATTTCAAAAGAAAGACTTGTTCGGATGGTTCTTAAAAAATTTGATATGAAAGTTATTGCCGTCGAGGAGACTCAAGACATAAATCCTTGAAAGTAGATGAACTATTTGACTCCTTGTTTACTTTTGAGATGTCCTTGGATGGAAAGCCTGAGAAGAAGAATAAGGGAATTGTTTTACAGTCCTCAGTTGATGATGAGCATGATGATCCTAATAGTGAGTCTAGGATTCCCTTGCTGAATCTATTTCATTACTTTCAAAATAATTAAAGCGTGTTTTTAAACGATTTGGAAAGAAGTCTGGCAATTTTAATATAAAAATAACTAGTCTGGTGGCTCTCTTCCTCCCAAATAGGTCAGAATTCCAAGTTGTAGGAAGGAAGCTGACAAATTAGGGCTTTAAATTTTCATAAAGAAAAGTCCTTTAAATGTAGAGAGTATGAAGGCTATGGATACTTTCAAGCAACATGTCCTAATTTCTTGAAGAAGCAAGGAAAAATTCAGAATCTTATGGCTTTACAGGTACACCTTCCAACAATTCAACATGAGAAGCCAACAAAGTGTACAAACCAAAATGGATTTGTCACTATTGTAGAAAAGTGGGTTACAAACGCTCATTTTACTATCAGTTGTTGAAATCTCTTCACAGATCCACATACTCTAGAAAGGCTCATCACTTCTCTCAAAATAGATATCAAAGAGAGTCAAAATTAAAACAGGTATGGAGAGTGAAGAATGTTCAAAATAAATGTAATATTGTACTGACATCCCTCAGATATTCTACTAAAGGAGATTGGTATTTTGATAGTGGAAGCTCATGGCACATGACTGGTGAAAAGAACTATTTGTCTAATCTCAAATATGTCATCTCGAGAAAGGTCACTTTTGGAGATGGCGCTTTTGGTAAGATCATTAGAAAAGGCAAACTTAACTATCTAAGGCTTCCATCCTTGAATGATGTAATACTAGTTGAAGGGTCATTGCCAATCTTATTAGCATCAGTCAGCTATCTGATCAATGTCTGAATGTGAGTTTTACAAAAGATAAGTGTGTTGTCATAGACTATGTTAAAGCTCTTGTTACGATAGATACACGTTCATCTGATAATTGTTATCTGTGGAATCATGACAATGCTTTGTAGGTTTTTTGTCTCTCTCATCAAAATAAAGCTAGCTATGGCACAAACGTCTAGGCCATGTAAGCATGACGACTATTCAAAAGGGATTAGCCAAAAATGCTATATTTGGACTTCCATCTTTACCTTATTCGACTAGAATTATTTGTGGTGATTGTCAACCAAGTAAACAAATTCATACTCCACATAAACAGATATCTCACTCTAATTCTACACGTATCCTGGAACTTCTTCACCAAATCGTATAGAACCTATGTAATTAGAAATTCTAAGAGGTAAATGGTATGTTCTAGTTGTTGTTGATGACTTCTTCAGATCCACATGGATATGTTTTCTTCGTGAAAAACTAGATGCATTTGCTACTTTTCAAGCTCTTTATCTCCAACTACAATAGAAGAAAGATTTGAATGTGATACGAATCAGGAGTGATCATGGTAGGGAGTTTGAAAACTCTCACTTTACTGAGTTTTGCAATTTAGTTGGGATACACCATGAATTCTCAGCTCTTATCACTCCCCAACAAAATGAAGTTGTGGAAAGGAAAAATCGGACACTTCAGGAGATGGCCTAAGCAATAGTATATGCCAAACATCTGCCATTTCATTTTTAGATAGAGGCTCTAAACACAACATGTTATATGCACAACAAAGTTGTTCTACGACCAGGTACCTCGAGCACTATTTTTGAAATATTAAGAGGGAGAAAACCAAATGTTAAATACTTCCATATCTTCGGCTATACGTGTTACATCCTGGCTGATAGAAAAGCCAGACGAAATCGGATTCAAAGTCAGAAGAAGAAATATTTCTTGAATACTCCACAAATAATTGAGCATAGCGTGTCTACAATAAACGAACTTGTTGTGTCATGGAATCAATCAATGTTGTGATTGATGATGTCGCTGATCCATGAATTTCTACCAATGAAGAAGAAGGATATACCAGTTTTCTTCCACTTGTCAATACCGATATTCCTAACATCACCTCTGACATGAATTTTAAAACACCCGTGGAGAATAACTAGTTAGTTTCTATGCAGGATAAAACTAGTAACAAGCGTCCATCCAACAGAGTTTGTAAGAATCATCCTTTTGGCAACATCGTTGATAATCTTGAAGAAAGGGTGATTACTAGAAAGAAAGATAAAGTAGATTATCTGGAGATGATCAACACTATTTACTTCACCTCTAATGTTGAACCAAGAAATGTCAAATAAGTTCTCAAGGATGAATGTTGGGCAATGTTATGCAAGAAAAGCTTGGGCAATTTGCGAGAAATAATGTCTGGACTCTTATACCTCGGCCAGAATCTGTTAATATGATTGGCATAAAGTGAATATTTAAGAATAAGTCTGATGCGAATGGCAATGTCACTAGAAATAATGCCATATTAGTTGTTTAGGGGATACCCAAATAGAAGGTGCATATTTTGGTGAAACCTTTGTTCCAATTGCAAGACTAGAGGCTATCAGACTTCTACTTTGAATATCTTATCTTTTGAAATTCAAACTGTATCAAATGGATGTAAAGAGTGCATTCCTGAATAGATATCTAATTGAGGAAGTTCATATTGAGTAGTCCAAAGGATTTATGGATCCTTCACAACCTGATTATGTGTACAAACTCAACAAGGGCCTTTATGGACTCAAACAGGTGCCTAGAGCCTGGTATGTATTGGGTTATATGTCTTAAAACTCGCAGTTTGTAAAGCTAAACATATTATATTATCAATAAAGATGTTGCAATTGTAAAAACGAAATCCAATAAACTAAGATCCATGACTATTATATGAATACTTGAACTTTATGTGGAGACATAAAAGTGGACCAGGTTCGAGTAAATAGTCAAAATGATCTATAGTATATGAATAAGGTTGGATGCCTTATTCTGGTAACACTATAAGATGTGGTCACTCTATAATTGTTACAACTTTTTGTAAGGTGCTACAAATGAGGTGATCCTGATTCGTTCATGTATTGACATGAGAAGTGGGGGTGTCCTATGCAATGAATTTGCGTAAGATCGGACCAAGAAATAAGTCACTCTTACTTTATAATGTTGTTTACTGTTTAAGATTGACTATTTCGCTGATGACCTAGGTAACTCGATCTTAATCTTGAGCTAACTATGAACTCCTGTTTATTCAAGATTATCCTTAGATTTGCATAGGCGAGAGTTGACTTAACAACTTCAGCTCAATAAGCCTCCCATTCTAGGGGTAAGACTGGGTACAGAGGGTGTAATAAGAAATTCATGCCTACCCGATTTAGGGATAGGAGAAATGTTATTCTCTTAAGTACTGAATCCAGGTCTTGAACAAGGGGCCCCATCCTCTCATTGGCCCGAGAGGGATCCAGTTTAGTGATTGGATCACAAACTAATTGTTCATTAAAGAATCAGTGGAACTTAAGGAGTAAGATGTAATATCGGGGGTAAAACAGAATATTGACCTAGTCGTTATTACGAACAACTTGTGAAGGGTCAACTTACTAATTATGGTTAAATTAAGTGGACACAAATATATCTACAGTGAGAAAAGTGCAACTATCGAGCTATAGTGGTGTGACTTGATAGTTAATGAATACTGATTAATTTGATCTAAAGAGTTTTAGCCAATTAATCTTAAATCATTGGAGCTCATAATCTGTAGTTCCATAAGGTCTCTCCACTAGCTCATAAAACATGAACACCTTGAATTAATAAATTAAGTGAATTTGGAATGATATCAATTTGAATGGTTCAAATTAAAATTAGGGTTTGAATTTGAATAAGTTCAAATTAAAAAATTAGGGTTTTGCATAATTATATTTGATATAACTATTTAATGTTTAATTTATCGAAATTAAACAAAATTGGAGAGTTAATAATATTTAAATGTTGATTTAAATATTATACATGAATATGATTCATGTTTAAAATTAGGTGTGTGATAAATTTAATATTTGTTATTAAATTATTATTTAATTAATTAAATATGTTTAATTAATTAAAAATCAAATTAATTTTTAATTTCAATTCAATTTGAGAAATCAAGTTAATTAATTATGAATTAAATAAATCAAATTTTAGTTAATTTTTTAAATTAATTAAAATTTCAATTTAAACATACAAAAATTGGAAATCAGTTTTGAGTGGGATCTTCCACATTTTCACAAAATTGAAGTGTTGCTCCCATATACACACACAAGTCTTGTTTACATACATGCAATTGAGGTGGCCTTGAGATGTCTCCTTTAGTGTCTGCATGAAAAAAGTGGATAAAAGAACTCCATTTTGGCTGAGGAACGAGAGGCTTATTGCTAGGAAAAGGTTGTCTATAGAAAGCTTGTTCATCATTTAAAACCCATTTTTTTCCTTCATAAATTCACTCCAATCTGATTTCCACCACTTAAATATAAGGCTGAGAATAATATAGAAGATCTCTTGATGGTTCACTGTTGAATTGGAGCTGTAATCAGGTGAAGAGTAGCTTGGAATTGGGCGAATTCATCAAAGGTATGTTGCTAAGAAATCCTCTTTTTAAATTTCTTTTTAAGCATGCTTTTAGAACTCAAATTAACTGTAATTAAAGTACTTGTTGATTATGTTTCCTTCCATTGCATGCTAGTAGATCCTAATAGATGATCATTAGATCCTAATAGTATGATCATTTGACTCAATTCCTTATGAACAACAGTTATAGTAGAGAAGGCGTTGATAAGACCTTGTTTGTGAAAAAATCTGAAGAGAAGTTTGTAATTGTCTAGATTTATATTGACGACATTGTGTTTGAAAGGATGTCATGAGACATGGTAGAACTCTGTGTGAGAAAAATTCAGAAGAAATTTAAAATGAGTATGGTAGGAGAACTATCTTGTTTTTTGGGGTTTCAGATTTAAAAACTGAATGTGATAATTTTTATCTTTCAGAGTAAATATGCCAAAAACATTGTGAAGAAGTTTAGCCTTGAGAAGACTAGTGTTAAAAGAATCCCTGCTCCAACTCATGCTAAAATGCCAAAAGACTCGGGTGGAACTCAAGTTGATGAGTATCTATACAAAAGTATCACTGAAATTTTACTATATCTAACAGCCAACAAACTTGATATTGTGTTTGTTGTTGGTGTTTGTGCCAAATATCAATCTTGCCCCAAGACAAGTCACTTGTTTAGTGCTAAAAGAATAATTAAATAAATCAATGGAACAAGCAATTATGGTTTATTATACACTTTTAATCCAAGTAGCTCTCTTGTTGTGTAACGACCCGACCCTTAGGTAAGGTCATTACTAAAATAAATGCATGCAAAGAATTTAAAACGACGCTCAGTTATTTGAAATAAATGCTAATTAAAACAAGAGAAGTTCAAAAGACATTTATTAAATACAAAAATAATAGGGTACCCATAAATCATAAAGGTTAATAAATAAATATGAAAAATAATTCTTAATAATAAGTTCAAACATCAAAACTAAACATTAAGAGAAACATGAAAAGAATTCTAAATCTCACAATGCGGAAGCGTAAAAACTAGTCCCAGTGGCTCGATCATGAATTCCGCTGCGTCATCGCCGGTGCATCTCTACCCTTACCTGAAACATCAACATAAGAAAGAATGAGTATGAAATACTCAGTAAGTAGCTCCACCACTGGGGTCAAGCTAGGCATCAATGTTCTCTAGATACCTGCATATGGCACATAAATACATGTAACAAATGAGAGACTGAGTCCTATCCTATTGTAGTTAAGTATGCTAAAAAAACTGGTGAATCTCGAAGAAAACACAAAACTGGTGAATCCCGGAGGAAACATAAACATGGTGAATCCCGAAGGAGACACAAAACTGGTGAATCCTGAAGGAAACACAAACTGGTGAATCCCAAAGGAGACACAAAACTGGTGAATCCCGAAGGAAACACAAACTGGTGAATCCCGAAGGAAACACAAACTGGTGAGCATCTAACTAATCAATGAGGATATTCACACAGTCTTAACGTTCTATGATTCAACATTGTACAGTTCTAAACATACATAAAAATCCTTGATACCATGGCTTCATCACATACACATAATTCTTAATAACATATTATACATCATCCATGTATAACTTATATCATAAATCCACAACATGCAAGTATGCCTCAACACCAGCAGATCAGACATCGACATATGAAAACACGTACTATCACATACTAACGATCAAGCACTTAGGTGTGTATGTAAACAAATCGGAATTTGTGCTAGAACATACTTTGATTCAGGTCAAACTGTCAATCAACATGCTAACATTTACCATAACACACACTTATCATGCTAGTATACAACTAAAGCCTAGCCCGTGGGCAGTTCCAGTGGTAAGATTACTTACCTTAATCGAAATTCCACAGATAAACTCCGACAACCAAACGATGACCTCGATTGGAAGTAACGACCCTACCATACGAATACAACCATAAAATTTCAGTCCAACAATAATTGCAAAACTTCATATTCAAAACCACAATACCCGAAAAGCTTACCCAAGGAACTTGATTAACAATCACTCCAAAATCTCGACTCCAAAATCTCCTTCTAACAAAGTCTAATTCCAACGAACGACAACTTAAAATCTTCAAAACATGAATTAAATGATTATTTAATCCAATAATCAATGGGTGTCAAAAATCCTTCAAGAAATCCATCTCATAACATTGACCTTACCTAAATTCAAGATTTGTTCAAAACCAAGAGTCAGCGACGGAAACTGGAGTTGAATGGCGGCCCCGTTACAGAAACTCGAGCAGCCCGTTGTAAAGATCTGTGGTGGCGGAGCAGCGGCGCGAGGGTTTGTAGGGCTGGACGGAGGAGTGGCACGCGACTGCAAACGGTGGCTCCTCCGATTCGGGCTCGAAGCAGGCGGCGGCGACTCGGACGGACGGATCCTCTGGCTGGGCGAGATTGGTGCAACTCCGAACGGCTCTTCGGCTGGGCGAGATCGGTGCGACTTCGAACGAACGGACAGAGGAGGGTATAGGGGAGTCACATGGCGCGGTCTGTGGGGCTGACGAAGCTAGTGACTGAGCCGACAGCGGAAGCAGAAAATGGGGGGGGGGGTCCTTTTTATAAATAATAATAATAATAATGATGATAATAATAAATAATAATAATAATAATAAAAGGAAAATAGTATAACTCTAATTAGATCCTTTCCTTAACCCACTTTATACTATTTAATTCCTTTCCTTTTTCCAAAAATAATTAATTCCTACCATAAGTTTTCAAATTGAATAATTTTTGAATAAATTCCACGACAACACTTAAATCCTCGCATTTATACTTTAAATTCAGAATTCCAAACATGCCCTTCAACTAAGGACAATTACTGAAAAGGAAAATTTTTTTCATTATTAATAAATAAATAAAAAGATGTGGGATGTTACAGACTGGCTATTGCGATGCTGATTGGGCTGGAAGCTCTGAGAACAAGAAGAGTACTTTTGGAGGTTGTTTATTTCTTGGGAACAACTTGATTATGGTTTAGCAAGAAACAAAAATGTATTTCTTTGTCAATAGCTGAAGTTGAATACATTGCAGCAGAGAGTAGTTACACTCAGTTGATATGGGTGAAACAAATGTTGTAAGAGTATGAAGACTCAGAATATGTCATGACTTTCTACTATGACAACATGAATGCAATCAATATATCTAAAAATCCTGTTTAGCATAGTCGAACTAAGCATATTGACATACAACACCATTTTATTCATGACCTTATTAAGAGTAAACAAATTATGTTAGAATACATTAGTACAAAAAATTAGTTCACAGACATTTTTATAAAGGTGTTAGATGTTGTTCCATCTGAGGCCCTAAGAGCAGCTTTGATCCTGTGTGTTCTGCAAGCATAGTAGTTAATTCTATGAGTCGATCTCAAAATGATCTTCGCCCATCTCATTTGGAAGCTCCAATGAGTAATCATGTTATAACCACCTTAATTGTGATTGTTGAGGACATAAGGAAGAGTAATTGCAATTTTATTTCAAAATTTCTTTTGAATTTGAATTGTTTGTAGTTGGTGTATGACAGGTTCTCTCGCGAAATTATAGGTGTCCTGTGTTCTCAACTATTTCAAAGTACTCATTTGCTTGCAATTTTTGTGATTTCTCTCTAGATGGTAAGCAATGGATAGGGAACAGACACCTCTGATTCTAAAATGGTGATAATCAAGGAAAAGGCTAAGTAAAGTTGCATTTTGAGGATGATGTTCCTCCAACTACCACAAATAAATATGGAGTTCATGTTCGAAGACTTCTCGTTACAAAGAAAGAGATTGAAGTTCCTCCTCTTACAACCAAACAAACGCATTCTGGTGCTGGACTTTCTATTGAGTCGAAAGGGAAGAAAAAGGTAAGTACCTTTGCTTTAACAATGACTAACCTTGTTGGATATAGAGTAGAAATTTATCCGGATAAAGAAAAATCTACTTCTAGTGACTCTTTAAGTCCCATGCATGGTTATACTGTTTTTCCTAGAAACCTTAAAGATATTGTTGAATCATTTGCTAATGTTTAAGAAGAAGTTAGGGTTACTGAGAGTAGGGTAGTTGTGAATGAGGATCATGCCTCGGCCTCTGCTAATGTAGAGTTGAATGTGCCTGAATTTGATGTAATTGTGCAAGAAAATGTTGTTGTTCCTGAATTTGTTGTGATTGATCAAGAAAATCTTCTTATTTCCGATGATCTTCTTTTAAATGAATTTGTTAATAAAGTGATTTATGAAACAATTACCTTTATTTCCACACTCTCTTTGACTAGTGTATCTGAAAATATTGTTGTTGATATGAATGTTGAAAAAGATATTCTTAATGAACATGTGCAACCTGGAGATGAAGGTGTTAATGCTCCTCTTAAGACAACTGCCATGATCAATCAAGAAAATGTGAATGATGATATTGTTGGTGATACATTGACTATTGATGAGAATTTAGAGGATGATGTCTTGTCTGATATTGCCTCTATAACTAGTAAACAAAAATTTGAGAAAGCCTCCAGCTTTGCCAATGAGTCTGCTGAAGATATAAATGATAATACTCCTCTTACTAAGCTTCATTCAAAGAGATATAAAAAGTTGACATTGATGTTAATGTTGATTTTGGCATAGATGTTGTAGCTGATGTTGATGCTTCTCCTATAACATCAAAAAATGTTTATGAAAAGTCTCAGTCTTAGGAAGATTCCAATTGGGGCTTCCATAGCACTCTGATAATGAGGACGCAGGGAATGTTCGTGTTAGTCATGCTATAGCAAAAGACAAAGGCAAGTACATGTTTTAATGTTTCTTCTATACCTTTGGATGGGGTGTCTTTCCACACCGAAGAGGGTGCTAGTTTGTGGAAATATATTGTGAAGAGAAACATTGTGGATGAAAATGAACTGTCAGAGCATACTCAAGAATGTCTTGTTCTCATGAAGTTACTTCTGGATATAGGTTTACAAAGAATAGTGTTGAATTTAGGGCCCTATTATCTCCAACTTGTTCGAGAATTTATTGTGAATTTGACCTCATAATTTGCTGATCCTACTAGTCCAGACTTCCAGAAAGTTCATATTAGACGTCATCCATTTGTTATATCTCATGCTTTAACCAACCAATTCCTACATAGGAATGTGTCAGCAAACGTGATAGAACAACGTCCATCTTTGAAGGACTTAATATTTGAATTAAATGATGGTGTTCATTCTTCATGGCCTAGGAAGATACAGTTGCCTACAACAATGTTTAGTGTAAAGTATGCCCTTCTCTACAAGATAGGAATAGCAAATTAGTGCCTTTATTCCTATAAGTCAGGCACTTCTGTATCTCTTGCTACTTTGATTTACCAAATTAGAACACGAGCTCAGTTCAACTATGGGGCATTTGTTCTGAATCAGATAAAGAGGCACATTGGGTCAAAAGCCCTTCGGTTGCCCATTTGCTATTCTCGATTGATATGTGACATTTTATTATTCCAGAAACTTGATTTGATTACATCTATTGAACCCATTGGCTCTTCTCCTAGTCTTTTCATTATTCATCCAAAACTCTTGCAAGACTACCATGTTCCTGACATTGATATCACCCCACAACTTCTCATATTAATGGCCCTAGTAAGCTTTAATTGATTCTTCATTTGGGAGTCGTATTCTTCAATTGTTAGCAAATGAGTCTTGTGACATTGATAAAATGGTAAGATACTTCATGAACGAAAAACTGAGATTGATGAAGTGATGCATGTGATACAGACTATTCTTTCAAGATCTGGTAGGGGTTCCTCTTTTTAAAGGCGGGATTGATTTTCTTTAAGCCAGAAAAGGGGAGACATGGAGTTGGAGATCTGGAGGAGAGCTCGATCTATCTGTCTTGGCTTGTTTTCGTCTCTTGGTTTTGATGACTTTAGTTTTGGTTGTTTGGATTGTTTATGTTTGGTTTTATTTGGTTGGATGAATGACCTAGTTTTTTTGCCTTCTATTGTAAAGACTTCTGCTCATTCAGTTGTTACTGTTGTTGTCTAGACCTTATTTCTGACAACTCTTATTTTGATGATTGATTATTAAATATTTTTCCTTAAAAAATATCAGTCAAAGGAGAAGTTTGTTGGAGATTTGTTGATTGTCTCTATATTTTTCTATGGAAATTTATGCTGGTTTTGCAGTTTTCACAAATGAAGTCTTAACATCTGCCTCAGACATGACTAATTTCTACCGAATATTTTAATTTCCTAATATGGAATTTATGAGTGGAATATTTTTATTTCTCAATTTGGAAATTCTCAACATATTATATGTCAGTGTTAACAATTAACATGCGGAAGCAATTAGGATCTTAAGCACTCTAACTACATTTTGAGAGATTAAGCATGCATGTACATAATAGGAGAATTAGAGTTTGAGAAAACAACCTTTGCAGATCTTAAAAAATCAGCAACTTTTTAGTCAATTTTTGATCACGAACTCGTTTTGGACTACCACTAGAATCTTCTCTGCTATTTTTCAGTCTTGGAACGGGTTGTGAGACCCAAATTGATGAAGAAATTCAAGGGAATTTTAGATTGAAAGATTGATGGTGTGAAGAACCTGAGAAGAACTTTTCTCTTCAAAATTTGGAGTTGCGTGAAGAAGAATAAAAAAAATTACACTTCCCTTTTATAAAATAAGTTCATGCAATCAAATTACATAAAATGAAGACACAAAATCAAGCATTAAGTGAGTTGGATTGAGTGGAAAAGTGGGATAAACCCACTTTCCATATTTTCCATTTTTAATTCAATTTTTCACAATTCAATTTTAATTTGAATTTCAAAAATGAATTTAATCTTTAAATAATAATAATTCAATAATTAATATTAAATAAAAATTCATTAATTTTAAATAAATATTAATTCTAATGATTAATTTTAAATAACTAATTAAATCGATTTAATATCAAATATTAAATTAATGATTAATACCAATCCCGAACATGAATCCTTATTCATTAATATAATATTTAAACCATATTTAAATATTCACAACTCTCTAATTTGTTTAATTCGATAATTAAACATTTAATTATATCATATATAATTAATAATAATTCCCTAATATAAATTTGAGTCAAATTCTTTCATCATACTGTTCTAAGGTTTAGTCCGATATGAGCTAGCGGTGGATCTAATGGACCTACAAATCATGAGCTCCAACAGTCTGAGATTAATCAGTTAAACTCGTTAACCCAATTAATCAACATTGGTTAACTACTGGGACACTCCACTAAAGCCCAGTAGCTACACTCTCCTCACTATAAATATAATTCTGACCATTTGATTTAACCATGATTAATAAGTTGATCATTCACAGATTGTTTGTAATCACAGCTAGGCCAAAAACATCGTTTTACCCCTGTAATTACATCTTGCTCCTTAAGTCCACTGATCATCTAATGAATAATTGGTTTGTGATCTAACCATTAAATCGAGTCCCTCTCAGGCCTTGGAGAGAGTGGGGCCCCTTGTTCAAGACCTGGAATCAGTGCTTAAGAGAACAACCTATCTACTAACCTTAGAAGCAGGTAGAAGTGTATTCCATCTTAAGAGAACAAACTATGTCCCCAGCTATCTACCTGGTCTTACCCCTAAAATGGAAGGTTTATTGAGTCGACAAAGTTAAGCCACTTTCATCTATGCAAATTAAAGGATAATCCTGAATAAATAGAAGTTCATAGTTAACTCTGGATTAAGATCGAGTTACTTAGGTCATCGATTTGAAATAGTCAGTCTTATCAGTTAACAGAGTTAAAAAGTAAAAATGACTATTTCGTGGTTCGGTCTTATGCAAACTTATTGCATAGGATGCCTCTATTCATATGTCTCTACATGAACGATTTAGGATCAAATCATTTGTAACACTTTACAACTATTGTAACAATTACAAAGTATGTCGCATCCATAATGTTCCGAGGATAAGGTACCCAACCTTATCCTTATACTTATAAACCGTTTTAGCTATTAGTTGAACTTGATCCACTTTTATGTCTCCACATAAATCCAAGTATTCATGCTATAGCCATGGGTTCTTAGTTTATTGGATTTAAGTTTTTACAAGTGCAATTTACATATTCAATAATATCTTTATTGCAAATAGAATATGTTCAAATGTTTATAAGCCACGAGTTTCAAGACATATAACTCAACAGTATATTGTTTGATATTTTCATTACTTATGATGCAACCTTATTTTGAAATGTTTATAAGCCACGAGTTTCAAGACATATAACTCAACAGTATATTGTTTGATATTTTCATTACTTATGATGCAACTTTATTTTGACAAAAATGAAAATATTTTCTGGAAATTATTTCATTAATTGGACACAATTTTTAAAAGAAGAATAATGATTCTCATTTAGGACTCCTTCATTTATTCATCATGAAAGAGTGTCTTTATTCTTGCTGCCGATTTGTGTAACATGACGTTTTGGTCTTTGCTCACTTTATTCCATTGTGTGTATCCTTTGGTTGATCATTCAAGAACTTGAAGATAACTTCTATCTTAGGGGAATCCTAAGGCATCGCTTAAGAGAAGAAATTCTCGGTTTTAAGGGGAGCCTAAGATTTCATTCTCAAGAAGGATTTCTCTATCTTAGGCAGGACTTAAGATTCGTCAGTGAAGGGAGTTCAATGAGTTACAAGGAATATAATTAAGCGGAGAGGAGTCTTACACACTATCAGATGTTGAAGTGTTCAACACTAATATTATCACAGTTAAGGGAGCCTAAGTACAAGTGAGAGGGAGTTTCACATCTAATAGGAGCCTAGGTGACTTGTGAGTGGGGCTCTACGTGAGTCATTGTAGTAGTTAGTACATTACAGATAAGTATTATGTTATAATTTCTTAACTCTTTAATATTAGTGGATTATCTTTCTTGGGCACATTGCCCCCCAAAAGTAGATGATTATCGTCAAACTGAGTTACCAACTCATGTGTATCCTATCTTGTTTTCTTGTTGTTAGTATTGTGACAGTGTTTGTCAATGCTTTTTGGTTAACATCCATATATATATGTCCACACACACTTACATGTTATTGCAATATGATTAGCTGATTTTATTATAGGCAAAATTTGAGCAACATAATTAACATGTCTTGTACTATATCAACAACATGTTTCTGCAACATATTTTGTATCATGCAGATTCTGCTTAGATATTTTTCCTTACATGTTGATATGTATAATGCATATTTATTGGATTGCTTTCCTAGCCTATGCAACATGTCCCATATTGACGTCCCAGAAGATGTTACATAACGAGTAGCAGATTCTATAGATTATTTTTTCCTTACCTGTCAATGTGTTTTTGTAGTTTTCATGGTCTGCTTTTTTTTTTTTTCTTGCAAATATGTTTTATTCCTTCATTGAAGATTTTCTCCAAGCTAGTGATATATATTGCAGTTTTATTTATTTTTAATGGTTAACCCCGTTTATTTTGAAGAGTGTAGGCATTATAAGTATGTGTTTTTGTTCAATGAAAAATATTCAAATACACATTTCTTATTCTTTGTAAACCTTGTCGTTGAGGGTGTTGCCAATTGTCTTCTAATTAGGTTGGAGTATAATCGTTGTTTGTATGTCATTGTGAATGAAAAAGAGTTTATTTCATACTTAAGGGGAGCCTAAGTTCCATTTAATTGAGAGTATCTCATACTAAACTTGAGAAAGAAAAGCTTATTCATAAAGGTGAGGGGAGCTTACACTTAGGGGAGCCTTAGTACGTTGTATTGAGGGATCTCATACGATGCTTAAGAGAAGTTTTGTTGTGGAAAGTGAGAGGTTCTCAAACTTAGGGGGAGCCTGAGTTGAAATTGAAGAGTAAGTTGTACGTGAATCATTGAAAATGGGGTCTATCAGATAAGTATTTCAATGTAATTGCTAAACTCTTTATATAATGAAACTTCTTTCCACTGGGGACACACACAACATCAAATTAGGCCTTTGATGTCAGTCGAAAACTGATATCATAGGAATACGATGTCAATCGCCTGATCGACATCAAAGAAGATGGTATTAAAGATGTTTAATGTCGGTCACCTTTGATGTCAGTTTTTGACCAACATATAGATAACTTTAATGTTGATTGAAAACCGATATTAAAATCAATCGATATTGAACACCTTTAAAACATCATCTTCGATGTCGGTCAAAGATCGATATTAAAGAATTCACTTGTCATTAATATCTATTTTGTGCAGGTAATGTCCGTCATTGTTGATTTATTAAAAAAAAATTAATGGTTGCGAACATGACTACCACAATATTTATTTTCCACGTATATGTATAGAATAAAAGTTCATGAAGCAATATTCTTTCATCTAACAATATGTAGAGCAAGTTTAGGAATTACAGATAAAATCAATACAGATATAAACAATATTTAGTATCATGCTATCATTAAAACATTAATTTAAAAAAGTAATATGACTATCAATCTCTTTACAAACTACATTCAACTTACTAAGATGAACAAAATTGCTATAATTATAATAAATATAAAAACACTCAGAATGAGACATTGTTTTCCATTTTAAGTGGAAACATAATTGGAAGAAGGAGAAAGACGTACAAGTAATTAAGAACGAAGAGGTAACATACTTAACCAGAATTAAACAAAATAATAACAATAAGTAGAAAAAATACAAAATGACAAGAAGGTTTACGCTTCTGTGGAGTGTAAATCACAGAACGCTTGAGTTGAAAGTCCATATTATCGCCTCTGGACCTCTTCATCTCTGACAAGAAATTTTTCCATCTTCAACAAAAAATCATGCTTCAACTTCAGATTAGAATTAAAATTCCTATACAAAAAGTCACCCATTCAACAAGAGTAAGAAGAGAATAGCATATCTAAAGTTTATAATTTTTTTTTTTTAACTAAAATACATTAAGGAAGACAAAGAACTCCTAACTGTAACCCCTTAAAACAATACCAACTTTTTGAATTTCATTAATGTGCATAGACAAAAGATTATGACATGATGGATATGGCTTGACTTGCTTTAGGTGCAGTAACCATACACATATATGAATATGAAAAAAACGGTTTCCATGATAAAATTCAAAGAACTGAAGGAAGAACAATCTGGACACAAGACAAACATTTTCAAAAAAGCTACCACCTATAATTTATTTCATTCTTGAAGACGCATATCAATAGCTGAATGGTAAAGTTCATGGAATACATAAAAGTAGAGTTATGTTTTCTCATAAAAGCTTAGGAAAATGGAATTAAGCTAAAATCATGTGACATAATCATCAGCTAATATCATGTGTTGAAGAAAGAAAACAAACTCTCATTTTGAGTAATTCATCTAGAAGTTGAAGTGGAATTAAGCTAAAAACATGGAGAGAAGAGCAGATCGCCATAATTGGAGTAACAAGAGAAAAACATACAAAAAATTTAGTAAAACTTTGAAAAGAGAAAAATAAAAGCAAAAACTTTCATCCAAACCTCTGTCAGATCACCTCCCAATATCCAGAATCCTGAGAAAAAAAAAACATATAAGAAGACTGTGTTACAGATCGCAAAAGCAAACATGAGATGATTTAGAAATAAAAAGAAAAAATATATGTGAACAATAGAGAAGGAAAAGAAAAGGAGAGTAAATCTAAGAGCCTTCAACGTAGCTCTGAACAATGTAGCTAAATCTGTTCAGATTCGGACAACCCACATAACACATTGCCTTCGACGGACTTCAAACGGACCTCGTGCACACGTTGCTGCAATGGAGCTTTCAGATATGCTTCGCCAACACTAGGTCGTAGTTCGTGGATAGATCTGGGAGAGAAATCGTTGGATATGCTTCGACGATGCTGGAGTGGAGTTCATGGATAGATTTAAGAACAGATCTGAGAGAGAAACCGTTAAACCTGCTTTGATAGCTCTGGAGCAGAATTCGTAGAGAGATCTAAGGACAAATTTGAGAGAGAAATCGTTGGTTATGCTTCGACGACGCTGGAGTGGAGTTCATGGATAAATCTAAGAATAGATCTGAGAGAGAAATCATTGGATCTACTTTGATGGCGTTGGGTCTGCTTCGAATGATGCTGGAACCGAGCTCGACGGTGCTTCAGCGAAGGTTGAACGACGATGGAACGACGGTGCTTGAACGAAGTGGAGCGAAGCTGTCAAATGTTTGAGTTGAGAGGAGTGGTGAACAATGAGAGGGGAGGGCGGCGAGAGATGTGTGTGCGTGAGAGAGAGAGGGTTATTTCACAAAAAGAAAGAAAGAGAGTTTCACAAAATTGAGTGAAAATTTAGGAATGCAGATTTTTAATGTCGATTTTAAACCGACATTGTAGTCTTTTCTATAATGGCAGTCAAAAACCGACATTAAAGATTCGTAGTTTTTTTTTTTTTTTTTTTCTTTCACTCCACCAGAATTGTACATCAGTACTTTATTTTTTAGACCGGCATAAAGGACTAATTTGTTTTAGTGGCAGTCCTTTAGATGTAGGTGATACATGCACTTAACCGGGTTACTAACTTATGTGTCTCTCTATCTTTACTATTATTATTTGATATTAAGTTATTATGTT
This sequence comes from Benincasa hispida, assembly GCF_027475165.1. Taxonomy (NCBI): domain Eukaryota; kingdom Viridiplantae; phylum Streptophyta; class Magnoliopsida; order Cucurbitales; family Cucurbitaceae; genus Benincasa; species Benincasa hispida. The sequence continues at coordinate 83,629,187 of NC_143478.1, read as the reverse complement.
TGTCTATCATCATGTTACAAAATCTTACTTGAGATTTGTATTATGTGTTGGAATCACTTTATTTTTTCACGTGTCAATCACAAAATACTGATATTTTGTTTATCTTTTGCAAGATGTTTTTCTTAAATGTTTTTTCACACATTATGATGTGCATACAGTTAGACATTTTATTATGGGTAAATTTGGACCTAATGATATATGACTCAAGGCCAACTAACCATTTTGAGCCAATAAGTTGATAGAATCCTAAATTGTGTAGGATAAGGACAAATCCATCTCAACATACCCTTAGGATGAAAAGGTAAACTCCAAGTTATTTTTCTTATAAATACATGTTATAACTCCATATGAGAGAACTTCAACTGGAACTTGATATGAAACTTGAACTTCTAACTTCTTTTGCATTCTAGATCTTTCTATCTCTAACTTTGACATCATAGCCTTTTTTCTCTGTTTGAATTTTGGCATTAATAGAGGGCACCGTACGTGAAGACAATAGTGCTCTACCTTTGTATTCCAAAATTTAGAAAAGCAAAGACTGGAGGTTGAATTTGTTCCCAAACTTACCAAAGGAAAAAAACCTTATAGTAAAAGACATTGAAAATTTTCACATTTATAATCATAAATCAAAGGAAAGACAAACTATAGGTGAGAAACATCTTACATTAAAAGAGATTGAAGAATTTCTCATCCATATTGTCAGAAGCCAAAGAAAAGACAAACTCTAAGAGAAAGTTTTAAGGTAAAAGACATTAGAGAATTTCATCCCATAGTCAAAAACCAAAAAAAAAAAAAAGAAAAAGGACAAACTTTAGACACTAAAACTAACAATATGATGAATGAATGCATGACACTAAGACCTTAGATTGGAAGAAAAAAAATAAAACGTCTTCAATCTTGAAGATTTCTACCCAATTACAGAATCCCAGATAAGTTTTTATTTCAAACTTGACATTTTCTAATATTGCATTGAAAATTGTTTGTGAGTTTGTTAACATAATTATTTTGTAATAATCATTTGTCTTCTTTGTAAAAAATCTTGTGCTCTAAAAAATAGTACTCCTAAGTTGAACTCTAAGCTTCCATCTAACAACTTCATCAAATCAACTTGGAAGTGGGGTTTAATGATATGGGTGAATTTGGATCTGACGAAATATGAGCCTAGAGCTAACTTATTATTGAGCCAATAGGTATATTCCTAACTTTTGTAATGTTAGAAGTATTGATATTGCCTAAATATATTTGTTTAAGATTCCTTCCATTATTTTCTTGGGCTTTCTGGAGTTGTCTATGCTCTTATCTCTCGTGGATCTTGTCTCAATGGTTGCTTTTCCTGTTGCCAAATTTTCAGAATATTTCCTTCCTCAGTTATCGTATTCTATAAAATATTTTATTTGAATTTTTTTTTCTTTTTAGTGAGTTGACGATTTTATGTGGAAATATTTTCCATCTTCCTACTGTGCTATTTAAGCTCAAGAAGTTCTTCTGCAGGTGCTTTGATTATTGTGTAAGTTTTATAGACTTCTTGCAAGATCTATATTGTTTCTTAAGAAGAAGCTCTTTATGCTATTTGTGGCGAAGTGTTCATCGCTTGTTCTTACTACAATTCACAAAGGTTGATTTGTTTTAGACGGAGCATAAGACTTTGATGATCGAGAAGGATTTCTCTTGCCTTAGGGAGAGCCTAAGATGTAACTCTTTGAAAAGGGAGTTCTCAAGACTTAGGGGGAGCCTAAGTTCTCATGTGAAGGGAGTTTACAAGTAGAAGGAAAGATATCATCAAGTGAGAGAGAATCTCACACACTTTGGGAGCCTAAGTGTTTCAACACTAATAGGAAAGCCTACGTTCAAGAGAGAGGGAGTCTCACATCTAGGGGGAGCCTAGGTGTTCAAAGAATTTGAGTTGTACGGGTATCACTATAATCGTTTTTATTTTACAGATAAGTACAACGTGCAATCGCTTGACTTTTACATATTAGTAGATTATCTTTCCCATGCACTCTGTCCCCCAGACATAGGTGGTTTATCGTCGAACTAGGTAACCAATCTTGGTATGTTTATCTTTGTTTTACATTTTGTTGTTTTACTATTGTCTTTGAATGTGCTAGTACGTTGTGTGAGACAATCATATAGAGTGCGAATAACCACTTTCCAAAATTTCAATTGATATCAGAGCGGGTCACTGATGTGTTGTGAATGTGATGAAATAATGGTATGAAATTGCGGTGGTGAATTATGCGTTGTACATGCAAGTTTTTCTAGTAAAACCCAAGTATAAATGTTACTAGGTTTCCTGGTAAGTCTAGGGTCGAATACAGGGACTACTGAGACACTATGTGCTAACGGATTTTTTTATTCCTTTGCGGTGACAAAAACAAATAAGTGATTAATGTGTTGTTTTAAGTATAGATAGTATACGGCGGAATTGAGTAAAGAGTTGATGACAATGAAAGTTACAATGAGTATGCGGGGAGCAGGTTGAGAAGGGATTTAGCTAACACTTCCTAAGATTGCGTTTAAGTTATGCGATCATGCTACACACACACAACAACATGTCATCTCTCAATGCAAATGTCATAGTTCTTAATTCTAGGACGCATGCGATGTATATGATAATATCGATAGGACTTATGTCTAAGCCTCTATTATTGTCTATGCAATGATGAATGATACACACATAAACAAGGTGCATGCGATGCATAATAGCAAACAGTACTTATCTCTAAGTTTCTATCTCTTGTTTATGCGGTTCTAATCTAGCTCTCTCAAGCCTAGATTCTAACCTGACTCTCTCAAGTCTAGGTTCTTTCTTTAGACTACTATCTCAAGTATCTCTAACGGGTGAAGGACGCATACATAAGACAAGATGATTGCATAAAGTGAAGATCTTAGGTCATGCTAGCTAAGTGCTTCTTAACTCATTCAGAAATTTAGCTACTCATGCGAAATGTGAAGAGATTGAACAGATGTTGAGATGCAAATTCCATTTTATAAATAAAGGCAGAATACAAAACAATAATGAAAAGTAGGGATAAGAAGCCCGGTAGCAATGTCTTGCTTTCCGAGACTTTTACACTATCTTTTACTCTACTCTGTCCAGAGAATATCCTTGTTTTCGCAAGTGTCGGCCCTCTCTCCTTGTTCAGCACTTTCCGGCAGTCTTTCGAGCTAACCAGGAATGATCTCTCGGCGTCTTCTTCTCTTGGCTCGCCTCCGCCTCTAAGTATATGAACAACTACAAAATATTGCTAACTAATTGTATATTCTATCTTCTATGTATATGGCGAACTGTGTAGAATTCAAACTCCTTTAATGATTGTGGCCTTCGATATTTATAGAGCTCAAGGTGAAGAAGCTTTTCTCTCAAATGATTGCAATGATGGGCGGTCATTAATTCTTCTATCTCATGCACTGATTAATGGTCACCGAAAAGTTGAATACACTTGCTACAGTGTGTCGTTAACGGCTTGTCAACTAAATTCGGATTCAACTGTCGTCAGCTTTTCGTCCCATCATGATTTATTATACTTTCACCTTGATGTGCCATCTTTATGCGGCCACCTTCATGAGCAAATTTTCGTGAGTGCATATGATCGCATGACTTTGCGGTCGCAATCTTTTAATGCGCTCGGGCGCCGAATTCCTTGGATCGCAATTTGCTTTGCGTCAACGTATTTTTCCTGCATAAAATGAGTAATTTAGCTGCTTTTATGCGATGGGTGCATACGATCACATTATTCTTAGTTTAACACTTTTGGACATGATATTATATTTTTACTGCCGCATTCCCTTATTGTTTTACTTATTTACACGGTAATAACGTGTATTTCTGTCCATTATCATACCCACAAATTTAAAACAATGTTTTTCCTCAAGCATAAACTAAAGATTTTCTTTAAAGAGTCAGCCGCCTTTTCCTTACCTAGATTTCTCGAGGTGCCTTATTCAAAATTTTATGAACCAAAATCTTCTTAATTTCTATCCTGGACTCTTCTTAAGATATTTCTAAAATTTAAGGACCGCAAGTTTAACCTTAAAAAAGACTTTACTTGTTTCCAGGACATCGCATGATTTATTTCAAAAACCTTTTTCACTCAGGGTGTTTCCAAATGATTTTTATCCTTGTGTAGTTTAGATATTCCTTTTGTTGACCTTGCGCTGATCCAAGTGCCTAGCCTTCATTTTGGTTTGCCCCCACGGTGTCATGCGAGCATCCAATTACGAGCAAGACACTCTTTCTCAGTCTAAACTCATGCCCATTTGGCAGCCGAGTTGCGATCTCTTTATTTATGTGTTGACCACGATTCCTACATTCGTTTTGGCTTGCCCCCACAGATGTCATGCGGACATCCAACTACGAGTAGGATCCGATTTCAACCTTATGATTTTTTTTTTTTTAAATGTCTAAAGGTAGCAAGGTTGAAAATAAATACCGGCACCCCCAAATTTAAATGCAGTAATGTTCTCATTGCTGATAGACTGAAATGATTCATGCAATGTTCTTAGGAAGTTTCCTAAAAATCAGTTTGAAAGAAAGCTGGTGGACCACTAACTTCTAGAAATATTTCATGAATTGACTGTCATAAAATTAAGTTGATTCTAGTACATGCGATTAGAAATAGAGGCATGTGTTTCATCATTGAAATCATAATTGATACGAAAAAAATGCGATGACTAACTAGAGTAATCTACAATTAATGATTGCGTCAATTAAAAAGGATGCGATGATAAAATTATCAAAATTAAAAATGAGATGCGAGAATGTAAAATTTGGAATAAACAGAGTCAAAGAAAGATACAACCCCCAAATTTGCTCTGTTGCCTACATCATCTGTGATCACATCCTTCTTTGTGGTGAGCTGATTTCTTCGATTGCGATGGGCTGAACTAACTGGTTGTGTTTTGTCGTTTATCACGTACCTCCACCACAATCGTTTACCACGATCGTTGCTAAAAAAATCAAGAGGGTCAAAAATATAAAAGACAAACTTGATTTTTTTTTTTTTTTTTTTAAAATAGGTGGTGTTAAAGGATATGATAGGGTAGAGTGAGTTCATGAAATAAAGATATAAAAATGATGCTTCAAAAGAAAAGAATTGCATCCCTGATTGTATTGCATGCTGCCGCAAAAACTGCCCATTTCTTCTTTAGTCAGGAATTCCTCAGATCCATGGAGGTTTTCTCGCGATGCAAGTCTCCTCCGTGATATATCTTGACTCTTTGCCCGTTGACTTTGTATGCGTTGATCCCGTCCTCATTGGATAACTCAACCGTCCCATGCGGGAATACCTCTTTGATTATAAATGGACCGGACCATCGTGACTTTAATTTTTCAGGAAAAAGTCATAGCCGAGAATTGTATAACAAGACCTTTTGTCCAACTTTGAGATTCTTCTCGCATAGTCATTTATCATGCCAACGTTTTGCACGCTCCTTGTAGATCTTGGCATTTTCATATGCTTAAGTTCTCCATTTGTCTAGCTCAATCAACTGAAGTTTCCTTGCCTCCCCTGCGGTCTTCAAATCAAAATTGAGTTTCTTCACTATCCACATTGCTTTGTGCTTCAATTCAAGGGGTAAGTGAGATGCCTTTCCAAACACCAGCACATACGGGGACATGCTTATAGGTGTTTTATAGTTGGTCCTGTATACCCACAAGGCCTCGTCTAGCTTCATGGCCCAATCTTTACGTGAAGGATTCACCACCTTCTCTAGGATCAGTTTGATATCCTTATTGGACACCTTGGCTTGGCCGTTTTTCTGTGGATAGTATGCGGTGACGACCTTATGGAGGATATTATACTTGATCAGCAGTTTGTTGATGATGCCATTGACAAAGTGGGAGCCTTCGTCACTTGTTATTGCACGTGGGGTGCCAACGAGTGAAGATATTTCTTCACAATAATTTGGAGACTATTGTTGCATCGCTTGCGGCACACGATACCGCTTCAACCCATTTGGAAACATAATCAACCGCCAACAGAATGTAGTGGTGACCATTTGATGGTGGGAATGGTCCCATAAAGTCTATGCTCCATACATCAAATAGCTCCAACTCTAAGATAATATTCATTGGCATCGCATTTGTGAACCCCGAATCCTAATTTCTCTACTTGAGTATGTTCCCTATTGAGATCAGTGTGGTGAGTAGATTGATGTGGAAACTAGTGTGTAATGGTAGAGAAAATGATAGAAAACTAGAAGAAATGAGGAAATTTGGAAGCTTAACTTTTGGGAAAAACCTTGGAAAATGTGGCTAAGTATAGAATTTTGTTGATGCGTTGGAAGGGTGGTGTTGATGCGTTGGAAGGATTGTTGGTGATTGCATGTGGCTGAAGGAAGAAAGATGGAGGTGATACGTTGGAAGGCAGCCCATGCGTCGAGCAGGCCAAACGCTGCCAAATGCCCTGCCCAATGCATCGAGCAGCCTCGGCCAGACGCCCTTGCCGAATGCATCGAGCAGCTAGCCAAGTGCCCCTGCCATGCATTGAGTGGCGATGCCTGTGCAGCGAGCGCCCTGTCGAACGGCCATGCCCATGCATTGAAACACCCTGCCAAGTATCAATGTGTCGCGCACAGCCTATGTGGCCGAGCGAGCGAATGATGGCCAGCCTATGCCGCACGTCCATACGTCAGGCGGCCAGCCTATGTAGCACGCCCATCCGTCGAGCGACTAGCCTATGCAGCATGCCCATACGACGGTGGCCAGCGCCCATGCCAAGGAAGCCGTGCGATGCTACCTAGTGAGCCATTCGTCGAGGATGGGTGGTCACCCTATGTGTTGGTGATGGCTAGCTCTTGCGATGGATAAGTTGGATTGCTATGGTAGTGAATTGGCTTGCTATGCGTTGATTATAGGCTATGTATTAAGTATGGACTATGCGTTGAACATCCAAGAGTTGGACGCATATAAAGAATGAGATCATCTAAAAAACGTCATCAAACCATGTGTCTTCTTGGGAGGAAGCCTTAAGCCTTAAGAATTTGAGGTGGTTGCATCAGATTGGAAGCTCATGCGTTGGCAACATGGGAGAAAGACACTTAGATTGCGCTGATAAAAAAGATGTGTTGGCAGTGTGAGGGAGAAACACTTGGACATGCAGCCAAGTAGGTGGTGTCGACTTTGGAGAAGGTTTGGATGCCTATAAATAGGGCCAGAAGACTTCATTTTCAGACCACAATTCAAAAATACAGTAAAAAGAGTGGGAGAGTTGAGCAAACCTTTGGATGAGAAGTTCTCCTAATTTACTCGTGCGTTTGGAGTGATTTCAAAGCCACCTGAAAGCTCTGGAGTTCTAGTTTTCATGGTAGGACTGGAAACTGAGAAGAAGATAGAAGGGTCAGGCTGTCGTATAAGCTTGGGCCAGTCTTGAAGATTTTGAGATTCCAGCCAAACCATGAGAATTTATGAGCTCAAATTTTAGGGTAAGCTTCTTGAGACAATTTAGAATATGTTTGTAGAAGGAAGTATCTCAAAATAAGGTCTAAACTATTAGTAATCTGAGCAATAAGTTGAATCTGAATTCTAGGGGTGAAAAAGAGAGCCCGAGGTAGAAAAGAACTACTAGAGTGAAAAGTTCCTAAGCGATTGAGGTGAGTGACTAAAAAATTTTGACTAAAATGTTTGAATTACAATGTTTTATAGAAAGCATATTTTAAAGAAGATTATTCTCATGCCAGCTAGTTTTATAAAGTGATTTCCAAGCAAACCATGAGTTATGTTTTAAACGCATGCATGTGTGGGAAGTTTGTTGAAAAGCTATCTATATGTGTTAAATATACCCAACATGCGTTAGTATCTTTAAAGCCATGTTTTTATATGTGTTATACTTTACATGCTTTAAAGAGAAAGTCATTTATGACTACTTTTACTTAAAAACGCGATACCGAAGGACATTTAAGAAGGTATCTAGCCAACTAGATACTGAAGGACATTTGAGAAGGTATCTATTGGTACTGAAGGACGTTTGAGAATGTACAAAACCAACCGGATACTAAAGGGCATTTGATAAGGTATCCTAGTAGCTCGATACAAAAGGACATTTGAGAAGGTATCTGAGTAGAAGTACCTAAGGTATGACGGTACTTAGTATGGCCATGTGCATGTAGGTAGATAGAGTAAGAGATTGAGAAAAAGGGTTCTCTCTTGACTAGCAGTTGGTGTTGGGATTGTTTTTACCCATAGTGGGGTTATTCTCAAATGAGAAACAGTTTTACTGTTTTATGATTAAAATAGCTTTATAAGCTTTATGCTTGGAAAATGTTTATACTACAGTACAAGTATTGTAGAAGCTTATATTTCAGTTTGAACTCTTTATTGAAAATTTGCATAAGAATCAATTACCTTTCTTAAGTCACTTACCCCCCCCACCCACAGGTAGCGGTGAAATCCTTAGAAGATAAACTCTGCATCTGCTCTACTACTAAAGGATAAAGATATTGTAACCCGTCTGTTAGGTGGTTACTATAACTATTGTCCACATGTTACTGTTGTTCATATAGGGACTAGGGTTTTGGGCTTTGGGACTTGTGAATCTAGTGTTGTAATGACTCTAAACATGTTATATTTCTGAATTAATAAATTTTTGGCCTATAAGGCATTCCGCTATATATGAGTTATACCTTGGTATCAGAGTTATTCCGCAAGAGGGTAGTCTGGGGCGGGGTGTGACAGCATTCTTCCATGAAATGTTTCCTGTGCGTTGGCACCTGTCACATTTCATTAAATAGTCTCTCGCGTCCTTAAATAAAGTTGGCAAAAAATATCCACTTTGTAACACCTTGCTGTGTGTGTTGGCCTCCAAAATGTCCACCATACGGTGAGTCATGGCATTGGGATAATATGCGCTGGTGAACAGTCTCTGGTACACATAGACGCAAAATCTTGTCTGACCCCCTTTTGTAAAGATTTGGCTCATCACAATAATAGGATTTACATTCGTGTATCAGCCGCCTTTTTTGGTGGGCTGTGTAGTTCTCCGAAAATTGTTCAGAGACCAGATAATTGACCACATTTGCGTACCATGGCAACTCTTTAATTTTGAACAGGTGCTCATCTGGAAAGGTTGCGTTCACCTCCAACTGGTTGCAGTTGACTTCCGGATTTTCTCATCTTGATAGGTGGTTCGCAACCTGGTTCTCTGTTCTCTTGCGATTAATGATTTCCATGTTGAATTCTTGAAGGAGGAGAACCCATTGAATAAACCTTGGCTTAAAATCTTTCTTTGTCATTAAATCTTTGATTACCGAGTTGTCGGTGTGAACGATCACTTTGGATCCCAGCAAGTAAGCTCTAAATTTCTCCAGTGCAAAGATCCCGCAAGAAGTTATTTTTTAGTGGTAGTGTAACTCATTTGGGCAGGGTTCAAGGTTCTACTCGCATATGCGATGGGGTGTAGCATTGTTTTTTCTTTTGCGCTAGCACCACCCCCATCGCATAACCGCTAGCATCGCACATCAACTCAAACGACTCTGTCTAGTTAGGTGCAATCAATACAGGTGCGGTTATCAATGCGCTCTGCAGTATTTTGACTGTGTTAAGGCATTGTTCATCAAAGTCAAACGTTCTCTTGGCCTCCAGCAACACACTCAATGGTCGAGCAATCTTTGAAAAGTCATTCACAAAACGTCGATAAAATCCTGCATGTCCCATGAAACTCCTGACAGCCTTTACATTTACTGGTGGTGGAGCTCTTAAATGGCCTCAATCTTCGCCTTATCGACCTCCAACCCTTCCTTGGAGACTCTGTGCCCAAGCACTACCTTCATTCACCATGAAGTGGCACTTCTCCTAGTTTAGCACAAGATTTGTCTCTTCATATCTCCGTAGTATCTTCTCCAAATTGTTCAGACAAACTTCATATGTTTGCCCGTAAACTAAGAAGTCGTCCATAAAAATTTCCACTGTCTTTAAGATACTCAGAGAAGATGGTCATCATACACCTCTGGAACGTGCTCGGCGCACTGCATAACCCGAACGACATACGGCGAAAAGCAAACATCCCATAGGGGCAGGTGAATATAGTTTTCTCTTGGTTTTCAGGAGCAATCCTGATTTGGTTGTAGCCTGCATACCCATCCAAAAAGCAGAAGTAATCATTTTCTGCTAGGAAGTCTAGCATCTGGTCAATAAAAGGCAAGGGGAAATGATCCTTCTTCGTCGCCGCATTGAGTTTGCGGTAGTCCATGCAAATCTGTCAGCCAGTGATAGTCCTCATTGGTATTAATTCTTTATTTTCATTGAGAACTACCGTCATTCCTCCTTTTTTGGGCACACAATGCACGGGGCTGACCCACGTGCTACCGGCGATTGGATAAATAATGCCTGCATCCAACCATTTGAATATCTCCTTTTTCATAACTTCCTTCATCGTAGGGTTTAGTCTACGCTGAGGTTCGATCGACCCTTTGTGGTTTTCTTTGAGCCGTATCTTGTGCATGCAATATGGGGGGCTGATTCCTCTTATGTCTGCTAGCTAGCCTATTGCTTTTATATACTTGTTCAGGATGCCCAGTAGTGCATGCTCTTGTTCTTCTTGAAGCAAGAGGAAATTATTACTGGTAGAGTTTCATTTTGCCCTAAGAAAACATACTTTAGGTGGCTTTGCAAAGTTTTTAATTCCACAGTTGGTGGTTGGTCCAAGGAAGGTTGTTGTTCTTTTATCTCTTCATTCAACGTCATTTTTTCTTCTTTGGTTGTCGTTTCAATAATTGCATTGCAGGTTGCTACAGATGTGGTCGCATCCACTCTTCATTTTCATCTTTAGACTCTTCTTCTTCGTTACTACTGGGTTCATTGTCGGAATCTGTTAGGTCTTAAGGTTCTGTCCATTCACACTCAGCATGATCTTTCCCTTGTACACATCAATTTGAGCGCGACCAGTGGATAAAAATGGCCGTCCCAATATGATGGGTACATCCTTTTCCCCTTCATAATTGAGAATGATGAAGTCTGCCGCTAAAATAAACTTGTCAATTGAGACTAGGACATCCTTCACCTTCCCCTCTGGATGAACTAGGAACCTATCCGCTAATTGGAGAGTCACTGTCTTGGGCGTCAGCTACCCCACATTCAACTGTTTAAAAATTGAAATGGGCATTAAGTTGATACTGGCCCCGAGATCGCAAAACACTTCTATATATATCCCGCCAATTGAGCAGGGTATCGTGAAACTTCTGGGGTCGCGCATTTTTGATGGAATAATGGTTTTTGACCTTTGCGTTAACGCCACCGTTGCAAACTTCCCTGTGCTCCTTTTCTTCATCACCATGTCCATCAAAATCTTAGCGTACCTTGGCATTTGTTCAATCGCTTAAGTGAAAGGGACGTTGATGTGCAGTTGTTTTAACATGTCCATGAAGTGATGATACTGCACTTCATCATTTTTCTTCTATCTAAGTCTTTGAGGAAATGGTGGCAACTGTACTTTCACGATTCCCTGTTCCATAGGCTTAGAAGTGGACGAAACTTCTAGTTCCATCATCTCATTTTCTTCTGGTTCCTCTCGTGTCAATAGGGTCTGGGGTTCCATCGCAACTGGATTAGTTTGGCTTGGCTCCTTCTTCTCTTCCGCTACTGTTTTTCCACTTCGCAACGTCACAACTTAACATTGCACCTTTCCCATATTCCCTGGGTTGCGAGGGAGCTCAGTTGAGCTTGGTAACACCCCTTGTGATCTACTTTTGAGCTCGCCCATAATCTGTCCTATCTGAATTTCGAGATTGCGGATTGAAGTCGCTTGATTCTGGAGCACCATTTCATTATTCTCAATATACTGCTTTAATAGGCTCTCCAGAGATGAAGAGTGCGGGGCCTGTGAACTGCTATCTTGATTTTGCGATTGACAGTTTGTTTATGGGAAAAATCCTGGCGGCCCTTCTTTTTGCGCCATTAGTTGATAATTTTGTTGTTGATTTTTCCCTGCGAAGTTGGGGTGGTTTCTCCAACCAGGGTTGTAAGTGGTGGAGAAAGGATTGTTCTTTATGAAATATATAGATTGCGAATTCCTCGAACATTCTTCCATCGGATGCAAATCTCCAAAATTAGAACAACTTGTGCTTGTCTGCTCGATTGCGTTGGCTTGCCCTCTTTGTGTTCTCGGGCTATTGATTATGATGCCTTGTATCAGATTCATCATCGCATTCATTGGATTTTGTAGGGATGCGATGGTCCCATGGCTTGCATCACCATCTTTAATTCTAAGTCGTTAATCGCTTTCCCTTCAGTCTTCGTGATTCTTCAAAATGCGATCAAGAATATTTTTAGCCTCATCATACGTTTTTCAAGCATACCTCTAGCTGGTACCGCATTGGCAGCCGTCTACGATGCAGGGTTCAAATCGTGATAAAATATTTCCTTTTGGAGGCAATCGGGTAAGCCATGGTGCGGACAATCTCGCACCAATCAACTTCTGCCTTCTTGCGTTCTCTGTCGAGGGGAAGTATTTCTTCATGAACTTCTTTACTACTTGTTTCCAAGACGTAATCTCCTCTGGTTCAAGAGAATAGGCCCATTTCCTTGCTTGGTCGCATAATGAAAATGGAAACAATGTTAGTCAAACTTTCTCAGCTGAGATGTTTGGGAACACAAAAGTATTGCAGATTTCAATAAAACTCTGGACATTAGCGTGCGGATCCTCGCCACGCCTACCACCAAACTGTTCGGCCGTCTGAATCATCTGCAACATAACCGACTTCATCTCAAACCTCGATCCATCCAGGTTTGGCCTCATGATTCTTGGTGAGAAATCATAGAAGTTAGGCAACGCATAGTCTCGGATTTGTCTATTACGGTCGTTCACAAGGAGAATGGGGTTTGCCATGATATTCTTTCTATTTGCTGCTCTGTCTTCCGGTTGTTCTGTCATGTTGGGATTTCCCTCTTGTTGTTGTTGGCGGTTGTCTCACTATCTTCTTCTGAACGTTCTTTCAATCTCTGGGTCATAATTGGGCTCAGGAACTTGTTCTTCGCTCATACGACACTCGCTTCTTCCCTTACTGAAAGAGAGGTAGTGCACAGAGATTGAAAGCTGCAAAGGAAATCAAAAAGTTACTATTAGTGTAATATGTACTGCCGTTCAGAAATTTCGCTGTCTTCTTCTAATCATTCTTTCAAAAGTGAAGATCTTAGGTCATGCTAGCTAAGTGCTTCTCAACCCATTCAGAAATTTAGCTACTCATACGAAATGGGAAGAGATTAAACGGATGTTGAGATGCAAATTCCGTTTTATAAATAAAGGCAAAATACAAAACAATAATTGAAAGTAGGGATAAGAAGCCCGGTAGCAATGTCTTGCTTCTTGAGGCTTTAACACTATCTTTTACTTTACTTTGTCCAGAAAATATCCTTGCTTTCGCAAGTGCTGACCCTCTCTCCTTTTTTAGCGCTTCCTGGCAGTCTTCTGAGCTAACCAGGAATGATCTCCTGGCGTCTTCTTCTCTTCGCTCGCCTCCGCCTCTAAGTATATGAACAACTACAAACTACGGCTAACTAATTGTATATTCTATCTTCTATGTATATAGCGAACTGTGTAGAATTCGAACTTCTTTAACGATGGTGGCTTTCGGTATTTATAGAGCTCAAGATGAAGAAGCTTTTCTCTCAAATGATTGCAATGATGGGCGGTCATTAATTCTTCTGCTTGATGCGCCTAATAATGGTCACCGAAACGTTGAATGTACTTGCTACAGTGTGTCGTTAATGGCTTGTCAACTAAATTCAGATTCGACCATCGTAAGCTTTTCCATCCATCATGATTTATTATGCTTTCACCTTGATGCGCCGTCTTATGCGGCCACCTTCTTGAGCAAATTTTTGTGAGCGCATACGATTGCATGACTTTGCGGTCGTAATCTTCTAATGCGCTCTGGCGCTGAATTCTTTGGATCGCAATTTACTTTGCGCCAACACATTTTTCCTGCATAAAAAAAGTAAATTAGCTGCTTTTATGCGATGGGCACATGCGATTCCAATATTCTTAGTTTAACGCTTTTGGACATGATTTTGTATATTTTTACTATCGCATTCCCTTATTGTTTTACTTATTTGCGTTGTAATAACGTGTATTCCTACCCGTTATTAATCACCTTTATCTTAAGTGCTTTGTTCATGGAAGGTATTAAGAAAGGTGGTTCCACTGTGTGTCCTCCTGTTCTTGATGGAACAAATTACTCTTACTAGAAAGCCAAAATGATTAGTTTCTTAAAGTCAATTGATAGTAAAACATGGAAAGTCATTTTAATAGGATGCTCTCCTCCAACAATGAAGAATGTTGATGATAAAGAAATTTTGAAACCCGAGATTCAAGAAGCTAAAGATGAAACCTAATCGGGGAATTCTAATGCTTTAAATGCTATATTTATTGGTGTGGATTGCAACATATTCCGTTTGATTAAAACTTGCACTTCGGCTAAAGAAGCTTGGGATCTCTTGTCCGTTGCTCATGAGGGAACTTTGAAAGCCACGCTATTAAGACTACAACTTTTGATATCAAAGTTTGAACATCTCAAAATGCAGGATGATGAATTGGTTTTTGAATTTAACGTTCAATTACTAGATATTTCCAATGAGTTATTTGCCCTGGGAGAGAAAATCTCTAAAGAAAAACTCGTTAGGAAAGTGCTGAGGTCTTTACCTATGAAATTTGATATGAAAGTAACTACTATTAAAGAAGCTCAACACATCTTTAACATAAAAGTTGATGAATTATTTGGCCCACTTCTAACCTTTGAAATGCCCATGGAAGGAAAACTAGAAAAATGGAATACAGGAGTGACTTTGCAGTCCTCAGTTGAATAGAAGCCTGATGATCTGAATAGGGAGACTGATGAGTCCCTTGTTGATTCTATATCCTTCCTAGCCAATCAATTCAATCGTTCCCTCAAACGATTTGAGAAGAAGACATGAAATTCAAGCACTTGGAGTACCAGATAAGGAGGAAACCTTCCTCCTAGACAGTCTAAATCCCAAAATGTATGAAGGGAGCTATCAAAACAAGGAGAAGTCTTTCAAATGCTAGGATTGTGAAGGTTTCGATCACTTTCAAGTTGAATGTTCGAATTTTCTAAAAAGGAAAAATAGGAGTTATGTCTTGACCTGGTCTAAAGATGATTTTGATGGCAGTAGTGACTCTAAAGTTGATGTCTAGGCACTTGTTAGTATCATCTCTTTTGACACTTCATCTTTCGAAATCCTGAGTTTGATGTGTTCATGGGAAGTGGAAATAACGAGAGTAATCCTACGTCATCTGATCCATCTTATCAAACTCTATTCAGCAAGTGGCAAGATGACTTGAAGGTTCTTGATGTTCAAAAAGAGAAAATTGAATCTCTGATGGATTATAATCATAGACTTATGTCTACAATTGCAGAATTAAAACATGAATTAAATCTTTTTAAAGCAGAGAAAGACTTCAGGTGCAAGTTAATTAGAATGTTGAATTCATGTACTGAAACGCTAGACAAATTTTGTCAGAAGGAAAACTAGCTAGTGACAATGCAGGGCTTGGGTTCTCGAAAAGAGGTATCAGGGTTAATCAACCATCCAAACTCAAAGGGAAATAGGAAATTGAGTTTGTAAGAGCTCAACTCCCTGAATCATATGGCTTACTTGAAACATCTTCTAGCAGTATAAACAGAAGACAAAATGTCAGTTTAAACAAACATTGATATGTCACCGTTGTGGAAAAAGAGATCGTAAAATACCTTTCTTCTTTCAACTATATGGAACCTTTAATACTAGGCTGAAGTTTTAAATACTGCATGTCACATCCATAACCCAGTAGCTCTATGTCTTGGTTCCTCCAACACAAATTATAAAATATAGAGAGGGAGGAAACCTAATGTTAAATATTTTCATATTTTCGGCAACAGGTTGTATATCTTGGTAGACAAAGACACCAGGACAAATTGGAATTCCAAATCCAATGAATGTATATTTTTTAGTTATTCCACAAATAGTAAGGACTACCGCATGTACAACAAATGTACACGATGTGCCATGGAATTTATAAATATTTTACTTGATGATGTAGTGAATGGTTCTGATATTATCTTTGAGGAAGAAGAAAATGACATGTTACCTATTGTTAGCTCCAATAACGAGGATTCATAAAAACCTAATTGGAAGAATGTGAAGTTATCTGACAAGTATACTAAAAGCCAGATTGAGAATAGCGAGGATGTGATTGAAGAATGTGAAGTTAGTGAGAAGCAACTTTAAGTAGGATTCATAAAAACCATTCTATCTCTAACATAATAGGAAGTTTAGAAGAAGGGGTCTCTACTAGAAGAAAAGACAAAGTGAATTATCTTTAGATGATAAGTAACATTTATTTTACCTCCCATATTGAACAAAAGAATGTCAAGGAAACCCTTGTTGATGAGTGTTGGGTGAATGAAATGCAGAAGGAGCTTGGTCAATTTGTGAGAAATGATGTCTGGACAAAGTGGATCTTTAAAAACGGATATGATCAAAGTGGAAATGTAACTAGAAATAAAGCTCGTTTAGTTGTTCAAGGGTATACTTGGATTAAAGGAGTAGACCTTGATGGAACATTTGCTCCTATGGCTCGGCTCAAAGCTATCAGATTGCTTTTAGGTATCGCATGCTTACTGAAGTTTAAATTATTTCAAATGGATGTGAAAAGTACCTTGGGTTCAAAATCAAACAACTGGAAGGGGGCACATTTATTTCACAAAGTAACTATGCTAGAAGTATTGTGAAGAAATTTGGGCTTGAAAAGACAAAATTCAATCGACCTCTAGCTCCCACATACTGTAAGTTGTCCAAATATGCAAATGGAGATTGTGTTGATCAAAGCTTATATAGAATCATTATTGGAAGCTTGTTATAGATCACTGGTAGTAGACCTGATATGGCATTTGTAGTTGGAGTTTGTGCATGATATCAATCTTGCCCCAAATCAAACCATCTTCTTGGAGCAAAGAGAATACTCAAGTATATTATTGGGACAAGTGATTATGGGTTATTCTATACATTTGACACTAATAGCTCTCTTGTGGGCTATTGTGATGCTGACTGAACAGGAAGTTCTGAGGATAGGAAGAACAATGATATAAGATTGTTTCTTCCTTGGAAAAATTCTTATATCATTGTCCAGTAAGAAATAAAATTTTGTTTTACTTTATATTGCAAAAGTCGAATACATTGCCACAGGTAGTAGTTGTACTCAATTGATGTGGATGAAGGAATATGATGTTCCATAGGACGTCTGACTCTTTACTATGAAAACCTTAGTGCTATCAATATATCAAAGAATCCTATTCAACACTCGAACCAAACACATTGATATATGACATCACTTTATTAGTGATCTCATTGGAAATAAGCAAATTGTTCTGGAACAGTTGTATTAAAGAATAACTAGTACATATATTTACTGAGGCCTTGGGTGCATGGTAGCAAAGACAATGTGTTTAGTTCCACTTAATTCATGATTTTTCTAAGATTTTATGTGTTTATTATGCTCTTTTGTAGGTCTCGAGCACTTAAGAGGTAGAATTGACCATTTAGAGTCATTCAAGGTTAATTTGAAGCAATTTCGAGATAATCTGAGCATCCGAGTTGTGAAGGAGGAAAATTACTGAAATGCCCCTGAACCGAGCATTGCAACCCTCCACCAAGTATAGAGTTACGCTCAAAGATAGAAGTTACACAACGCTACCATCAGCATAATTACACTACGAAATTTTGATGGAGAAAACACGCGAACCTCATCGTAAGAGCGTAACCCATAGAGTAACAACACTGCAACCTTACACTATGATTTTTGAAAGCCAACATAGTTACAATGCGCTTAGCTCATTATGCTCTGACTTTAATATATATTGAATTCTTGCTAAATTTGT
Organism: Benincasa hispida; assembly: GCF_027475165.1. NCBI lineage: Eukaryota > Viridiplantae > Streptophyta > Magnoliopsida > Cucurbitales > Cucurbitaceae > Benincasa > Benincasa hispida. The sequence goes on along the minus strand of NC_143478.1, from coordinate 83,611,319 downwards.
TAATTATTCTATATACCAGCTGCCTTTCACACGATTACTCTAATATTTTCTCCTCTTTTTCATCAATAGGATATATAAAACAATTCCTTGGCGATTATTATGAATATTATTGGCTAAGGTAATTGTTTCTAGCTTGGGTTTTTATGGTCTACCTATTTGATGTATTTGTAAGGTTTCGAACTGGTTATTTGTAATTTTTGTATTCATTTCTATCCTCGAATGATTATGATTGTATTATTGGACGCTGGGAAATTTATAATTATCACTTTTGATTGACATTTGATAAGCGACATTTAATATCGTGTTAATCAACTAGAAGCAGTAGGTTAGGTTAATTTGCAAATTATTTACATGAGTATTGTTCTAACCAACCTAGAATCGAATCAATCAAATATTACATTAAGGTTGTTCCTATTACATATTCAACCTAACTTTTCCATATATTTTAATGCAATTAGGTCAACTTAAATCTATATGTTGTTCATCGATTTAAATTGAGCTAATAAGTTTATTAGGTCAAATTAATTGACTGTTCAAATTAATTTGGTTAGGTATAAAAAAACTTATTAACTATAGTAATGAGAATTCTATGCTCGAATGCATCGAATAGGAGAATTCCATAACACTAAGGCTAAAGTTTGTTGTGGTAGACACGGTTAAATTATCTGGTCAAGATTTGGGCGACGAAATATGCTCAGACCAAATTGGTGTCATTGTCGAGGAGCTAAGTATTTTCTTTTTTGAAGGGTTCTTGGATCTTTGTTCATTCTTGATTTTTTCTTTCTTTCTTTGTATGACTCGATCGTCCCAGCATTGAAATTCTTTGTTGTATTTTGTAGAGCTTGGTAGGGAGGAAAGAAGATGTAGAAGAGAGGCTAAAAAATGAAGAGATTTTGAAGAGCAAATACATATTGAAGGCACATTTGAAGTGGAGCATACTGAAGAGGAGTTTGAACAGGCGACGATGGTGCAACCTTAAGTGCTCACCCTGAAGAAGCTTTTAGCTTCTGATCTTACTCAGCAATTGTTATTATTTCAATCGTGCTTATACTTTTGAAAATAAATGATGATGCGAATGAATGATTATGAAAAAGATGTTTAATTTATCTCTTGGTATGAAGATGATGTTATGCGTTAGATTTGTGATAGATTTATGTTTGTACGTATCTTACTAATGCATACAAGTTCTCTTACGCTAGACACAAGTATAAATCTAATTTAAGTGTCCTAGTAAGCCCAGGGTCGAACATAGGGACTCTAGAGTACACTAACGCATGTTTGGTCTTTGGATCTATTCCAGAGATTTCCTATTTGTCTCATATGCGTTGGTTATATACATTAAACTACTGACACACATGCAAGAGGGAAATAAGAGTTCAGAAAGAGGGAAAAAGGTTCGTGGATGATTGGATCAAGCCTGTGTAAGCACATTAATAATGAAATGGAAATGGTGCAGATACTTGCTAAATTCTAAGTGTAAATGTGATGCGTTAGAAGTTTGTTCTTTACTTTATGCTCAACATCTCTCGATGCGGATGCCACACTTATCTTATCTCTAGGTTGCATGCATTAGTTAAAATGAATAGACAAATGACATGAATAATTTTATCTCTAAAACTACTCATGCCCTAGCTTGATGCGTTTAACAAGTAGTTACTCTCTTGAGTAACTAATTGCTTTTTCACTTCAATCAATTGATTAGATGGATTCAAGCAACAAAGTTATGCACTTATCATGCCAGAAGATTCACATACAATAAAATTTAGAAAATTAATAGATGGAGATGTGAAGAATGGTTGAGGTTGAGATTGAATTAAAGAAATAAGTCTTGATACATATAATCTTAGTTCAATCAAAATGGGATAGGAATGAGAATGCAAAGTAAGAGAAAGAAGTCAATCCGCAGGGTTCAACCTCTTGTTCTATTTGGCTTATTTTTATGTTTGTTCTTGCCAACTTGGTGGAAGGGTTGAAGGAAACGTCTCTCTCTAGCTTCTCTTCAGCAGCACCTCATTACCAACAGTGGAGAATGGCTATCGTCCCTCATATTCCTTGCAGTAGAGGTGAAAAATAGGAAAATGGTTAACTCTGTAACTAACTAATTGGCTAGCTTCCTCATTTACAAGCAATTCTGGCTTATATAGGCAATCAACTCAGCCACTTGATGATGTGATTGCATTAAAACGCATACTCTAAGATAGTCGCCTACTATTTTGCCTTGATCAGACACCGTCAGTCAGATGCCCATGTCTGCAAGTTGTGATTTGACGCGGATTGCACGAGCCAAATGTATCTTTTATGCGTCAGATAAGCTAGATGCATGCCTCAAGTGTTGGCCTTGTCTGTAACACTTAGTAGATTTTTCTAATTCATTCATTAAAGTGCTTTAGTGATGCAGTTTTTTACTTAAGAAGATACTTTTGCATGACTTCATCACATATATACACTTTCATGTGTTTTCCTTTATATGAGCACGTCTACATCACTTATAATCCTAATTATTCCAACTTTGAGAGAACAATAGCTTGTATTTCTACAAATTATCAGCAACCCCTCCGCATCACTTACCTCGAGACCACACGTAATTTCGAGTTAAAAACTAATATCATTCACTAACTACCTTCTTTTTCTAGATATGCAAGTGAGGATCCACACAAGCACTTGAATAACTTCCACATCATATGTAGTGGAATGTGCCGTCACGGTGTAATGGAGGTGGAATTCAACCTACGAACCTTCGCATTGCCTCTAAAGAATGACACGAAAGACTGGTTGTACTATCTGGCATCAGGGTGCATTACCACCTGAGCTGAGATGAATAAGAGGTTTTTGGATAAATTTTTCCCAGCATCTAGAACCGTCAGAATAAGGAAAGAGATTTCTAGCACCCTACAGGGGCATAGAGAGTCATTATACAAGTATTGAGAGAGGTTCAAGTGCCACTACACTGGTTTCTCTAATCATCAAATCCCAGATCACCTCCTGATTCACTACTTTTATGAGGGATCACTACAACATGATAAAAGTAATATTGATGCAACTATAGGTGGAGCATTTGTACAAAACCCCTCTCTCAATCTATGGAGTTGATTTCCACCATGGTTGAAAATAATCAACAGTTTGGGACCAGAGATCACATCTCTTAGTTAACCATATCTTCGCAAGAGGTAAATGAACTTAGAGCTAAAATTGGTGAACTATCCACTCTTATGAAACAAGTTTGCTCTGAAAATACAAAATCTCAGAAGCTTGTTGTTGATGTAATTATTACTGAAGATTAGCAAGGTAATCAGATTTACAAAGTCAGTCGTTGGAAAAACCAAGGACACTAGGGCCACAGCAGTTCGAGTATGCCTTTGGAGGACATGGTGAAGAGCTTGACAGAGTCTACCATGCAGATTCAACACGACCAAGAGAAGTTTCAGCAGACTATTGCCTCTCACATAAGTTGTATAGCCTAGATCCCCTAGCTGGCGACGTAGTTAGCAAGTTGGATACTTAGTATAGGAAGCTTTCTTCCTAACAATGCTCAATATGTGTAATGATAGTGCCATCTCTACTGTGAACTGTATGGAGAGCTTTGAGGTGCCTATTGACAATCTAGTAGAGGTTGTAAGTGAAGAGAAGGCTGAGGATTTTAACGAGCAGATTGTGAGTCCACCCAAAAAATGAGGTGTAAGATTTGATCCACCTTTGAATTTAAAAGCTAATATCCCTCGTGATCCTTTCCTAGCAGGTTGATTATTCCTCAAGGAGGAGGTGAGTTCCGTGTAGTCTTCTAGTGCTAAGAGCCCTACTACAAAGGGCAAAAAGGTCTGAGTTGAGATTCAAAGGAAAATAAAGTTGAAGTTCCTGAGATAAAGGAAAAGAAAAAGGAGGAAAAGGTCAAACAAGAGATAAGATTGTCAGGTAATCTTCCTGTTAAACAGGACAAACAAGGTGCGTTTTTTATGTCGTGTCAATAGGCACTAGAAAATTTGAGCATGCTATGTTAGATTTAGAGTTTGCAATCAATATTATGCCTACTTCTATGTATGCTAATTTTTCAGTCCCATATCCTGCACCCTACCGATATTTTGGTGCAGTTAGCTGACCATTCCCTTGTTAGGCAAGTTAGTTTAGTCAAAGATATGCTTGTTAGAGTCAATGGCCTAACTTTCCCTTCTGATTTTTATGTAATTAATATGAATGTTAATTCCGCTTCTTCTTCATAATTATCTATGCTGCTAGGTCGATATTTCTTAAAGACTACTAGGGTTGTTATTGATGTTGATCAAGATTCCGTAACTCTTAGGTGTAAAGAGAAAATTGAAAAGATTTCTATGATTGATTCTTCTTCCCCCACGAATCCTATGTGTTCTAGTACTCATATGTTACATGGTGGCCAACCTCCTAAGTTGGGAGTGGGAGGTGGAGACTTGGTTGTTCGTGATGGTTACGGTTGCTGAATTCGAGTAAGGTCGAGTATATCGACCTTAAACAAGAAGGCAACCAAGATTTATCTTTTTATTTCTTTCTTAGTTTAGGTTTCTTTTTTGTTATTTTTATTTTTCTTGAGCTCAATTATTTCCATTTTCTTAATCTTTAGGTTTTAGTTGTCCTCGAGAAGATGGGGAGAATTATATTTTTTATGAGCCAAATATCACCTCTATCTAGTGTGCCCAATTCCAGGGAAGTTTTTTTTTTCCCTTTTCAATATGTCCTTTGTTTTCTATTCCTTATCACATTGGGGACAACATTAAATTTTAAGTTGGGGTTAGGGTATATATGTGTTCTGGCTGGAGTCCTTGAGCATTTGTGCTCTAATTATTTTATTTGTGTGCTTATATGCATGTTTTCTTATGTGAATTTTTCATTATGATGACTAATCTATGACACACTCCGTTATATTTTTAATTTGTATGACATGATGTTTGATATGAATAATCATGATTTTTAGCCCCTTTTAAAATAACTTCTTACTTCTCACGCAAATTTATGTTCTTTGTCTACTAAATTGGGCCTTGCATCCTTAAAATCGTGTTACTTATCTTGTATTTTTGTTATCACTTCGATAGGCCCCATTGATTAGAGAGTGTTTTGCATGATGGGTTGTTATGTAATACTAAGGGAGAAAAATAAATTATATGTCTGCTAAAAAATCAACTGATATATGTTTTCATTCAAAAGAAACTATCATGAAAAAGAAAGAGGAAAAAAATGAACTTGTAATGTTATGCATGACTATGGGTAGAGAGAGCTACCTTGCTGTGATTAGTTAGGACACTTGCGAGAAAAGAGTGAGTATAGTCCCCTGTAGTTTTGTGTGAAAGCTAATGACCCTAGGTAAAATAAATGCAAGTTTAGGGATCCGTAGAGATAAATCTTAGGCACTTTAGAAGAAATATTACCGTCTTGATTGTTTTGGTGCTTGATAATTGGTGTATAAGCTAGTGTAGGGGGAAAAGAAATTGACGGTCATTTAAAACCATTATGGGCTGTCAGGACTTCATTAGAAGGGCTTTGAACTCACCCTTGCATGAAGAAGTCTAGAACTAATTTTAAACTGTGCTCCATTGATTTTTTATAATTTGATTTCATTGTTGACTGCAAATTAAATTCTAGGAGACGGTTAAGGCTTGAGTAATGAACCATGCAGTTTTAGTAAACATATCATTTGAATTACTGTATGTTTATTTCTACCTTGCTCGAGGACGATCAAGAATTAAGTTGGGCGTGTTTGGTATAAATATGCTATCTAATTCCACTTAATTCGTTATTGTTCTAGGATTTTATGTGTTTATTATGCTATTTTAAAAGATTCAGGCACTTAAGAGGCAGAATCAACCATTTTGGAGTCATTCAAGTTAAAGTGAAGCATTTTTGAGTTAATCTGAGCATTCGAGCTTTAAAGAAGAAAATTATCAAAATGCCACTGTATCGAGCATTGCAACCCTCCACCCAACATAGAGTTATGCTCAAAGACAGAAGCAACACATTGCAAGAAACATAATTACGCTAGCCTTACGCTGCATCATTAAGCTCAAGACATAATGCAACATATAAAGGTAGCATAACAACGTTGCTGTCAGTGTAATTAAGCTATGGATTTTGACGAAGAAAACATGTGTGCCTCATCATAAGAGCATAACCCACAGAGTAACAACACTACAACCTTAGCTATGATTTTTAAAACTAGCGTAGTTATATTGCGCTTAGCATCATTACGCTGCAACTTTAATATAAATTGAATTATTGCCAAATTAGGTGGTTATCCTAAAAACCAGCCGACTTCCACACAATTCCTCTCATCTTTTCTCCTCCTATTGGTCCGTAGGATGTATCAAAACGATTTTTTAGCTATCATTATGAATATTATGGGCTAAGGTAATCGTTTTTAGCTTGGGTTTTAGGATTTTTCTACCTATTTGATGTATTTCTGAGTTTTTGAAATAGTTATTTGAATAGTTGCATTCAATTCTGTACTCGAATGATTATGATTATATTATTGGATGCTTGGGAGTTTTTTAATTATCACTTTTGATTGACATTTGATATGTGACATTTAATCTCGTTTTAAACAAGTAGAAGCAATAGGTTAGGTTAAGTTGCAAATAATTTAGATGAACATTGTTCTAACCAACCTAGAAATGAATGTTCGGATCGAAAATCAATGTCGTTAATTTGACTCCAAACTGAAACAAAAGAAAATTTGTAAAATCACCTAACTACTCCTATTACTACTAAACGAAGCAACTGTAGTAAGTACAGGGTTGAATCACAGGGAAGCAAAGAATTAATTCCTTTTGGGTTAGATTTGACCGTGGAAAAATAGTAAAAACTGGGTTTGGTTGTTGGTTTATAAATTTAAATTTGCAAGTAAAAGTAAAGTGCAATGGATATATGAAACGGTAATCGATACGTGTGGTTCTCAGATCAAATAGCCATTCAATGTAATTTAAATCACGGTTACTGCCAAATTATCACGATGTCAATTATGCATGCATAGCTACCCAACTAGTTCGTGTTAACCGATCTCTACAAAGGCCGACAATCGATTAATTCGAAACCCACCGAGCGTCCTAATTCGTAATTTAGGTTAGAAAGACCATGCCCTAACTAACCTACATGCTCCTAGATGCAATTGGGTCTTTAGCGGTCATAAAGAACTAGAAACACATGCATTAAGATTCAGGATTCAACTATGTTGATTAAGTGTCAGGAAAGCCATGTTCATCAAATACTCAATTTATTCTTTAAATCTAGGTTAAATGTGCGATGCAAAGATTCAAGGTCAACCTGTACACCTAACCATGCTCATCTAATCATTGCTATCAGGGTAAATTCAAAGCATGGACGATTACAAGGATACGTGTGAGCTTGAATTTAACTAATTAAGACATGCGATCAAGATAAGGGCGTCAATCTAACACATAAAAGCAAGTCTAAATTAAACGGGATTCAAGAAAAACATAATTCTTAATCACGCACAAAGTTGAACAGAAGCGCATTAAATACAAAGAATGTTCGATTAAAGAACTACGTGAAAGAATTACCTCATCAATTCATATACAAATCTATGGGATACGTTCCAGTACATGTTCATATTCCGAAAATAAAAATTAACCTAATGATACTGAATACCTAGAGGAAAAGAAAGAGGGTAAGGCCTTTCCTCGGCCTCCATTGAGGAACCACAAATTTTTGGCATATAATTCAACATACTTTGACCTAGGGCCGAGGAGAAGTATTTATAGGAAGAATCGCAGCATCGCAACGCTCGACAGAAAAATCATAAATGTTAGGGAAACGTTGCAACGCTGGCGTTGTTCCAAACCCAGAGCGTTGCAATGCTAGAGGCAGCATTGCAACTCTCCCCTGCATACAAGGTTACTACCTTGTAGAGTTACGCGAGCGTTGGGGCTTTTTAAAATTTGAGCGTTGTGACGCTGGTCAGGGGTATTTTGGTCTTTTCAACTCCTTTGAAGTCTAAATGCTCAAATAAACTCCAATTTGCTTTAAAATAACTCCGGTCAGCTTCAAATCCCTAATTCGACCTCTTGGTTGCTCGATACCTACAAAATCGGAAACAAACACGTAAAATCCAATAACGATCCCGAATTAAGCTAGAAATAAGAGCACTTTTTGAGAGCTATCAACAAATCAACCGAATATTTAGTTATGACTATTTCTATTAGATATTCAACCTAATTTTTCCTGAGATTTTAATGCCATTATGGCAACTAGAATTTGCTGTTGTTCATCAATTTAAATTGGGATAATTAGTTGATTGGGTTGAGTTAACTGTATGTTTCAATTAATTTGGTTAGGTATAAACAATATCTTGACTCTAGTAATGAGAATTCTATGATCGAATGCATCAAATAAGAGAATTCCGTAAGAACCCAAGCTAGGCATTTTTCTCATTCTTATCACATCTGATACTTTTATTTTATGTATTTAAATTTATTTTGCTACAAAATAATTTTCAACCCCCCCTCCGGTTACCCGCAAACTGAAAATACTTTAATTAAGAAATTCTAGAGTTCCCTATGTTCGACATGGTCTTGCCACTGAGATTAGAAGTTTGTTATGGTAGATACGATTAAATTATTTAGTCTAGATGTGGATGCCGAAATTCAATCCGGCCAATGCAACTCAGTTTGAATCTTTAAGGGCAAGTTTCGACCTTTGTAAAATTAATTTATAATAATTAATTAATAGGGATTATTTTTGGCAAGTTAGGGCCTTTGATTTAAGCAAGCCCATCAATTGTACTTTGTTGATGGCCTACACTCAACTTAATGATGTCATTAATTTTAATTTTAATTTAAGTATGTGGCAGTTATTAATTGAAGTGCAACTCTTTCCAATGTGATTGTTCATCTTCTTCCTCATGTTGCTCAAACTGCTCGTGTGACCTGTTTTTAGTTTTGTACCTATATGACGGTGAATACTAGGAAGAGGACTTATGTTTCTGAGAAAAACATGGTTCGTTTCAAAGAGAAAGCTAACCGAAAGAAGATTGTTGAAGTAGATGTCTTTGTAACTACTACCGACGCTTATGGCATTCAAATGCGAGGTAAAATTCTCCCTCAAACAATAATCTCGTTAATTCTCGTTTCGTTAAGTGGAAGAGATTGAATGTTGGTTCACCAATCTCTACTAAAAGAAAGATTGTCCTGTTGTCCATATCTTCCTTGACTATGACTGATCTTGTGGGATCAGGTAAGACAATTTTAGCCGACTCTAACAAATCATCTTTTATTAGTTCCTCTTAATCTGAACAAGATTATCGTGTTGTGAGTCATGTTTATGAGAAAATATGTATTTTGATCACGATGAACCATCTTGTAAAGAAGATAGGGTTTCTGAACCGTCTGTTTCTAACAACCTGAATGTTCCCTTTACTTTGAAACTAATCCTTTTACTGAGAATGTTCATATCTCGTGAACTAGCTCTAATTATTGGGAATGTTTTAGAACTCAAAGTTCGTGTTAAACATTCTATTTATCAGTAAAATATTATTGAGTAATTTATTCAATAAAGTTGTTGATTTTGCATTCTATTATGAAAATCTAATAAACATATCCATGGCTGTACCACGGTTACTTTAACTTTATGTGGGGACATAAATAAGATCAAGTTAATAATATATAGCCTAAATGGTCTAATGAGTATATGGATGAAATTGGGTATCTTATCTTTATACCGTTATTGGATGCGACCATTTTGTAGGTAATACAAATGATGTGATCCACACATCATTCATGTATAGACATGTGAGTGGAGGCATCCTATGCAATCAGTTTGCATATAGATTGGACCACGAAATAGTCACTTTTCTTTATAAAGATCGTTTACTGTTAAATCTGAGTATTCCATTTTAAGTGACCTAGGATAACTCGGTCTTAATCCTGAGCTAGCTATGAACTCCTGTTTATTCGGGATTATCCTTTGATCTGCATGGGTGAGAGTAATCCAACAGACCGGATGAATAGCTGGGGACATAGCCCTGCAAGATGAATTCACTTAAGTACTAATTCCAAGTCTTGAATAATCGAGGCCCTGTCTTCTCATGATAGAGAAAGGACTTGATTCATAGGTATTATGAATCAAATTGTCAATTAAAGGGTCAGTGGGAACTTAAAGAATGAGATGTATTCATAGGGGTAAAACGGTGATCTTGACCCCAGCTGTGATTACAAACAACCTGTGAAGGATCGACTTACTGATCATGTTTATATCAAGTGGACATAATATATCTACAGTGAGGGACGTTTAACTATGGGCTTTAGTGGAGTGACCCATTGGTTAACGAATGGGAGTTAATTCGGTGTAATGAGTTTAGCCAATTAAATCTCGGATTGTTGGAGCCCATGATCTATAGGTCCGCGAGGTCCCCCTACTAGCTCGTAAATGGATTAGCTTTAGAGTAGCATGAAAAGTTAATTTGAAACGTTGAAACTAGAATTAAGGAAATTAGTAATTATATGAGATATAATTACACGTTTAATTATAAGAATTAAACGGAATAGAAGAATTAATATTTAAATACTATTTAAATATATGAAGATGAATTTGTGTAAAATTAATTTAATATTTAATATTAAATTAATTATAATTAATTAAATTATTTAAATAATAATTTATTAATTAGTTTTACAAAATTATTAATATTTTCAATTTTTTGAAATCAAATTGATTTTTTAAATCATTTATGAAATTGAAAGTTGGAAAAACAACACAAAATGGAACTTTTCTTTTTTCCATTAAACCTTCAACTAGCTCACACCAAACCCAATTAATTTGGCTTCAATAACTCCAAGCATGAGCTGCATCTCATGCAACAATCTTCTTTCCATGAAAGACCTACAAAAAATAAAGAAGATTGGAGTGAAGTTGAGGCATGCATCAAAAGATTGGAGTGAAGTCGGGCTAAAGAAGTTGTTCTTCAAGTGGGTTGTAGTAGTGAGTTCTTCTCCAAGTTTCTTTTCATTCAAGCTGATTTTGAGTCCCCCAACTCATTTTAAAGCTCCAAGAGAATATTAGATAAGATCTTGAGGTGGTTCACAGCAAGTTTCGGAGAAGATTACAGCTAAGAATCAAGATTTCAAGGAGTTCTACAAAGGTATGGCTTCAAACCCTCTTGTGGTTCATGAGCATGCTTTAGTTACTGCCAAAATTAATAAATTAGAGTGCTTATTGATCCTTGTTTCTTCCGTTGCTTCCTGATATACTTTAACAATTGGCATCAGAGCATCATTTAAGCATTCAATTTGGTTTAATTTTGGTGTGGTAGGTGTTTTTCATGAGTTATATGACCATCATGCACTGATATGATTTTTTGAGTTTAAGCATTTAATTTCTCTTTGATTTCTTGATTAAATTTGAAACTTTCTATTGATTCATGAGCTTATGTGTGTTCTCAAGAGTCTTTGATTTATTTGGAGACATTAGAGTTAACATTAAGATGTAATTGCAGAAACAAGTGAAGAAGGCCGAGCTGCATCTTCTAGTTTTTTAACCTCTGCTCAAATATCGTCGTTGATCTATCAATGCTAGACGATCATGTAACTATGGGCATTGGGCATTGAAGTGTTAGACACTAGACGATCGTGTAGCTACGAATATTGAACGATGTGAAGAGGCATTATACAATAGCTGATAACTAGCAGAAATGCCAGTTATTAAAAGCCTTTTATTTAGAATTATGAGGGCTAATAAGTAGAAAATGCGGCGAACTCCATGCCAAAGTGCCTATTTTTGTAACTATCGCAGGAATCAAATTCATGCATTGAAAATAAGCAATCGCAGACAAATGCATGCGCTGAAGCCAGACGACCGCAAAGACAAACACATGCGCTGAAAACCGAGCTATTGCATAGACAAATGCATGCGGTGATCGAATATGTCCATCGCATGGAAGTTGCGGTGATCGAAGTGTCCATCGCATGAAAGTTGCAGTGATCAAGCGAATGCGGTGATCAATTGGAGATTGCGGCCACAGAGTGACAACCATAATAGAAGGACGATCGCAAGATGGGTAAAACGTGTTAATACTTCAGCTAAATCAAGCTTGGACACATACCTTAGAAGTATCAACAAGATAAGACGATGTGACATTGCTCATACTGCGACAAAGGCAGCAGTGAGACATAACGCAATTATGATAGCTGTCGGTGTTTAAACCCTATAAATAGCCCCTTCGACCTTCATTTCAAAGAGTCCGAACTTCTACCTTAAGGCAGAGGTTTCCGATCACAGATGAGAGCTTGAGCAAGATTTCAAGTGAGAATTCTTCATCTCCACCAACCAGACCGAGTGACGACCGAAGCTTTCGCTGGAGATAAAGCTCGAGAGAGACCTTTCCACCATTCATCCATGGCACCACCAGCAGCCTTGATGCAGAGTCCTTCATTTCTCTTCTAACCTCTGTATTGTATTACATTTTAGCTTAAGATATTAAGACATTTTGTAATCAATGCATCTCTTGATTCCTTCAATGTCATCTTCTTCATCCTCCTTATCTTTATCATCTTTTACCTTCATCGTTTATTTATCAAAGGCAATCGCATACCTAATCGTGTAGGATAGAGATAGGACGCATGTAGCAAACCACCGAGAGGTTTGCGTTGTGCGAGTATAGTGAGTTAATCCCCTTTGCTTGGTTAAAAGGCTGTAGCAACGCTTGTCTATGAGTTGTTGCAATACTTATCTATAAGTAATTAGCCGCGTCTAACTGCCTAAGAAGGTAAGAGATGGAAAGCACTAAAGCAAAGTTAGTATGCATTGTTTCTACACATAGGCACAATCTTATGCTCAACGCAACCAAGCACTATAGAGATATAGTCATGCGGCTGACCACCGAGAGGTGTGCGATGTGTTAGTGTGACAAGCTGGGATTACTTGAGTGGTTAAGATAATAAACATTACTATGCGTTAATGGTTGTTGTGTATCTACAATTCTCATCGCAAGTCTCATATTGCTCTATCTACTTAGTTAGGAGTAGGAGTAGTGTGTAAATCCATTAAACTTCTTTTTTTTTCTTATCACCTCAAATGAATTGCTTCACAAGCATTATTGAGTGAAAGTCTCTGAGTTCGACCTCGTAAACGCAAAACTTAATCCATGTCTAACGCATGATTGCGTGTACAACCCCATCCCTAATTTTCCTTCCAACAAGTTTTTGATGCCATTGCTGGGGTCTTGGCAGCTAATGTTTTGTGAAGTTTTGTGTTTTCGCGGGCACCCTTTCAATCTTAGGCGTATTGTAGATTGTGCGACCAAGCTACAATCAATATTTAAAGTATAGGCGATGCGTTGAAAGTCAAATATTGACCTCGAGATAGAAAGGCTATCTGTCGCATGAGTTGAAAGCAGTCTTAGGCGCATGTCAACCATCATGTGTCCAACAATTGCTGGAAGCTCCAATGCTCCGGGAACTCCTTGACCCAAGTGATGCATTATTTTATTGAATGGAAATATGGATGATATGCGTTGATGGAATTGCGTTGTGCACTTAAATTTCCCCAACGGAATTCAAGTAAAAATTCTTCTGAGTTTCCTGGTATGTCCATGGTCGAACACAGGGACTTGTGAAAATAGATTGCGTTGATAATTTTTTATGAAAACCTTGCGGTAACCGGGAAAATAAATAAAGTGTTTGGTTGCTAATTGCGTTGATTAAAAATAAATAACAAATGCGGCAAAGTTTGAAATGAGTTGGTAAACGGGAAATGCAATGAATATGCGGTGAACGGGTTGAGAAATATTTCGGCTAACACTCCCTAGAATGTGTTCATACTTGCGATCACGGAACATGCATACAACAGTAAACCATCTCTCGATTCGAATACCACGGCTTCTAAGGCTAGAACGCATGCGATAAATATGCGATAAGTCTACAGGGTTTACAAATAAACCTCTATTCCTATTTATGCGATGACAAGATGACATCCACACAAATATGCAACCACATAATATCATTCCTATTCCTAGGATGCATGCAATGCAAGTTGACAAAAAAATCTTATCTCTAAGTCCCTATCTCTTGTTTATGCAAGCCTAATCTTGCTCTTTCAAGCCCAGATTCTAACCTAGCTCTCTCGAAACATTAGATTCTTTCTTTAGACTCTCTCTCGAGTAACTCTAAAGGGAATTTTGCACAGCATAAAACAACACAATCACAAGCAATGAACTTCCTAGGTCCTGTTAGCTTAGTTCTTCTCAACCTGTTCAACTAGTTTAGCTACTCATGCGTATTAAGAGAGTGAGTAGATGTAGAAATAGAACTTCCATTGAATAGATATGAGGATGAAGTACAAATAACAATGCAAGTATAATAAAGATTCTGCTAGCAATTTCTTGCTGCCAGGCGTTTACATTGTTTCTACTCATGTTCTAAAGATATTCTCGCTCTCGCGAGAGTCGGCACGCTCTCTGCCCTTATGCCCCAAGGTTCTCTCTCGATTTGCCCTGGGCGATCTCTGGTGCCACCACTCTTCTCTTGCTCCGTTGTGAAATGGAAAAGAAAACTATGAACAAAAGCAACTGGTTAACTCGTCAACCGATCAACCCCTTTTCTGAAGAATGCACTTGGTATTTATAGGGCATCAATGGTGAAAGGCGGTTTCTCTCTCCCGGTTGTACAGATGGGACAGCTCTAATTCCTGATTGATGCGTCGAATGATTATTACCGATAAAGCTGAATGTACTTTGTGGCCGTTATCGGTTGTCAACTTAATTTGGATTCGACTATCATCAGCTTTTTGTCCTATCGCTCTTAATTGGCCTTTCACCCAGATGCGCCCACCATGTTGCGCTGACCAAGTTGCGGCGATCACGATCAATTCAAAGTCTTGCGATGAAGTTGTGCTCGACCGATAATTTCCTATGATCGCAATCTTGCATTGCGTTTACGCATATTCTGCACAAAAATACAAAAATCAATAGTTCTAATGCGCTGAATGCATGCGACCGCAATATTATAGAATTTATGCTTAATGGACGCAACTTAACATATTTTATCAACGCAATCCAACATTGTTTAATAACTTAGCACTATGATAACGTGCATTTCTACCCGTTATTGATAAGCAGTTGAGAACCATCTCCTGCATGGGAGACTCCTTGCGGTGATAACACTCCAATTTTTCCAAGGACGTCTTCTACTTTAACTTTACCTTGCTTTCTTAGTTTAGTTTCTTTTTATTGTTATTTTGGATATGTGACTGCTTCCTTGGTTGTGGTTCGTTTGCTTCTTGTACGTGCATTAATAACTCTCCTCAGTGTGCAATTTCAACGGAAGAATCCTCCACATCCTTCAACGCATGGCTTCAATCGCATGAATTCCAACACATTGTCACATGCGTTATTCTACTTAAGGTTCTATTTTTATTATCTTTTATGCATTATCCTTTTGAAATTCTCCTTTTCTGATTGCGGTTCTTTGCGATGCATCTATGACGGTACAAATAATTCACCGCATCTGCTAACTAAGCAATGCAAGTCTTTCCTTACTTTTAATAGCTTCTTCAAATTTTTAAACTCTAAGTTTTATTGCACGCAAACCTTTGTTCAAACGTTTTTTATCTCATTCCTATGATTTTTCTTTTAGCTTGCGGTGAGAACGCTGCCACCCTCTAAGTTTGGGGGTGGCAGCAATCTCAGAGAATTGCGTTCACTACATTGCGGTGATTCCTTCAAAAAAAAAAAAAGATCGGAATAATAACTCCGCTGTCAACGCAATGGGGAAACCCTTGTTGATAAGAGTTAAGCTGTGAAAGGCACTTGCTCGAAGTTGGATGTCCGCATGACACACGTGGGAGCAAGCCAAAACGAAGACAAATCGCCAAGATCAGCGCATTAGCGCAACTCCTCTATTAGGCGCAAGCCAAATTAAGCAAGATATGAGTTGAGTTGAATATGGAACACAACCGAAGTTGGATGCCCACATGACACACGTGGGGGTAAGCCAAAACGAAGATCGAACCAGATTCAATACCGCATTCGAATAAGTAATCGCATAATCTTGAATTGTTTTGAACAAACACATTCTTAAGAGCTGAACGCAAAGTTGCAGAGAATGAATAAAAAGTTTTTAGGCGAAGGCTTGTCGGATATAAACTTAGAAAATATCTTTTTGAAGAAGTAGCCACAGGGGAGGAGTGCATTGCGGTGATGGTCAGAGGTGTGTGTAAATTATATTCTGAGAAGCTGGTCATCGCAAAGGAAAGCAAGAAGGTGAGTTAGATTTTCTTGAGTATAATGCATACTTAAGAACAAGCATGATTTTAAGTTTAAAGGTGTGATGACATACAGAAATTCATGTCATCTTGATGACATATAGAAATTCATGTCATCTTACGCCTTTTACTTACAATTATGACGGTTGTTAAGCAGAATATGCAGCAATTATGCTAGGAATTCATGAGAAAATGAGCTTGCATCGTTCAGCATGATGAATCTCGGCTAGCCCGTTATTATGCATTATTATGGGTTCAATGTTCTATTTTTGTAGCTAATGCAGGAAGTGGACGCAAACATGAAAATCGGACCACTGCATAGATGATCGCATGCGGAAAAACTATCCAACGCAAAGGCGAACGCGTTCGATCAATGCATGGATGTTGCGGTAATCAGCCGTATGCGTCCATCGCATGGGAGTTGCGCTCGTCAAGCGATTGCGGTCATCATGTAGAGTTGTGGTATTAAGCGAATGCGGTCACTGAATGACTACAGCTATGCGATAACGATTACTAATGGGATCAATGCAAGGTTGGTGGAATAAATGCATCAACGCATCTACCATTAGCAGCAGAGATTCAGAAAGGACTAAACACGTTGAATGTCAGAATCAGAGCAGTCCATTAATGCTGTCAGCAATCCAGGCTCTACATAAAGAAGCCGATGGGCAGAAATTCAAGTTATCCCAAGTTTTTGCCTAGGATAGCCTAGGGCAGATCCTTGTGATCCAGACAAAATGCATGAGAAAACGTTTGAGAGTTCTTCACCTTCTTCATCCATTCCGAATGACGATTGAAGCCTTTGACCAGAGCTAGATCTCGTGAGAGTCAGCTCTACCGCCCAACCATGGCACCACCTGCAGCCTTGACGCACATTCACTGGAAGCAAGTCTTTGCTTCCAGCCAGTCATTTCATTTTCCTTTCTTTTTTTATATTGTATTTTATTACATTTTGTGATTAAGGAATTAATGCAATTTGTTTTCAATGCATTTCTGTGTTCCTTCGATTCCATCTCCATCATCTTCACTTAGCATCCTTAATTTCATTGCATCACTTAGTGAGATTGTTTGAGTATCGCATACATAGTAATATGGATTAGGGATATGAAGCATGTAGCAAACCACCGAGAGGTGTGCGTTGTGCGAGTATGTGAGACAACTTTATTTGCTTAATGTGAAGCTGCGGCAATGTTTGTCTATAGCCTAACGCATTATTTGTCTATGAGTAAAGTCAGAAACAACCAACTGCCCAGGAGGGTAAGTGGTTGGTCGCATTAAGCAATGTAAGTCATTGTTCACTAGGGATAGGAACAATCTTAGGTCAACAAAGTTCATGTGGTTACCTTGTCCTATGAACGCTTCATTCATCATTTAGGCTTACTTGGGAGAGTAGTCTAAAACCCAAATCTAAGACTCGGAAGGGCGGATTGGAACGCATTAGCAAGAATGGGGATCTTAGAGATAATCTCTGTTTGCTTTCACACAGCATATGCACCATACGGATAGGATATTGCATGCATCCAGGAAGTAGAATAAGGTGTGATATGCGGCCATCAATTTCATGCGATGAGAGCTCATGAGTGGTTTATAGAGGTTTAGGATGGCATAGGCTTCTCGGCAATATCGCATATACACCGCATACATCCTAGATTTAGGCTTTTAGTGTGTGTAGCATGATCGCATGGATTGCGTTGACTAAGGTTGCCTTTGCAGTCACTCTTAAGTGTTGCAATGAAATCATCTCCACATTTTATCTATTTTAACATTCATTTGTTTCATGTCAAGAGTTGTCGTGTCTCTACCTTTCATTCATATTCTCATTGCGTTGTCTGTTAGCTAGGAGTAGGAGTAGAGTTAACTTAGCAACCCCTCCGACATTCTTTTATTTAACTGCTACATGCACATTACTACATTCAGCAAGTAACAAGTCCCTGTGTTCGACCTCGAATCACTCAAAAAATTTGCGTTCGCATTATACTTGGCGTGAACGCAATAAAACTTGTGACAGGACGCATGGTCGTCACATACATTTGTTAACGCACAATCATTCCAACACATGACCCTCAATGCATGACTATTAATGCATACCTTAAGAACATGCATCGCATACTGCGGGGATTTTAGTTATTGAGTATCTGACGTCTAATTTCCCGTCATTAAGTTTTTGGCGCCGTTGCCGGGGACTTGGCAGCTAATTCCTTTGTGATGACCAGCCTCTCATAATATAATTTACTCATACCTCTAACCATGGCAGCAACACTCTCCTCAACTTTGCCTACTTCTTCAAAGAGATCTTTTCTAAGCTTAAATTCAGCAAGCCTCTGCTCAAAACTTTTTACTAATTCTCTGTAATTTGCTTTTAGCCTTTAACAATGCATTCGTTTAAAAAAATTCAAGATCTGCGATTTATTATTAGCATGCGGCGTTTGGTTACGCTCCTCGTTTTGGCTTGCCCCCACGGGTGTCATGCAGACAACCAACCTCGGTTGCGTGCCATATTCAACTCAACTCTTTCCTTGGCTTAATTTGCCTAAGCAGGAGAGTCTCCGTTATGGGCGTTAGTTTTCCCATATTCAATCATTTAAAAATTGATAGCGACATTAAGTTTATACACGCCCCAAGATCGCATAGTGTTTGACCAATGTAGACCCCTTCAATTGAGCAGGGTATCGTGAAGCTTCCTGGGTCTCACATTTTTTGTAGGATCCTAGTATTTTGTGTTACTGCCACCGTAGCGATCTTTCCTTCATCATTCTAGTTCTTTTTCAATCTTTGCGAGAATGGTGGAACCTGCTTCTGCTTCGTGTTCTAGAGGCTTGAAGGTGGATGCAACTTTTGGGTTCATCTTCTTGGGCTCTTCTGAATCATATGTCAACGGGTTCTTGGTTTTTACCGCATTCGGGGTCATGGTGGGTGCTTCCCCTTCTTCCGCTTTAATTTTTTAGCTTAACAAGGAGACTGCTAGGCATTGTTCCTTTCCTGTACCCCTAGAGTTACGAGGGAGCTCTGTTGAGCTCGACAACGCTCATTGCAGTCTACTTTTGAGCTCACCCGCGATTTATACTATCTGAATTTCAAGATTGTGGATAGACTCGCTTGATTCTGGAGTACTGTTTCATTCTTCTCAATATACTGCTTCAATAAGTTCTCCAGAGATGAAGATTGCGGCGCCTGCGAACTACTAGCTCGATTTTATGTTTGACCGTTCATTTGCGGGAAAAATCCCGGCGGCTCTTCCTTTTGCGTGATAGGTTGATAGCTTTGTTGTTGATTTTGAGGGAAAAATTGGGGTGGTTTCTCCACTCGGTGTTGTACGTATCAGAGAAAGGGTTATTCTTTATGAAACATACTGACTGCGGATTCCTTGGGCATTCTTCAATCAGATGTGCTTCTCCACAGGTGACATAACTCATGGTCGTTTGAGCGATTGCATTGACCTGCCCTTTATGCGTTCTCGTGCTACTGATTGCGATACCTTGTATTAAATTTATCATCGCAGTCATTTGGTTTTATAGGGATGCGATGGCCCCCTTATTTACGTCATTGTCTTTAATTCTCAGTCTTTGATAGCTTTCTCTCCAATCTTCATGATTCTTTGAAATTCGATCAAGTATATTCTTAGCCTCGTCGTAAGTTTTTTTCGAGCAGACCTCCAACTGTTGCTGCATTGGCAGCCGTCTCCGATGCAGGGTTCAATCCATCATAGAAAATTTCCATCTGCAGACAATCTGGTAAGCTGTTATGCAGACAATCTCTTACCAGCCTTTTAAACCTCGCCCAGACATCACTGAGCGATTTCTCAATATCTTATTAAAAATTGGTAATCAACATCCTCCTTATACCGTTCTCTGTCGAGGGGAAGTACTCTTTCATGAACTTTTCAATACCTATTCCCATGATGTAATCTCCCTTGGTTCAAGAGAATAAGTCCATTTCCGTGCCTAGTCACACAACGAAAATGGGAACAGTGTTAATCGAACCTTCTTAGTGGAGATATTTGAGAACACAAACGTATTGCAGATTTCAATAAAACTCCGGAGGTGGGTGTGCGGATCTTGCCACACCCACCGCCAAACTGTCCGGCAGTTTGAATCATCTGTAGCATCACCGGTTTCATCTCAAATCTCGATCCGTCTAAGGTTGGTCTCATGATTCCTAGTGAGAAATCATAAAGGTTCGGCGACGCATAGTCCCGAATGGGCCTATGCAGTCATTCACTAAGAGGATGGGGTTCACCATGATATTATTAACATTTGGTGCTCTATCTTCTGGTTACTCCGCCATGTTTTGATCTTTCTCTTGTTGTCATTGGCGGTTGTTTCTTCTTCTTCTTCGGAAAGTTCTTTCAATCTCTGGGTCGTAGATGGGTTCAGGATTTTGTCTTTCGCTCATCTGACGCCCGCTTCTTCCCTTACCTAAGGAGAGGCAGTGCACAGAGATGGAAAGTCTGCAAAGAAAATAAAAAAGTTGTCGTTAACATAATCTGTACTACTGTAGTCCCTGGAAACAGCGCAAAAAACTTGATTTTATATCGGGTTTACAATCTGTACAAACTTGATTTTATACCGTTAGTACAATCTATACTGTCTGAAGCTCTATAAATACCGAAGGCCTTCTTCATTAAAGGGGTTTCGCTATTCAGTATTTAAAGTTCTTCTTCACCATATACTTAGATAGTCGTATTTGTAATTTTATATATTTAGAAGACGGAGGCGAGGAAAGAGAGAAGACGCCGAAAGATCATCCTGGTAAACTCGGAAGAGTGCCAGGAGGCGTTGAGAACAGAGAGATGGTCGACTCTTGCGGAAGCAAGAACATTCTTTTGGGCAAAGTAAAGAAAACTCAGTGTAAAAGCCTTGGGAAGCAAGACATTGCTACCAGACTCTCTATCCTTATTTTCCATTGTCATTCTGTATGCTGAACTTATTTATAAAATGGAATGTGCATCTCTACATCTGTTTACTCTCTTTACATTACACATGAGTAACTAAACTGTTGAATGGGTTGAGAAGCAATTAGCTAGCATAACCTGAGATCTTCACTTTATGCGATCATTTTGTATTATGTATGCGTCATTCGTCCTTTAGAGATGCTTGGGATGGTGGTCTAAGGATAGAATCTAGGCTTGGAAAAGTAATATTAGAATCTAGGCTCGGGAGAGTCAGATTAGAACCGTATAATCAAGAGATAGAAACTTAGGAGTAAGTTCTATTTGCTATCACACATCGCATGTACCCAAGAGATAGGATATGATGGTATGCGGTCACCTTGTAACTGTGTGCATCATTCAACATCGCATAGACAAGAAAAAGAGACTTAGGAATAAGTCCTATAGACATCATCGCATATATCACATGTGTCATAAACTAGAAGCTATAGACTTGCATTAGAAGATGAATTGTTGTTGCATGTGTGTAGCATGATCGCATAGCTTGAACGCAATCTCAGGAAGCGCTAGCTAAATACCTTCTCAACCCATTCCATCGCATACTCATTGTAACTTTTGTTGTTATTAACTCTTCTCTCAATTCCGCTGCATAGAACTTATACATTAAACAAACATACCAACCAACGCATTATTTTATCTGTCATCGCAAAGAGATCTTAAATCACCATCGCATACTGTCTCCATAGTCCCTGTGTTCGACCCTGGCTTACCAGGCAACCTAGTAGAATTTATACTTGGATTTTGCTAGGAAAACTTGCATGCATAACGCATACACCACCATCGCATTATACACCCTTATTTCATTATATTGACAACGCATCGCCCTCCATTATGATTATCACTTTATAGCCGCAACCTCATGCAGTTAATGGCCACAACATCCATATGTCGAACGTATGTGATCACCCTCTGCTATGGCGAGAATCACCGCATGCGATCGATTCCTGAGTTAGCTACAAAAATATACAATTGGACGCAAAATAACACATAATAGTGGTTTAGCCGAGATTTTCATTGATGGCCAACACAAGCTCACTTTCTCATGAATTATTGGTACAATCACCACATATTCTACTTAACAACCCTCATAATTCTAAATAAAAGGCTTATAATAACGTAAATTTCTGCCCGTCATCAGGTACCCAACCTTATCTCTATACTATAGACCCTTTAGGTTGTATCTTGAACATTGATCCCTCTATGTCACCACATATAGTTCAAGACTCATAAGACAACCTTGGATGTTAGTTTATTGGAATTAAAGTTATTAAGACAAAATAGACAACAATACAACCAGTAACATTTATTGATTTAAGATCTATAACTTTTTATTGATGATGGTCAATCAATAACATTTACTATCTATGAGTTTTAGGGCATAAAACCCAAAAAGTTGTATACAAACACTAGGATCTTGGACACATTGACTTCAACAATGCCTTTTTTTCACAGAACCTTAGAAGAAGAGGTTTATGTCTCAAACTCCTGGATATAACTCTCAATATCTGGAGTATTAAGTATGCAAGCTCGGCAATCAATCTACGAACTCAAATAAGCCCCACGTGTGTGGAACATCACTTTGAAGGATGTCCTTCTACAGTAGGGTTTGCCAATTTCAGGTCCGATATTTCCTCGTTCATATTTCGGAAAAGTCAATCTCTTATCCTACTATTAGTATATGTGGATGATATGATTATAACTAGGAACGATAAAAGTATGACATCCATGTTTGTCAAGAAACTAGATTCCACCTTTGCTCTCAAAGATCTAGGAAGATTATGCTATTTTTGGGGCATTCAACTCCATTATTTAGAGTCTAGGGTTATTATAAACCAGTCCAAATATGTTGATGATCTGTTGTTTAAACATGAGATGAGCAATGTGAAGTCTGACCCATCTCCCTTTATTATGGGCAAACACTTATCTATGAATGATGGTCCTCCGCTTATTGACCCCTTCATTTACAGAAGCATTGTTGGTGCACTATGGTACCTAATGCACACGAGACCCGACATTGCCTATATTATCAATCATCTAAGTCAGTTCTTACGCGCTCCCACAAACACATACTGAGAAGCAGTCAAAAGAATTATTAGTTATGTCTGAAAAAACCCTATGAAGGGACCTTGAGCGGAAGAGATGGATCGTCCCAATTTCCAATATTTTACGGAATTGAAATTTTTACAGCAAACAAAAAGATATGAAATTCACAAATGAATTAACACATGCTATTGATAATAAACCAAGAAATATAAAAAGGGTTTGGAACCCTTACCTTTTGAAGAATGTTTCTTCAATTGGAAAAACCCTCGATCTCTAAATGGGCACTACCAAGATGGAATCTGCGGTATTCTCTGGGTGAGAATCCAGAGGGTGTGGGGCTCTGGCTATTTTGGATTTGGAGAGGGAATGAAGATTGAGAGAACTCAAAGGAAAATGGAGGAAGGAAAAAAAACACAACACACTTCTATGTATTTTTCTTCCGAAAGAAGAAGAAAGAAGACTGGGCCTCCACTCCTGCACGTCGTGGAAAGAATTAGGGGGAGTTGTTTCCCTCAAACTGATTTTTTATTAAAAACATATTAAAATTAATAAATTTAATTTTAATATTAAACTTTAATATATATATATATATATATATATATATGAGAACCACTTTATCATATAATATATATTAAACTATATGTTATATCAAATATAACATATAACCTATAGTTCAATATTGTATCAAATACAATATAACCTATGGATTAATTCTCTCAAAAACGATATTTAATATAAATCATATTTATATTAAATTTAATTATATGAATGCAATTAACATAATTAATATTTGAATCATATTCAAATATTTAATTTCTCTCAATTAAATTACTTAATAATATAATGTATCAAATACATTATAATAATTATATCCTATATAATTAAAATTTAATTAATTATATCATATATAATTAATTTCCTCAATAATTTGAAGCATTCAAATTAATCCAAAAATTGATTCTCATTAAATTCCGTTGAGCTATCGAGTGGACCTGTCGCTTGAAGCTCTAACAATACGTGAATAATTAATTAAACTCTTTAATTAAATTATTTATCATCTATTAACTATCGATCACTCCACTAAAGACTGACATCTGCACTTTTCGCACAACAGATATATTTCTGTGTCCATTGGATATAACCAGTCAACAGTATAATGACCCTTCACAAATTACTTGCAAGTACAACTAGGCCAAAATTACCGTTTTGTCCCTATAGTTACTCCTTAAGTACCATTGACCCCTCTAATGAACATTAAATCATATTAAAACTATGATTAAACCCTCTCGAGCCAGGAGAGGGTGTGGTTCCATATTGTTCAAACCTAGGAATTAACCTTTAAGAAAGTAATTCTACTTGCCCCAACATTACGAAACGATTGAATTCCTTCTTGTGCAGTTGTGTTCCCAACTCCCCAATCAGACAAATCCCAAAAATGGCAGGCTTGTTGGGTCGGCAATCTGGCCACTCTTACCCATACAAATCAAAGAACCGCCTTCATAGGCAAGAGTTCACAACTCACTTAGGATTCAAGTCATGTTACCTCTGGTCATCTTGATGAAATGTATGTCTCTATTATGAACGACATTATATAATGAGACTAAACATTTCATGGTGTGGTCTGAAAAATCCACATTGAAGGGACCCTTGAGCGAAAGTAGATCTCCTAAATCCCAATTTTCAGAATTGAAAATTTTATAGTGAAGAAGAAAACAATTATGCATTTAAACGACAAATATACAACATGCTATGAAAATAAATAAAAATTTTAGGGTTTCATAAACCTTACCTTTGAAGATGATCTTCAATGTAATCCTCGAACATAACCACGAATAGCAACCTCAGTATCCTTAGGTAGGGAACCCAGGAGGAGTGAGTGCTCTAGCTATTTTGGAGGTTCACAACTCACTCAGGATTTAGGTCATGTTACCTATAGTCATCCTAGTAAATATAAGTCTCTATTATGAACGATGTTACATAATGAGACTAAACATTTCGTGGTCCAGTCTTATACAAACTCTTTTGTATAGAGTCTTCGGTACATGAATAATTAATTAAACTCTTTAAATTAATTATTCACCATCTGTTAACTATCAGAAACTCCACTAAAGACCGACAACTGCACTCTTCACACTACAGATATATTTCTATGTTCATTGGATATAACTCATTAATAGTATAATGACCCTTCAATTGCTCATGAGTACAACTGAGCCAAAATTACCGTTTTGCTTTTGTAGTTATATCTAACTTCTTAAGTACCACTGATCCCTCTAATGAACAATAAATCATAGTCCAACTATGATTAAACCCCTCGGGCCAGGAAAGGGTGTGACACCACATTGTTCAAGCCCTGGAATCAGCCCTTTAAGAAAGCAATTTATCTACTTACCCTGACGTTAGGGAAGGATTGAATTCCTTCTTGTGTAGTTGTGTTTCCGGCTCCCCAATCAGACAAATCCTCGAAATGTTAGGCTTGTTGAGTCGGTGATCTCGCCACTCTCACCCATACAAATCAAAGGATTGCCTTTGTAGGCATGAGTTCACAACTCACTCAAGATTCAAGTCATGTTACCTATGGTCATCTTTGTGAAATGTAAGTCTCTATTATGGATGACGTTATATGATGAGACTAAACATTTTATGGTCCGATCTTATATAAACTCCTTTGAATAGAATATCCCTGATTACATGTCTCCACATGAATGATCAGGATCAAATCATTAATAGCACTTTACAATATTGAAACATCTACAAAGTGAGTCATACTCGTAGTGTCACCAGGATAAGGTATCCAGCCTTATCCATTTACTATAGACCATTTAGTTTATCACTTAAACATGATCCATCCGTATGTCTCTACATACATGTTTAAGCTACAAGATAACCTTGGATTTTAGATTATTGGTTTGTGGTTAATGCAAGTTAATTTTAAAATCAAACATCATATATTTTATTACATAAATAAAATGTTTCTACAATACAATTACAAACTATAGGACCTTACGAGATTTAGGGCATCAATCTCAACAATGTTATGGAACTAAACACTTTAGTCTATTCTTTCAATCCAGCTAAGATCAGAATGTGGTGGCCTACTCCGATGCTAATTGGGCGTTGAATGTCAATGATTGACGATTCTAAAGGAACCAATGAAGGTCCTTAAGCGGAAAATGGGATCAAACCCAAACCTAAAATTTACATAACATAAATTTTACAGCAGAAACATACAAATTATGCATTTAAAAGATAACCACTGCATGCTTGAAAAC
Organism: Benincasa hispida; assembly: GCF_027475165.1. Classification (NCBI taxonomy): domain Eukaryota; kingdom Viridiplantae; phylum Streptophyta; class Magnoliopsida; order Cucurbitales; family Cucurbitaceae; genus Benincasa; species Benincasa hispida. The sequence goes on along the minus strand of NC_143478.1, from coordinate 83,584,829 downwards.
AAAGATTACATAATAGAAAAATGGGTTTGAGAAATCTTACCCTTGAAGAACCCTTCGTCACGAGATTCCTTCTCCGAATCTTATCATGTTCAATCTCAAACTCTCTAATCGTCAATGAGGACACCATCACGAATGTTACCTCTGTATTCTCTGGGTGAGAATCCAGAAGTTTTGTGGGCTTTGGCTATTTTGGAAAAGAGGGATTTTGAGAAACATGAGAGCTAATGATGGGATTCAGATTGTCTCAAAACTTTTTTGTGGATCTTTCATCTATTTATGAAACCACACTAAGAAGAAGAAGAACCACTTCTCCCCTATCCCATTAGTACGTATTAGAGAGAAAAGAGGGGGAGGGAGTTACAACTCCCTCCAAAAATGATTTTTGAAATAAAATAAAATAAAATAATTTATTTTCATAAATCAATTTAATATATATTTATATGATAACTACCTTATCATATAATATATGTATTAAACTATATGTTATATCAAATATAACACATAATCTATAGTTTTTATTCTTTCAACAATGACATTTAATATAAATCCCATTTATATTAAATTTAATTATATGAACCAAATTCATATAATTAATATTTGAATCATATTCAACTATTTATTTCCTCTCAAATAAACTATATATTATAATGTATTAAATACATTATAGTCATTATATCATATATAATAGACTAGTTATTTCGTGATCCGATCTAATACAAACTTCTTTCTATAGAATATGCCCACTCACATGTCTTCACATGAATGATAAGGATCAAATCTTTTGAAGCACTTTACAATAATTGTAACATCTATGAAGCGGGCCATACTCGTAGTGTCTCCAAGATAAGGTATCCAGCCTTTTCCATCTACTACATACCATTTAGGTTATCACTTCAACATGATCTACCTGTATATCTCTACATGCATGTTTAAGCTACAAGATAACCTTGGATGTTAGTTTATTGGTTTGTGGTTAATGCAACTAATTTTGAAATAAAACATCACATATTTTATTACATAAATAAAATGTTTGTACAATACATTTACAAACCATAAGACCCTATGAGATTTAGGACATCAACCCCAACAGATCCATTGCAACATACTGCATTTTTGTGGGGAACAATCTCGTCTTGTGGTCTTTTAAGAAGCTAAATGTGGTGGCTAGATCAAGCACAGGGTCAGGGTATCAAGCTCCTTCTCACACTTCATCTGAAATTACATGGAGCCAACAACTGTTGGACGAATTGATTGTCTCACAGTCTCGTACACCGATAATTTGGTGTGATAACATAAATCCTGGTGCTCTTGCCTCCAATCCGATGTTTCATGCCTGGACGAAACACATTTAGATTGACGTTCACTTTATTTGGGACAAGGTGATCCATGGCTAACTCGAGGTTTGTTATGTTCCCTCAAGTGATCAAGTTGCAGACTGTCTCACTAAACCTCTCACTCACACCCAATTTCATCTTCTTCGAGTCAAACTCAGGGTCGTTGAACTCCCTTTTCATTTGACGGGGAATATTAAGGAATGTCATCAGTTACAAGAAAAGTCATCAAGCCACGTTCGTGTACCACCATTTGCGCAAGTGGAGCCACATCACCCAAGTCAAACAACTCCTAATAAATTGGGTCGCTTGCATTCTAGTTTAAAGAGATATTAAATACACCTATTACTGTGAGACACAAATAAATTATTGTACATCTCATAGATTTATTTCACCCCAATCTTGGGTTCATAATGTATAAATAGACCTCAAATTCTATATGGCAAGACATTCGAAATATATAGAAATCGACATAAAACTATATTACTCCTTTATTTTTATCTACTGTCACATGAAAATCAAGTGTATCTTTTTCCATAGGACCTTGACTTCAATATACCTATAAAATTTAGAAATGTTGTTCTAGACATATTCTAACATAATTGAAGAGAAAGATGCATTTAAGAATACGTAGTATTGAAACAAGATATATTATCTTAAAAATACCTCACCTTACAAAGAGTTGCGTACGATTACTAGTCACCATATATAAAATTCATAGTATTGATATAAAACATATTCTTTTAAATGATTGTATTGAAATAATTTTTTGTTCAAGATACATTGTTCTAAAATGTCCCTCCTTTGTAACTAAATGTGACTTCCTCATACATGGTGAAGGGAGTAACTTGTTTGGATAAGTTCAAAAGATAAGTAAAGGGGTGATGAAATGATGATTTGAGAGAAATAGCCATTGTGTAGTACTAAAATAGATAACATGGTGAAAGAGATAAATATTTGTTCTTTTATTAAAGACATATGAACCTAAATGTCCTCTTACAAATGAGAAAGAGAGAGAGGAATGAGAAGTTTGGATAAGTTCAAAAGAGAGGCATACAATAGGGTGTAGAGGTTGATTATTGGAGGAAAATGAATGGGTTGGCCATGGCCAAAGAGAACCCTATTGATATGACCATGCTCAAAATAGGGCCAACCAACACATTATAACACCATCACATTTGCCCTTCTTTATTCCCTCAAGTAAACAAAACTCATCCTCTTTCACATTCAAAACCAACCATTTTATCCTCTAACCACATATATGAACATGTCACCAAAAAAAAAAAAAAGAAAAAAGAAAAAAAAGTGGGTCCCAAAAATGTGGGAAAATTTTGGGGGCCCACCATTTCAATTTCAAGCCCACTTGGCCCAAAATCCTTTCTATCTTTGTAATGGCTTATCCCCAACCCCCAATTATATGGGAACAACTTAGCTATCTCTCTCTCATTTGTCACTATTTCGAATGACACTCAAAACTTTGCCTTCCTTTTCTTATTGTTTGACTCGTTCTTCTTCACTCGTCTCTTTCTGAAATCCTCAACTCATGGTGACTTGTTCAAACTCACATACTAAAGCACTTTTAACTTTGTCTTTTTCCAATTATATACTTTGTTAGTTTATGTCGTTTACTTATTTTTTCAAATTAATGATCTTTAATAATGGAATGCTATGAAAATGTAATTCTCAATTCACATCTACTTTGTTCTATATCAAATTTTAGCTTAATTTTAATTTAAAAAGTGCACAACGTAATTTTACCATAAACGGAACATACATCTTTGAAATCTTTTATAATATGAAAACACATCGACAAAAAAAACTGATATGGAATGAGTTTATTTAGTACTACTCCAACTAAAACTAATTGGTATGTTTAGAAATCGTTTCAAATTCACTCTCGTTATCATTCAAAAAGTCGTAATTGAGAAAAGGTTTTAGTTATGAAGTAATTCATTCCTATCAAATCAAAGGAAAGAGCGAGGTAATAAAGAGGGAAGCAAAGGAGAGGTCCACGTGGCCATGGGGAGATATTAAAATTTTAGTAAATGAAAAGAAAAGGGGGGAGGGAAAAACATCAGAAGCTAGAGCTAAAGACAATTACAATTAAGTAATAATGCACATTAAAGAAGAATCAAAAGGTACGATGATTGTGAAATGTCTTTACCCGACCATAAGTGTCGATGTCGGTGCTGACTTGTTCGGTTTTCATTTGATTTCTTACAGAAATGGGTTTTGCCCAAAGAAGAGAAAAAGAAACCAAATTCCTCCTTTTGTTTTGACACATTGAAAGAAGGAAAAAAAAAAAAGCCTTAAAGATCGTTGCTTTTGTTCAAAGGTCGGTTTCTTTTTCACAAACTGTCCTTTCTTTTCCTTCTATAATGTTTGAATCTCGAAAAATTATTCCAATTCCAAGAGACTAATATAATTAATGTTACTGAAAAGCAAAGGAAAAATCTAAAAAAATATAAAGAATTGATATAGAGGTTTACGTAGTATTTTAATAGTGTATTAACTGCGTCCACGTATAAGAAGAAAGAATAATTTAATTATTAGAGAGAATATTATCAGATAACAACCGAATAAATAATATAGTAATTTGAATTTGTTTGTGATAGTTATTTGATTTCAAATTTATATTTCATGGTTGTCGAGAAACAGTCATATCGTAACGATGTCGTTTCGTGTCTAATTCTAGAATTTGGAATAGTGTGTGTGTGGAAATAGGGTTTTCGTAAGTGGACGTTGGAGATGGAACCACAGGTGATGCAAATGACTTGGTCTTTTTGGTTCTCTATCACAACAATGATGAGTAAGACAGAGAGATTCGTGTCAAGTTTGTGATAGAAACAATGGCACATCATGAATCTCTCTCTTCATTTTTTTTTTTTTTTAATCTCTCTCAAATCCAAGCACATAAATTGCCAAAACTTTTTAGCTTGTCTCATAGTCTGTAACGCATTTTTCTAAAGTAGATTTTGGGATGACTACTTTTCACAAGAATGTTTTTCTTTTTCTTTGAGGTTTGAACTTGTTTACTATATACAATTAAGCACTCTTATTTCTTGATGGATTAATTAATTTCAATTTTAACCATCTTATTTGATAATTATTTTTTTTTTTTAAATATGCTTGTTTTTTATCATCTTCTTACTTTTATGGTTAAACATTTGAACTCTTAGTCAAATTCCAAAAAAATAAATATTTTTTAAAA